>NC_053389.1:585112368-585422526 GCF_905171765.1 Bufo bufo | reverse complement strand
GTTTATAAAGTGAAAATGAGGTGAAAGGTTCGCTTTAATTTGCAGCCTTGTCTGCATTTTCTACGTGTGAAATTCAGCGTTAAATACTGCTGTCATATTCTGTTATTAAAAAAACACGCTTTTTGGGCAAAATACAAAATTTGCGGACTTGTCTGCATCTGTACGTGTGAAAATCAAGCGTTATATACTGCTGTCATATTCTGTTATTAAAAAAAACACCCATTTTGGGCAAAATACTTAATTTGCGGCCTTGTCTGCATCTGTACGTGTGAGATACATGCTTTAGATACTGCTGTGCGATTCTGATATTAAAAAAAACACCCAATTTGGGCAAAATACTTAATTTTGCAGCCTTTGCTCCATCTGTCATTGTGAGATACTCCCTTTAGATACTGTTGTTTTATTCTGCTATAAAAAAAACACCTTTTTAGGGCAAAAAAAGTAATTTTGCAGCCTTTGCTGCATCTGTCATTGTGAGATACACCCTTTAGATACTGTTGTTCTATTCTGCTATTAAAAACACACCCATTTTGGGCAAGATCCTACACAGAAATATGAGGAGAGCATCAAATAAGGGACGTGGCCCCGGTCGTGGTGCTGCTGGTGGAGCTCCTGTTGCAGGGAGAGGACGTGGTCGATCTGTGCCAACTACACACCACAAGTGAAACACCTTCCTCATATGCGAGTAGGCAACAGAACCTTCAGCGATATTTGGACGGGCCTAATGCGGCTCTACGAATGGTGAGGCCTGAACAAGTTTAGGCGATAGTAGATTGGGTTGCTGACAGTGCCTCCAGTTTTTTCACATTGTCTCCCACCCAGTCTCCTGCTTAATGATCAGAGTTGGAACCTGCATGTGGACCAGTAAGCACTAATTTGTCTGTTACATTTTCAGATGAAATTCACCAATTTTTGTCTGTGATATACCTCTGCTCTACCTATTAGACAGGTTAATAAATTTCACAAATTTTTGCCGTGAATAAACCCCTCCTCTGCATGGGTGACAGGGACCGAAATTTTTTTAAATCATCTATTCCATTGGTGGGTGACATTAATCCATTTTTGGCGATGAAAAACCCCTGCTTTGCATAGGTGACAGGGAATTAAATTTGTAAAATTTGTCTTTAATTGTCCCTTTCATTCGATCCTTCTGCTTTAATAATTTGTCCCACATTTCAGCTAGATCACATTGCAGCCATTGACCTCCCTTGGATATGGTCTCCCTTTCTCACGCTCCCTCTCCGGCGTGGAACCCTGATTCTCCGCTAACCATGATCAACATGGTAGGCGCAGAAAAGAACATCGAAAGTTGATAGAGCAGATATCCAATTGGATCGTTGACATCATGGGGAGGTCCGACATGGTGGAGCAGTATGTGTGCACATGCCTACACGTACTGACTGATGGGTCTGCCCCCTTCAACTTCTGGGTTTGCAAATTAGGCATATGGCTTGAAATTGCCCTTTATGCCTTGGAGGTGCTGGCCTGCCCTGCAGCCAGTGTTTTGTCTGAACGTTTGTTTAGCACGGCTGGAGGGGGTTATAACAGGTTATATTTCCCAATGTTTTGGGATGTACCCTAATTTAAACAAAAAACAAAAAAATTTAAACCAAAAACCAGTGTTGACTACCTCCTCCTCCACCGCCGCTTCCACGTACACCGCTACATCCACCACCTCCTCAACCTCCTACTCCATATGGACCTCGTCCTCCAAGATCAAGATTATAATTTTTTATTTTTACGTATTTTATGTTATTTGAAGTCATTTCCCTATCCACATTTGTTTGCAGAGCACTGGCCATACTCTTAACCACATTTTGCTGCCATTTGCAGCCCTCTAGCCCTTTCCATGACTTTTTTACAGCCATTTTAGTGCTCAAAAGTTCGAAAAATGAATCCAGCCAGCAAAGAAACCAATACGGATAATAAAAGCACATTAGTAAGGGCCTTGTATTAACTTTCTTTACATGATAAATGGCTGAAATGACAAAACCCTTTTAAGGTTAAAAATGGCTAGGGGTGGAAGGGGTTAATGGTAATCTGCATATTGTTGCTGTGGCTCAGCTGCAACTTTGTACTAACAACCTAATGTACAGGGCGGGCCATTTATATGGATACACCTTAATAAAATGGGAATGGTTGGTGATATTAACTTCTTGTTTGTGGCACATTAGTATATGTGAGGGGGGAAACTTTTCAAGATGGGTGGTGACCATGGCGGCCATTTTGAAGTCGGCCATTTTGAATCCAACTGGATATCATCATATGCGAAATTGCTACATGATGATGTGTTTCCCTCTTTATGCTCTGAAGCTGGCACGTTCCCTGAGTTTTTCCAGCAAGATGGTGCACCACCACATTATGGGTGTCAGGTCCGAGCATTCCTAGATGAACAGTTTCCTGGAAAGTGGATTGGTCATCGAGGGCCAGTTGAATGGCCCCCAAGGTCTCCCGATCTGACCCCCTTAGACTTTTATCTTTGGGGTCATCTGAAGGCAATTGTCTATGCTGTGAAGATACGAGATGTGCAGCACCTGAAACTACGGATACTGGAAGCCTGTGCCAGCATTTCTCCTGCGGTGTTGCTATCAGTGTTTGAAGAGTGGAAGAAGAGGGTTGCATTGACAATTCAACACAATGGGCAGCACATTGAACACATTTTATAAGTGGTCAGAAACTTGTAAAAACTCATGAAAGAACAAAGTTACGTTAAAACCAAGCACACCATTGTTTTTCGTTTGAAATTCCCAATAAGTTTGACGTGTCACATGACCCTCTTCCTATTGAAAAAACAAAAGTTGAATTCAAAATGGCCGACTTCAAAATGGCCACCATGGTCACCACCAATCTTGAAAAGTTTCCCCCCTCACATATACTAATGTGCCACAAACAGCAAGTTAATATCACCAACCATTCCCATTTTATTAAGGTGTATCCATATAAATGGCCCACCCTGTACAATGCATTTGGAAAGTCTTCAGAACCTTTCACTTTTTTCACATTTTGTTATGTTGCCAGCTTGCCTTAAATGTAAAAAAAAAAAAATCTGGTTTTCCCCCATCATTCTGCACTCAATACCCCATAATGACAAAGTGAAAAACAGAATACTAGAAATCTTTGCTAGTTTATCAAAAAGGAAAAACAAAAATATTGCCTTGAAATAAGTATTCAGACCTTTTACTCAGTACTTAGTTGAAACACATTTGACAGCAATTGGAGCTTCTAGTCTTCTTGGGTATAATGTCACTAGGTTTTCACACCTAGATTTGGGGATTTTCTGCTATTCTCCTCTGCAGATCCTCAAAAACTTTTTTAAAGGTTGGATGGGGATTGTTGGTTGGCAACCATTTTCAGGTCTCTCTAGAGATATTAGATTGAGTTTAAGTCAGAGCTCTGACTGGGCCACTTAAGAACATTCACAGAGTTGTCCCTAAGCCACTCCTACATTGTCTTGGCCATATGCTTAGGGAACATTTATTAATGCTTTTAAGGCCACTATTGTGGCATAAAATATTCATAGGTTATGGGGCACACCATATTTCTGCCATAGGTTGTAACTTTTTAAGCTTCTCGACACTTTTCTGAAGTGTAAAGAAAAGGGGTGGGGCCTAATAGGTGGGGCTTAACCACCTCAGCCCCCAGTGCTTAAACACCCTGAAAGACCAGGCCACTTTTTACACTTCTGACCTACACTACTTTCACCATTTATTGCTCGGTCATGCAACTTACCACCCAAATGAATTTTACCTCCTTTTCTTCTCACTAATAGAGCTTTCATTTGGTGGTATTTCATTGCTGCTGACATTTTTACTTTTTTTGTTATTAATCGAAATTTAACGATTTTTTTGCAAAAAAATGACATTTTTCACTTTCAGTTGTAAAATTTTGCAAAAAAAAACGACATCCATATATAAATTTTGCTCTAAATTTATTGTTCTACATGTCTTTGATAAAAAAAAAATGTTTGGGTAAAAAAAAAATGGTTTGGGTAAAAGTTATAGCGTTTACAAACTATGGTACAAAAATGTGAATTTCCGCTTTTTGAAGCAGCTCTGACTTTCTGAGCACCTGTCATGTTTCCTGAGGTTCTACAATGCCCAGAAAGTACAAACACCCCACAAATGACCCCATTTCGGAAAGTACACACCCTAAGGTATTCGCTGATGGGCATAGTGAGTTCATAGAACTTTTTATTTTTTGTCACAAGTTAGCGGAAAATGATGATTTTTTTTTTTTTTCTTACAAAGTCTCATATTCCACTAACTTGTGACAAAAAAAAAAAAATTCTATGAACTCACTATGCCCATCACGAAATACCTTGGGGTCTCTTCTTTCCAAAATGGGGTCACTTGTGGGGTAGTTATACTGCCCTGGCATTCTAGGGGCCCAAATGTGTGGTAAGGAGTTTGAAATCAAATTCTGTAAAAAATGACCTGTGAAATCCGAAAGGTGCTCTTTGGAATATGGGCCCCTTTGCCCACCTAGGCTGCAAAAAAGTGTCACACATCTGGTATCTCCGTACTCAGAAGAAGGTGGGGAATGTGTTTTGGGGTGTCATTTTATATATACCCATGCTGGGTGAGAGAAATATCTTGGTCAAATGCCAACTTTGTATAAAAAAATGGGAAAAGTTGTCTTTTGCCAAGATATTTCTCTCACCCAGCATGGGTATATGTAAAATGACACCCCAAAACACATTCCACAATTTCTCCTGAGTACGGAGATACCAGATGTGTGACACTTTTTTGCAGCCTAGGTGGGCAAAGGGGCCCATATTCCAAAGAGCACCTTTCGGATTTCACAGGTCATTTTTTACAGAATTTGATTTCAAACTCCTTACCACACATTTGGGCCCCTAGAATGCCAGGGCAGTATAACTACCCCACAAGTGACCCCATTTTGGAAAGAAGACACCCCAAGGTATTCCGTGAGGGGCATGGCAAGTTCCTAGAATTTTTTATTTTTTGTCACAAGTTAGTGGAAAATTATGATTTTTTTTATTTTATTTTTTTTCATACAAAGTCTCATATTCCACTAACTTGTGACAAAAAATAAAAACTTCCATGAACTCACTATGCCCATCAGCGAATACCTTGGGGTCTCTTCTTTCCAAAATGGGGTCACTTGTGGGGTAGTTATACTGCTCTGGCATTCTAGGGGCCCAAATGTGTGGTAAGGAGTTTGAAATCAAATTCTGTAAAAAATGACCTGTGAAATCCAAAAGGTGCTCTTTGGAATATGGGCCCCTTTGCCCACCTAGGCTGCAAAAAAGTGTCACACATCTGGTATCTCTGTATTCAGGAGAAGTTGAGGAATGTGTTTTGGGGTGTCATTTTACATATACCCATGCTGGGTGAGATAAATATCTTGGTCAAATGCCAACTTTGTATAAAAAAATGGGAAAAGTTGTCTTTTGCCAAGATATTTCTCTCACCCAGCATGGGTATATGTAAAATGACACCCCAAAACACATTCCCCAACTTCTCCTGAGTACGGAAATACCATATGTGTGACACTTTTTTGCAGCCTAGGTGGGCAAAGGGGCCCATATTCCAAAGAGCACCTTTTGGATTTCACAGGTCATTTTTTACAGAATTTGATTTCAAACTCCTTACCACACATTTGGGCCCCTAGAATGCCAGGGCAGTATAACTACCCCACAAGTGACCCCATTTTGGAAAGAAGAGACCCCAAGGTATTCGCTGATGGGCATAGTGAGTTCATGGAAGTTTTTATTTTTTGTCACAAGTTAGTGGAATATGAGACTTTGTATGAAAAAAAAAAATCAGCATTTTCCACTAACTTGTGACAAAAAATAAAAAATTCTAGGAACTCGCCATGCCCCTCACGGAATACCTTGGGGTGTCTTCTTTCCAAAATGGGGTCACTTGTGGGGTAGTTATACTGCCCTGGCATTTTCCAGGGGCCCTAATGTGTGGTAAGTAATTAAATGACCTGTGAAATCCTAAAGGTGCTCTTTGGAATATGGGCCCCTTTGCCCACCTAGGCTGCAAAAAAGTGTCACACATGTGGTATCGCCGTATTCAGGAGAAGTTGGGGAATGTGTTTTGGGGTGTCATTTTACATATACCCTTGCTGGGTGAGAGAAATATCTTGACAAAAGACAACTTTTCCCATTTTTTTATACAAAGTTGGCATTTGACCAAGATATTTCTCTCACCCAGCATGGGTATATGTAAAATGACACCCCAAAACACATTCCCCAACTTCTCCTGAGTACGGCGATACCAGATGTGTGACACTTTTTTGCAGCCTAGATGCGCAAAGGTGCCCAAATTCCTTTTAGGAGGGCATTTTTAGACATTTGGATACTAGACTTCTTCTCACGCTTTGGGGCCCCTAGAATGCCAGGGCAGTATAAATACCCCACATGTGACCCCATTTTGGAAAGAAGACACCCCAAGGTATTCAATGAGGGGCATGGCGAGTTCATAGAATTTTTTTTTTTTTGGCACAAGTTAGCGGAAATTGATATTTTTAATATTTTTCTCACAAAGTCTCCTGTTCCGCTAACTTGGGACAAAAATTTCAATCTTTCATGGACTCAATATGCCCCTCACGGAATACCTGGGGGTGTCTTCTTTCCGAAATGGGGTCACATGTGGGGTATTTATACTGCCCTGGCATTCTAGGGGCCCTAAAGCGTGAGAAGTCGTCTGGAATATAAATGTCTAAAAAATTTTACGCATTTGGATTCCGTGAGGGGTATGGTGAGTTCATGTGAGATTTTATTTTTTGACACAAGTTAGTGGAATATGAGACTTTGTAAGAAAAAAAAAAATATAATTCCGCTAACTTGGGCCAAAAAAATGTCTGGAGCCTTACAGAGGGGTGATCAATGACAGGGGGGGTGATCAATGACAGGGGGGGTGATCAATGACAGGGGGGTGATCAGGGAGTCTATATGGGGTGATAACCACAGTCATTGATCACGCCCGTGTAAGGATTCATTCAGACGTCCGTATGCGTTTTGCGGATCCGATCCATCTATCAGTGGATCCGTAAAAATCATGCGGACGTCTGAATGGAGCTTTACAGGGGGGTAATCAATGACAGGGGGGTAATCAATGACAGGGGGGTGATCAGGGAGTCTATATGGGGTGATCACCACAGTCATTGATCACGCCCCTGTAAGGCTTCATTCAGACGTCCGTATGCGTTTTGCGGATCCGATCCATCTATCAGTGCATCCGTAAAAATCATGCGGACATCTGAATGGAGCTTTACAGGGGGGTAATCAATGACAGGGGGGTGATCAGGGAGTCTATATGGGGTGATCACCACAGTCATTGATCACGCCCCTGTAAGGCTTCATTCAGACGTCCGGATGCGTTTTGCGGATCCGATCCATCCATCAGTGGATCCGTAAAAATCATGCGGACGTCTGAATGGAGCTTTACAGGGGGGTAATCAATGACAGGGGGGTAATCAATGACAGGGGGGTGATCAGGGAGTCTATATGGGGTGATCACCACAGTCATTGATCACGCCCCTGTAAGGCTTCATTCAGACGTCCGGATGCGTTTTGCGGATCCGATCCATCTATCAGTGCATCCGTAAAAATCATGCGGACATCTGAATGGAGCTTTACAGGGGGTTGATCAATGACAGGGGGGTGATCACCACAGTCATTGATCATGCCCCTGTAAGGCTTCATTCAGACGTCCGGATGCGTTTTGCGGATCGGATCCATCTATCAGTGCATCCGTAAAAATCATGCGGACATCTGAATGGAGCTTTACAGGGGGGTAATCAATGACAGGGGGGTGATCACCACAGTCATTGATCATGCCCCTGTAAGGCTTTATTCAGACGTCCGGATGCGTTTTGCGGATCCGATCCATCTATCAGTGCATCCGTAAAAATCATGCGGACATCTGAATGGAGCTTTACAGGGGGGTAATCAATGACAGGGGGGTGATCACCACAGTCATTGATCATGCCCCTGTAAGGCTTCATTCAGACGTCCGGATGCGTTTTGCGGATCGGATCCATCTATCAGTGCATCCGTAAAAATCATGCGGACATCTGAATGGAGCTTTACAGGGGGGTAATCAATGACAGGGGGGTGATCACCACAGTCATTGATCATGCCCCTGTAAGGCTTCATTCAGACGTCCGGATGCGTTTTGCGGATCGGATCCATCTATCAGTGCATCCGTAAAAATCATGCGGACATCTGAATGGAGCTTTACAGGGGGGTGATCAGGGAGTCTATATGGGGTGATCACCACAGTCATTGATCACGCCCCTGTAAGGCTTCATTCAGACGTCCGGATGCGTTTTGCGGATCCGATCCATCTATCAGTGGATCCGTAAAAATCATGCGGACATCTGAATGGAGCTTTACAGGGGGGTGATCAATGACAGGGGGGTAATCAATGACAGGGGGGTGATCAGGGAGTCTATATGGGGTGATCAGGGGTGATCAGGGGCTAATAAGGGGTTAATAAGTGACGGGGGGGGGGTGTAGTGTAGTGTAGTGGTGCTTGGTGCTACTTTACTGAGCTACCTGTGTCCTCTGGTGGTCGATCCAAACAAAGGGGACCACCAGAGGACCAGGTAGCAGGTATATTAGACGCTGTTATCAAAACAGCGTCTAATATACCTGTTAGGGGTTAAAAAAAACACATCTCCAGCCTGCCAGCGAACGATCGCCGCTGGCAGGCTGGAGATCAACTCTCTTACCTTCCGTTCCTGTGAGCGCGCGCGCCTGTGTGCGCGCGTTCACAGGAAATCTCGGCCATCGCGAGATGACGCGTATATGCGTGACTGTGCGCAGCGCTGCCACCTCCGGAACGCGATCCTGCGTTAGGCGGTCCAGAGGTGGTTAAATAAAGGATCCATATCTTCTATTGGATCTTTCTTTATTTTTGGAAGCCAAAGGTATTTTTGAAAAGAAGGCCCAACACTATATTCGCAGAGGTCTCTGACCTCTTTCTGTCTTAGTGGGTGTGCTAATTCAAGCCATCTTTGTATCTGTATTGCTTTATAGTAAGTGCCTATGTCAGGTATTCCTAGTCCACCACTCTCTCTGCTTTTTATTAGGACTTTATATGATATACGCGGCCTCCTCCCTGACCATAGAAAGCTGGAAAAAAGACGCTTAATATCTGTAAAGAATCGCGATGTAATGTGTATGGGCACCATTTGCATAGTATACAGGATCTTGGGCATTATGTATGTTTTTAATATATTTTTCCTGCCCATCCATTACAGAAATGGTATGTTATATTTTTGAAGCAGATGTTTAATGGTGTCCCTTAGAGGTATATAGTTGTGCTTGAATAGATCACCCAGTTTCTGTGGAATTTTTATTCCTAGGTATTTAATGGGTCCCTTGGACCAACAGAATGGGGATACTCTTTTTAGTTGTGTTACCTTGTCCTCCGAGAGTATGATGTTAAGGATCTCTGATTTAGCTGTGTTTACTTTAAAGTCTGAGAGTTTTCCGAATTGCTCCAGTTTCTTTACTAAGTTATTTAATCCCACAGTAGGGTTTGTTACAAGAAACAGGAGGTCATCTGCAAATGCTGTGCATTTTAGTTCTCTCTCTCTAAATTTGATTCCTGCTATATCTGGATCCTGTCTGACGGCTTGTAAAAGTGTCTCAGCTACCAGGATAAACAGGGACGGGGACAGGGGGCAGCCCTGTCTAGTGCCGTTCGTAATATCAAATGTTGGCGAGAGTGTGCCGTTAACTTTCAACCTAGCATTTGGTTGTTCATATAGAGTGAATATAGCGTCAATAAAAGGCTCTGGAAGGGCAAATTTATTAAGGGCTGCTCGCATGTAACTCCAATTCACTCTGTCAAACACTTTTTCAGTGTCAATTCCTAGCAATAATAATGGCAGTTTTCTCGTTTGAGCAATATGGAGGGAGTGAAACACTCGATGAGAGTTGTCCCTACCCTCTCTCCCCTTTACGAACCCCGCCTGTTCAGGGCCTATCAAATCTGGGAGGAGCCCACTCAGTCTGGTAGCCATTATTTTTGCTCAAATTTTTAAATCTAGGTTCAATAGCGAGATAGGCCTGTAACTGCCACATTGCTGTGGATCCTTACCTTTCTTGTGTATCAGGGTTACAAAGGATTCTTGTGTTTGTCGTGTCAGCGATTCTCCCTGCATAAGGGAATTGCATACCTCTGTAAGTTTGGGGATAAGCGTATCCTCAAACTTTTTATAATAGGCCAGGGGGAGTCCATCCGGACCTGGGCTTTTACCTGGGGGAAAGCTGTTTATTATACACCTGATTTCCTCTGGTGAAATCGGGTTAAGTAAATACGATGCTCCTTCAGGTGAGAGAGAGGGTAGGTTCAGAGAGCCAAGAAATTTAGAAATGTTTTCCTTCCTAGTGTTTGTGCTATCACTATCTTCATGCTTATTAAGGTTGTATAGGGCTGCGTAAAACTTCTGAAAAGCTTTTGCTATAAGAAACTA
This sequence comes from Bufo bufo, assembly GCF_905171765.1. NCBI lineage: Eukaryota > Metazoa > Chordata > Amphibia > Anura > Bufonidae > Bufo > Bufo bufo. The sequence goes on along the minus strand of NC_053389.1, from coordinate 585,412,065 downwards.
GGGCTGCTATTTGGGCAAGAAGCGAGTCTATCTCTTTTTGTTGTTCCTTTTTGACCTTGGTGCCCAGGGCTATGAAAATTCCTCTAATGTAGGCTTTGTGCGTTTCCCAAATGACTGTGTGTTTACTGTGTGCAGGAGAGTTAACTGCAAAGAAAGTCTCTAAGTGAGACCTAACCTGCTCCGAATTCTGCTTGCTGTTTAGAAGTGATTCATTCAGCCTCCAATTCCAATCTCTCTTGGGCAGGGAGGCCAAGGCGAGGCTCGCCGCACATGGAGCATGGTCTGAAATCGTGATGCTTCCTATCCCAGGGGCGCTAAAGAGAGGCAAAAGAGAGGCAGAGGTTAGTATGTAGTCGAGTCTCTGATAGGACTTGTGCGGATTTGAGTAGAAAGAGAAATCTTTAACTGTGGGATTAAGACATCTCCATACGTCTACTATATGTAGCTCTTGCAATTTTTTATGCACTTTACCTATATGTTTTTGCGAAATGTGTGTTTTTGTGGTGGAGGAGTCTGCAAGAGGATTAAGGGTCAGATTGAGATCTTGCTCTAAGATTATCTGTCCTTCTGCAAACGTTTTAATCGTGTCTAGGCTTTTTATTAGCCATGGGACTGTGGATGTGTTAGGAGCATATACACTGCGTGCAGAATTATTAGGCAAATGAGTATTTTGACCACATCATCCTCTTTATGCATGTTGTCTTACTCCAAGCTGTATAGGCTCGAAAGCCTACTACCAATTAAGCATATTAGGTGATGTGCATCTCTGTAATGAGAAGGGGTGTGGTCTAATGACATCAACACCCTATATTAGGTGTGCATAATTATTAGGCAACTTCCTTTCCTTTGGCAAAATGGGTCAAAAGAAGGACTTGACAGGCTCAGAAAAGTCAAAAATAGTGAGATATCTTGCAGAGGGATGCAGCACTCTTAAAATTGCAAAGCTTCTGAAGCGTGATCATCGAACAATCAAGCGTTTCATTCAAAATAGTCAACAGGGTCGCAAGAAGCGTGTGGAAAAACCAAGGCGCAAAATAACTGCCCATGAACTGAGAAAAGTCAAGCGTGCAGCTGCCAAGATGCCACTTGCCACCAGTTTGGCCATATTTCAGAGCTGCAACATCACTGGAGTGCCCAAAAGCACAAGGTGTGCAATACTCAGAGACATGGCCAAGGTAAGAAAGGCTGAAAGACGACCACAACTGAACAAGACACACAAGCTGAAACGTCAAGACTGGGCCAAGAAATATCTCAAGACTGATTTTTCTAAGGTTTTATGGACTGATGAAATGAGAATGAGTCTTGATGGGCCAGATGGATGGGCCCGTGGCTGGATTGGTAAAGGGCAGAGAGCTCCAGTCCGACTCAGATGCCAGCAAGGTGGAGGTGGAGTACTGGTTTGGGCTGGTATCATCAAAGATGAGCTTGTGGGGACTTTTCGGGTTGAGGATGGAGTCAAGCTCAACTCCCAGTCCTACTGCCAGTTTCTGGAAGACACCTTCTTCAAGCAGTGGTACAGGAAGAAGTCTGCATCCTTCAAGAAAAACATGATTTTCATGCAGGACAATGCTCCATCACACGCGTCCAAGTACTCCACAGCGTGGCTGGCAAGAAAGGGTATAAAAGAAGAAAATCTAATGACATGGCCTCCTTGTTCACCTGATCTGAACCCCATTGAGAACCTGTGGTCCATCATCAAATGTGAGATTTACAAGGAGGGAAAACAGTACACCTCTCTGAACAGTGTCTGGGAGGCTGTGGTTGCTGCTGCACGCAATGTTGATGGTGAACAGATCAAAACAGTGACAGAATCCATGGATGGCAGGCTTTTGAGTGTCCTTGCAAAGAAAGGTGGCTATATTGGTCACTGATTTGTTTTTGTTTTGTTTTTGAATGTCAGAAATGTATATTTGTGAATGTTGAGATGTTATATTGGTTTCACTGGTAAAAATAAATAATTGAAATGGGTATATATTTGTTTTTTGTTAAGTTGCCTAATAATTATGCACAGTAATAGTCACCTGCACACACAGATATCCCCCTAAAATAGCTAAAACTAAAAACAAACTAAAAACTACTTCCAAAAATGTTCAGCTTTGATATTAATGAGTTTTTTGGGTTCATTGAGAACATGATTGTTGTTCAATAATAAAATTAATCCTCAAAAATACAACGTGCCTAATAATTCTGCACTCCCTGTAGGTTGGCAAGTGTGAATCTGTGATTACCTATGTCTCCTTTGAGTATCAGCAACCTGCCTTCTGCATCTGATAGTTGTTGTTTTATGATGAACGGAATAGTATGATGTATGGCTATCGACACTCCTTTTGAGGCAGAGGTAGGGTGTGTGCCATGAAACCATTGTTTGTATGGATTAGTATGCATTTTTGGTATTTTGCCCTTGCGAAAGTGTGTTTCTTGAAGGATAATGATGTGTGTATGTAGTTTCCGAAGTGTGAGCATCAACTGACTACGTTTGGCTGGGGAGTTTAACCCCTTGATGTTGAATGTTGTGACTTTCAGGTCACTCATAGTGTGCTGTGCTTGAAAGGTTAGTAGAATAAATCCTATATAGGATGAAGTCTGGCTGGTAGGAATAAGGAATTAGGAATGGGTGGGAAGGAGAACAAATACAGACACTGCAACAAATTCTGAACAGCAATATAAAAGTAAATTAAATATAGCAGTAGAAATTAACCAACTACGTAGTTCTTTGCCAGAGATTATATTGGTGTCTCTATGCAGCTAGCCTCAATAGACACAACTATGCCTATTTGAGTAAAAGAAACCCCTATAGATGTTAATATTAAGTGTCAGGGGGAGGGCCTGTCAGAATTTGCAGACTCTACGAAATATCTGCAAATCAGGCACAGGCAAAAACCTTCTGCATAAGTCCCAGATAAGATCTTATACTATGAGGTGGTAGATAGGGGAATTTGTATTTAACTTATAGCCTTACAGCCTGCCTCAGGCTGAAAGCCAGCGCTATAATCAAACATTTTATAATACCCTGAAACATTTGAGAACATTCTGGAAGAAGATGGTCACCATAACATTACATTATATTAACCTATAGTACCCCGCAGGTCTTTCCAATTCCCTTGCAGACTATTGAGTCAAGGTAAGGGGAACATTGAAAGAGGGGTGGATACGGGAGGTAGGGGGGAGGGACGACGGCACAAGTAAGCTTCTAATACTGACTCCTAATATTGGATAAGTAACTGTCATACAGCTACCTGATGTGTCTCCAGGAAGTAATCTGGGGCAATCTAGCAATTATAAAAATATAATTAAGCTACATAAATATCACATTTTCTGAGGGGAATTATTTTTTTTTTTTTTTGGGTTGGTGATGAGTCCTGAGGCAATACAGAGTGTTACCTCATGTTAACCTATCAAACCTTGGGCCTGTCTCTAAATCCCTACCCTGAGCAATTCAGGGGGAATGAGCATAGCCAGGTGACCACTTCTAACTGGAGCACTGCAGAACCTCTATTTCTTTAGCTTGTCACGGCGGAGGTGAAGAAGATTGGCTCATGCTTCTCATCGTTTTGTTCGCTTTGCTCTTGGGAACCTTCTTCCAGGACTCGATTTTCGGCAGGCGTGGTAGTGATGTAGATTGTACGATGGGCATCCAGGTGGGGACCTCCACAGGTTGAAGACCTAGGACCGACCACGCTTTGTTTAAATCCTCCGGTGTATGGATTGCTATTCTTTTCCCATTCTTAAGGATAGAAAGTCCAAATGGGTACATCCAGGAGTATGGTATTTTCTGGCTCCTTAGAACATCTAGCAGCGGTTTCATGATACAGCGTTTTGCTAGTGTGGAAGGTGCTATGTCCTGGTAGATAGCTATTTCTGCACCTTCATATGAGATTCGATCTTTTTCTCTCGCTGCAGCTGGATGCAGGCTGTGTCGACGTATGATAAAATGCCACATACTACGTTTCTAGGCCTCTCTGAGGGTTTTGGAGCAGGATTTAGGGCCCTGTGAACTCGCTCAATTACAATGGATGAGGCCGCTTCCAGGCCGACTAGATCAGCAAAAATTTCCATTGTTACCTTGTGCAGCGATTCATTCGCCCAGGTTTCTGGTAAGCCCTTTATGCGCACATTTCTCCTCCTGCTGCAGTTCTCTTTATCTTCAATTAGGATCATGACTCTGTTGAGCTCCGCTGTGTGCAGCTCCGCATGTTCCGCCATTCCTGCTGAGTGCGCTACTACTTCTTGGGCCGTTGTTTCTAGTGCCTCCACCCTGTGGCCTATTTGCTTGAGCTCTGTTTTAATATCGGACAGTTCATTGAGGACAGGTTTAATAGCTCGTTCGAGCACTTGACCCAGTACCTTAGTGAGGAAGGTTTTTGAAACGGGGGAGCCGTCTTGGGTCTCTGTGTCCTCTCCTCTTGTGCTGTCTGCTCGGTGAGTGTGCGGCTTTTTTCTTGAAGAATCTCTGCATTTCCTGCTGCCCCTTATGCGATCTTGGCGTGTCGGAAGGGTCAGTGCCCCTGTCTCTACCATATTTAACCATTTTTGTTCAGGTAGTGCTTCTTTTCTGGCTTTCTTATGCCTAAGTGTGGAGGAGCTGAAGCTTCACGCTTCCATCCACTTCGGCGTCCAGGCTCCGCCCCTCGTGAATCGCTTTCTTGAGGTCATGCCACAGCATCTCAATCGGGTTGAGGTCAGGACTCTGACTGGACCACTCCAGATGGCGTATTTTCTTCTGTTTAAGCCATTCTGTTGTTAATTTACTTCTATGCTTTGGGTCGTTGTCCTGTTGCAACACCCATCTTCTGTTGAGCTTCACCTGGTGGACAGATGGCCTTAAGTTCTCCTGCAAAATGTCTTGATAAACTTGGGAATTCATTTTTCCTTCGATGATAGCAATCCGTCCAGTCCCTGACGCAGCAAAGCAGCCCCAAACCATGATGCACCCACCACCATACTTCACAGTAGGGATGAGGTTTTGATGTTGGTTTGCTGTGCCTCTTTTTCTCATCATATAGTGTTGTGTGTTTCTTCCAAACAACTCAACTTTGGTTTCATCTGTCCACAGAATATTTTTCCAGTACTGCTGTGGAACATCCAGGTGCTCTTGTGCAAACTGTAAATGTGCAGCAATGTTTTTTTTGGACAGCAGTGGCTTCCTCTGTGATATCTTCCCATAAAATCTATTCTTGTTTAGTGTTTTACGTATCCTAGATTCGCTAACAGGGATTTTAGCATATGCCAGAGACTTTTGTAAGTCTTTAGCTGACACTCGAGGATTCTTCTTCACCTCATTGAACAGTCTGCGCTGTGCTCTTGCAGTCATCTTTACAGGACGGCCACTCCTAGGGAGAGTAGCAGCAGTGCTGAACTTTCTCCATTTATAGACAATTTGTCTTACCCTAGACTGATGAACAGCAAGGCTTTTGGAGATACTTTTATAACCCTTTCCAGCTTTATGCAAGTCAACAATTCTTAATCGTAAGTCTTCTGAGAGCTATTTTGTGCGAGGCATCATTCACATCAGGCAATGCTTCTTGTGAAAAGCCAACCCATAACTGGTGTGTGTTTTTTATAGGGCAGAGCAGCTGTAACCAACACCTCCAATCTCATCTCATTGATTGGACTACAGTTGGCTGACACCTCACTCCAATTAGCTCTTGGAGATGTCATTAGTCTAGGGGTTCACATACTTTTTCCATCTGCACTGTGAATGTTTACATGGTGTGTTTAATAAAAACATGGTAACATTTAATTCTTTGTGTGTTATTAGTTTAAGCAGACTGTGAGTGTCTATTGTTGTGACTGTGTTATTAGTTTAAGCAGACTGTGAGTGTCTATTGTTGTGACTTAGATGAAGATCAAATCACATTTTATGACCAATTTGTGCGGAAACCCATATCATTTCAAAGGGTTCACATACTATTTACTGCAACTGTATGTGTATATATATATATATATATATATATATATACACTAACAATATATATATACATATATTATATATATATATACACTGCTCAAAAAAATTAAGGGAACACAAAAATAACACATCCTACATCTGAATTAATTAAATATTCTTCTGAAATACTTTGTTCTTTACATAGTTGAATGTGCTGACAACAAAATCACACAAAAATAAAAAAATGGAAATCAATTTTTTTAACCCATGGAGGTCTGGATTTGGAATCACACTCAAATTTAAAGTGGAAAAACACACTACAGGCTGGTCCAACTTTGATGTAATGTCCTTAAAACAAGTCAAAATGAGGCTCAGTAGTGTATGTGTGGCCTCCACGTGCCTGTATGACCTCCCTACAACGCCTGTGCATGCTCCTGATGAGGTGGCGGACGGTCTCCTGAGGGATCTCCTCCCAGACCTGGACTAAAGCATCTGCCAACTCCTGGACAGTCTGTGGTGCAACGTGACGTTGGTGGATAGAGCGAGACATGATGTCCCAGATGTGCTCAATTGGATTCAGGTCTGGGGAACAGGCGGGTCAGTCCATAGCATCAATGCCTTCGTCTTGCAGGAACTGCTGACACACTCCAGCCACATGAGGTCTAGCATTGTCTTGCATTAGGAGGAACCCAGGGCCAACCGCACCAGCATATGGTCTCACAAGGGGTCTGAGGATCTCATCTCGGTACCTAATGGCAGTCAGGCTACCTCTGGCGAGCACATGGAGGGCTGTGTGGCCCTCCAAAGAAATGCCACCCCACACCATTACTGACCCAATGCCAAACCAGTCATGCTAGATGATGTTGCAGGCAGCAGAACGTTCTCCACGGCGTCTCCAGACTCTGTCACGTCTGTCACATGTGCTCAGTGTGAACCTGCTTTCATCTGTGAAGAGCACAGGGCGCCAGAGGCGAATTTGCCAATCTTGGTGTTCTCTGGCAAATGCCAAACGTCCTGCACGGTGTTGGGCTGTAAGCTCAACCCCCACCTGTGGACGTCGGTCCCTCATATCACCCTCATGGAGTCTGTTTCTGACCGTTTGAGCAGACACATGCACATTTGTTGCCTGCTGGAGGTCATTTTGCAGGGCTCTGGCAGTGCTCCTCCTGTTCCTCCTTGCACAAAGGAGGAGGTAGCGGCCCTGCTGATGGGTTGTTGCCCTCCTACGGACTCCTCCACGTCTCCTGATGTACTGGCCTGTCTCCTGGTAGCGCCTCCATGCTCTGGACACTACGCTGACAGACACAGCAAACCTTCTTGCCACAGCTCGCATTGATGTGCCATCCTGGATAAGCTGCACTACCTGAGCCACTTGTGTGGGTTGTAGACTCCGTCTCATGCTACCACTAGAGTGAAAGCACCGCTAGCATTCAAAAGTGACCAAAACATCAGCCAGGAAGCATAGGAACTGAGAAGTGGTCTGTGGTCACCACCTGCAGAACCACTCCTTTATTGGGGGTGTCTTGCAAATTGCCTAAAATTTCCACCTGTTGTCTATCCCATTTGCACAACAGCATGTGAAAATGATTGTCACTCAGTGTTGCTTCCTAAGTGGACAGTTTGATTTCACAGAAGTGTGATTGACTTGGAGTTACATTGTGTTGTTTAAGTGTTCCCTTTATTTTTTTGAGCAGTGTATATACACACTAACAAATATATATATATATATATATATATATATATATATATATACATTACAGACCAAAAGTTTGGACACACCTTCTCATTCAAAGAGTTTTCTTTATTTTCATGACTATGAAGGCATCAAAACTATGAATTAACACATGTAGAATTATATACATAACAAACAAGTGTGAAACAACTGAAAAAATGTCATATTTTAGGTTCTTCAAAGTAGCCACCTTTTGCTTTGATTACTGCTTTGCACACTCTTGGCATTCTCTTCATGAGTTTCAAGAGGTAGTCCCCTGAAATGGTCTTCCAACAGTCTTGAAGGCGTTCCCAGAGATGCTTAGCACTTGTTGGCCCTTTTGCCTTCACTCTGCGGTCCAGCTCATCCCAAACCATCTCGATTAGGTTCAGGGGAGGTGACTGTGGAGGCCAGGTCATCTGGCGCAGCACCTTATCACTCTCCTTCATGGTCAAATAGCCCTTACTTTCAAAGTTTTCCCAATTTTTCGGCTGACTGACTGACCTTCATTTCTTAAAGTAATGATGGCCACTCGTTTTTCTTTACTTAGCTGCTTTTTTCTTGCCATAATACAAATTCTAACAGTCTATTCAGTAGGACTATCAGCTGTGCATCCACCTGACTTCTCCTCAACGCCACTGATGGTCCCAACCCCATTTATAAGGCAAGAAATCCCACTTATTAAACCTGACAGGGCACACCTGTGAAGTGAAAAACATTTCAGGGGACTACCTCTTGAAGCTCATCAAGAGAATGCCAAGAGAGTGCAAAGCAGTAATCAAAGCAAAAGGTGGCTAATTTGAAGAACCTAGAATATGACATATTTTCAGTTGTTTCACACTTGTTTGTTATGTATATAATTCCACATGTGTTAATTCATAGTTTTGATGCCTTCAGTGTGAATCTACAAATCTACAGAAAACTCTTTGAATGAGAAGGTGTGTCCAAACTTTTGGTCTGTACTGTATATATATATATATATATATATATATATTCATGGAAAAGGTCAGGCAGCACTCCTTCAAGCACAGCTGTAGTTGTATGGGTGCCCGCGGTGGTCCCTCGATGTGGGACGGAATCAAAATAGAGAAAGAAAGTCCGCAGCACTCCTTCAAGTAAAAAAATGTGCAATTTATTAACACATGTCAGCAAAGACAACGTTTCGGTCCTCTCACAGGGCCTTTCTCAAGTCAAGTGAACAAAAAAGTGCATAGTGCAAAAATAAATACATTTCTACATCATGACCCATTCCATAAATGGCCAATAGGGTACAGGTGCACTCCCATTCGAGGGTGGACTTCAATTCGTATAATTAACTCCACTTATTAACATACACACCAACGAAGGTCAGGGCATATCAGTGATACATACAATTATAATCAATCATCATGAGTGTATACAAGTGCATATACTAAAGTGAACAGTGCAATTTAAAAAAAGGCATTGACTATATTACCTTGCCGCAAGCCTGACCGTGGACCAAGAAGCGTGGGGAGAAGGCGTCTTTACTTGTGCTGGAGCACGCCACTCATCCGCGTCCACTGCTCCTTACTGCGCATGTATCTACCCCATTTCCTTTATGACGCAGCATATATTAGTCATGCATCGCCTCTAGGGCGGAAGCCAACGTGGTGACGCACGATCGATCACTTCCGAGCGCCGCGCACATACAAAGTGTGCGTCAGCACGCGGTCAAATCGTCCGCGCCCCACCACGAATCCCTATCCACCATCTTCGTTTCAGGCATTTGTTTGGGCACTATAATTAAGCCTCCATACAAACCCATATTTCATCATCCCTATCCAGTACCCGGCACAGGCAAGGGTCAGGGCAACAGTCAATGCAACCAAGAATATATATTAGCATAGACATATCACTGTATCTTCCATTTGATTCACTTTATACAGAGCGCAGACAACATCAGACCATAAGTCCTGCAGACTGGGTATCTAGTCAACCATTCCTCCTGTTACCCTAAATTCCACATTTAACCCTTTCGGTTTCAGGGTATCCAGCCGAAAGATCCACCTGAGCTCAGTTTTCTTTAATTTACTTAATCGGTCCCCCCCTCTCTCCAATGGTTTAACATGGTCAATAATCATAAACTCGCCAATGATGGCATATAGAAGAGCAGGGAACATCAGGGATAGGGTAGTACACTCCAAAGTACCAGACAAAGGACAAGCGAGACAGACGTTTCTTAAAACAAGGCGCACGGGCTCTTTCCCGTGTCTGGGATGTGTGAACTGTAAACAGATGGCCAAGGGATCTGTGTTCTCACATCCAGACACGGGTGAGACCTATGACATAAGACATTATCTCACCTGTGACTCGTCATGGGTGATATATTTTCTATGGTGCCCTTGTAAAAAATTATATGTTGGCGAAACTACTTGTGATCTAAAGACTAGGTTGAATAACCATAGACAATCTATTAGGAATAAAAGAAGAGATTTGCCCGTATCAAAGCATTTTGCTGAAAAAAACCACAAAGAAAGTGATCTAAAGTTTATGATTATAGACCATGTTAAACCATTGGAGAGAGGGGGGGACCGATTAAGTAAATTAAAGAAAACTGAGCTCAGGTGGATCTTTCGGCTGGATACCCTGAAACCGAAAGGGTTAAATGTGGAATTTAGGGTAACAGGAGGAATGGTTGACTAGATAGCCAGTCTGCAGGACTTATGGTCTGATGTTGTCTGCGCTCTGTATAAAGTGAATCAAATGGAAGATACAGTGATATGTCTATGCTAATATATATTCTTGGTTGCATTGACTGTTGCCCTGACCCTTGCCTGTGCCGGGTACTGGATAGGGATGATGAAATATGGGGTTGTATGGAGGCTTAATTATAGTGCCCAAACAAATGCCTGAAACGAAGATGGTGGATAGGGATTCGTGGTGGGGCGCGGACGATTTGACCGCGTGCTGACGCACACTTTGTATGTGCGCGGCGCTCGGAAGTGATCGATCGTGCGTCACCACGTTGGCTTCCGCCCTAGAGGCGACGCATGACTAATATATGCTGCGTCATAAAGGAAATGGGGTAGATACATGCGCAGTAAGGAGCAGTGGACGCGGATGAGTGGCGTGCTCCAGCACAAGTAAAGACGCCTTCTTCCCACGCTTCTTGGTCCACGGTCAGACTTGCGGCAAGGTAATATAGTCAATGCCTTTTTTTAAATTGCACTGTTCACTTTAGTATATGCACTTGTATACACTCATGATGATTGATTATAATTGTATGTATCACTGATATGCCCTGACCTTCGTTGGTGTGTATGTTAATAAGTGGAGTTAATTATACGAATTGAAGTCCACCCTCGAATGGGAGTGCACCTGTACCCTATTGGCCATTTATGGAATGGGTCATGATGTAGAAATGTATTTATTTTTGCACTATGCACTTTTTTGTTCACTTGACTTGAGAAAGGCCCTGTGAGAGGACCGAAACGTTGTCTTTGCTGACATGTGTTAATAAATTGCACATTTTTTTACTTGAAGGAGTGCTGCGGACTTTCTTTCTCTCTATATATATATATATATATATATATATAAATTAATAAATTAGCCTTTTTTATATATATATATATTTATTTTTATTGGGAACAGAAATCACTAGCTTATACAGCCAGCAGCTGACGATGTAGCCGGCAGATCACAGCACAGAGCTGAAAAATCTGCCGCAGTGAAACGATTTATGACGATGTAGCCGGCCTCCCTCACTCCTGTCAGGCTGACAGGGTACAGCACAAACTATTATAAGAGTAGATTCCTTTTAAAATTGCCTCTTCAGAGCCCTGCCAGGTGCCTGAGACGAATGCAAACACAGTCTCCAGGGAACTGTTTTCTCCCCTCCTCTTCACTGGGAACTGCCTAAGCACAGTGTGCATGCTCTAAAATGCGCTTTCACGTCTCACTAGCAGTCAGCTCAACCAGGAAGTAGCTGTTACCTCAGGCTGAACAGTGTCTCGAGCTGCTGGTATTGATGCAGCCCGTCCTAGTGAGTGTACTGGGCATTCTAGGACGTGTTTCTGTCGCAATGACTTGATGGCAGCCATTTTAGGGTCCCACAATAATAAATCCCTATGGAGAACGAGCTTATTTTCATAATTAAAGGTACTTATGAATGTTTTTACTAGGAGTTTGTGGCCTGGTTTCTTCCTTGTGGCGAAGTCCAGATGCCTGTATATGGGTTAAAGGCTGAATACCAGTGAGTCGGGACAATGCCCTTAGGTTTAGCCCAAAGCCAAACTGGTTAGTTGGCATAGTTAGTTGGTAGCATCCTAGTTGTTCCAAACTTCTTCCATTTAAGAATTATGTACCTTGTGCTCTTAGGAACTTTCCATCTAGCACAAATTTTTTGTACCTTTCTCTAGATCTGTGCCTCCACATAATCCTGTCTCTGATCTCTACAGTAGTTCTTTCTTCTCATGGATTGGTCTTGGCTCTGATATACATTGCCAGGTGTGAGACCTTATACAGACAGGGCTGTGTCTATCTAAATCATGTCCAATTTACTGAATTTACCACACATGGGCTCCAATGAAGGTGTAGAAACATCTCAATGATCATCAAGAGAAATGGGGTGTCCCCAGAGATAAATCTCAAGTGTCTGAATACTTATGTCCTTGTGAAGTTTTAGTTTAAACTTTTTAATAAATTTAAAAAATGACTAAAATTCTGTTTTTACTTTATTTAAGGGTATTGAGAGCAGATTTATGGGAGAAAACTTTTTTTTATTTATTTATTTTTTTTATTTTACACAACCCCGCAACATAGCAATGTAATAAAAGTTAAATGGTCTGAAGACTTTCCAAATTCATTATAAGCCTAACTGAATACATTTCGGTGCCTGAGTATTGATTGCATTATGACTCTTTCCACTTTCAAATTCTGCAAAACACTTCCATCTAATTAATGTTTAAAAATAAATAAAACAAGCATATGCGCAAAAATAGCACTGAATAGATTGTTTTTAAGATATTATAAATGCATCTGATCAAAATATATTCCAATGGGGCTCCATTATCAAACTTTTATCCATAGAGGGTCTTGTATGCAGACAGAAATCTTCTCTACCATCACTTAATAAAGGAAGAAAGCTCCAATAGCTCTGAGCACTGCATTGCATATGCAGCCACTGCAGGGAAAATGTATGGCCAAAAACATGAATTGTTATAGCTAGAATTGTCAAGCAACTGATGATGGCTTCTTTTAGATTAAAAAAAAAGTTAAAAAAGATTTTTTTTTATTTAAGGACATATACTAGAAAAATGTGATACAGAATGATATAGTAAGTGTAACTGATCAGTCAGTTTTTTTATATCGTAAAGTCAATTGTAGACTTAAATGTTGCTGCAGTAAGTAGAATCCAAATACCTGTAAATTCTTTAGGTAATATTTCTTGTTTTCATTTAAAAATAAAGTACAAGGTCTCCTTAGAGGACACATGGAATTCAGCAACATATTGTAAAATATTAAAGTACAAAACTTCCACAAAAATGTTCTCATTCGAGCTGCATAACTTACAACCCCCTACAGAGACTCATTTATGCACAACTAGAAGACATCTAACTTTCTACACTCCCCACAGGTATCTTTATGATTGTTTCACATACTAATTAAGTATTTAGGTTGTGCAATAAATAGCCTTGTCAATACTGGGACATGAATCTTTCCCATACTGAGGGTTAATTGCCTAAAAACAGCTTCCTTACAACACTGATGTCTTTCTAGTATGCCTGCAGATAATTTAAGTATCATTTAAAGTGCAGTTTTTTGGCCAGATGCTCTCAACTTTAAAATGCTGTTTAATCGCCACAAATTTTCTCTAAATGAATAACATCTGTGTTCGTTATAATCACTGCTGGGGGTGTAAATCGATCAATTGTTGCTTCTTAGCTCCTAAAGATAAAATATGCACTTATATTAACTTCTTATTTACATATAACAAATAAGACTGCTGAAACTGGTGTATTTACACTAGGCTAGAGCAGCTAAATGTCTTATTTAAGGGGAGTCAGCGGTTTTGACCCTTAGCGCTATATAGGAGGGGAGGCACTGTAGGCATACCTGGGGCAATGGTCATGATGCATGACCAAGTAAATGTCCCTGGTACCACAATTGTAAATGCCCCAGAGGAAATGTCTTCTTGTTCAGACCCTCAGCTCTCTGCATCTAATGCTTCCCCAACCTCTACCCTCAACCCTGAGAGACAGCTCTAGCCGTCTCTTGATTCAAACCAGAAGGAGGGGCTGGGAAATGTTGTTCATTGTAGAGAGATGAGCACACTTAATGCTAAGGGGATGACAGCATTTTTTTACAGAATCCTTTTAAAGAAAAACCCCAGAAGAAAAAGTGCTATGCCTCTAGGGGTCTGATGCAGTGGAGACAGCGATCACCGCAGAGGTGGAGCTAGCAGCAGAGCCAATGCTATTATGTTAATATAATATTTGTGAGTATGGTTATGCACCTAGGGACAATGGCAAGGGACTATGGTGCAACAGGGTAATCAGCACTTCCTCTGGTACCACTAGTAGTCTTGGCTGTTATCTTCAGGGCAACGTGACACCATGACATCTGGTCTGTCAGCATCTATGCCTTTCTGCAGACTATCAATATTTGTTTAGAAAAATAATCCTAGATGCAAAGGTTTCATTTTAGAGTGCCCTTCTGGAGCCTGACTGCCAAAAGGGCCAGGACTATGCCACTGAAGCATCATCCCTAAACATTGCCACATTATTCTTCTGTTTCTCTTTTGCTCCTTTAAGTACTTTAACCACTTCTACCCCAGACCAATTTTCATCTTCCTGTCCAGGCCTATTTTTTGCAAAGCTGACATTTGCTTTATGTGGTAATAACTTTGAAATGCTTTTACTTATCTAAGGCTACTTTCACACTAGCGTTTTTGCTGGATCTGGCAGGGTCCAGCAAAAAGATTTCCATTACTGATAATACAACCATCTGTTATAAACGGATCCGGTTGTATTATCTTTAACATAGCCAAGACGGATCCGTCATGAACTCCATTGAAAGTCAATAGGGGACGGATCCGCTTTCTATTTTGTCAGATTGTGTTAGGGAAAACGGTTCTGTCCCCATTGAATTCCATTGTCGGTCATGACGGATCCGCCTTGCTCCTCATCCCATCACAGAAAGCAAACCATAGCATGCTGCGGTTTGCTCTCCGGTATGAGAACGCAACCAAATGGAACGGAATGCATTTTGAGGCATTTGGAGCATTTTGTTCAGTTACGTTTTGTCCCCTTTGACAATGAATGGGGACAAAACTGAAGCGTTTTTTTCCCGGTATTGAGAACCTATGACGGATCTCAATACCGAAAAATAGAAACGCTAGTGTGAAAGCACCCTAACTAGCAATTTAGCAATTTTCTAATTTGAAGTTCTCTAGTTTTAACACAGATACCTCATGAAATAGTTAGCAGTCAACAATCCCTATATGTCTACTTTATGTTGGCATCATTTTGTAAATGTAATTTTATTTCTATAAGAACATTAGAAGGCTTAAAAATTTTGAAGCAATCTTTCAAAAAACCTTTCAAAACCTTTTTTTTAACCACCAATTCAGTAATAATGGGATTTTGAGAGGCTTAGGTAATAGAAACCACCCATAAATAACCCCATTTTAGAACCTACACCCCACAAATGATTCAAAACTGATGTTATAAACTTTGCTAAACCTTGAGTTGTTCCACAAGAAAATGGTGATGAAATTTCAAAATTTCACTTTTGTTTTGCAGATTTTCTATATATTTCTAATCCAGTAACAAAGCAAGGTTTAACAGCAAAACAATTTCAAGATTACCCTGATTCTGCAGTTCACAGGAACATCCAATATGTCTTTGTAAACTGCTTTATGGGCACATGGCTAGAGTCAGAAGGGAAGGAGCACCAAATGGGTTTTGGAGGCAGATTTTAATGGAATTGTTTTTGGGTGCCATGTCATATTTGAACAGACCCATACAGTGGAAACCCCCCAAAAGTGACCCCATTTTGGAAACTACACCCATAAAGGAATTTATTAAGGGATGTTCTGAGCACTTTGACACCACCGGCATTTTACAGAATTTAAAAACACTTGGCTGTGAAAATGAAAAATTTAATTTCTTAAAATAATTTTTGCATTAGCCCCAAATTTTTCACTTTCACAAGGGGTAACAGGAGAAAAAGCACCCCATAATTTGTTACCCATTCTCTCTTGAACACAGAAACACTCCATATGTGGTTGTAAACTGCTGTAGGGGCACAACACAAGGCTCATGGCTTTTGGAGGGCAGATTTCTGTGGAACAGTTTTTGGGCATTATGTCACATTTGAGGAGACTCTGAGTTACCCCTATAGTGGAAACCACCAAAAAGTGACCCCATTTTGGAAACCATCCATAAAGGAATTTATTTTTTATTTTTTATTTTTTATTATTAATTGGGCAGCACGGTGGCTCAGTGGTTAGCACTGGTTCCTTGCCACGCTGGGGTCCTAGGTTCAAATCTGATCAAGGACAACATCTGCATGGAGTTTGTATGCTCTCCCTGTTTTTGCGCGGGTTTCCTCCAGGTACTCCGATTTCCTCCCCCACTCCAAAGACATACTGATAGGGAACTTAGATTGTGAACCCCATTGGGGACAGTGTCATTATAATGTCTATAAAGTGCGGCGGAATATTTCAGCTCTATATAATTGCATGCAATAAATTAAGGGGTGTACTGAACTCTTTGACTCCACAGGAGTTATACAGAGTTTAGAAATAGGGATGAGCGAACCCGAACTGTATAGTTCGGGTTCGTACCGAATTTTGGGGTGTCCGTGACACGGACCCGAACCCGAACATTTTCGTAAAAGTCTGGGTTCGGGTTCGATGTTCGGCGCTTTCTTGGCGCTTTTTGAAAGGCTGCAAAGCAGCCAATCAACAAGCGTCATACTACTTGGCCCAAGAGGCCATCACAGCCATGCCTACTATTGGCATGGCTGTGATTGGCCAGTGCACCATGTGACCCAGCCTCTATTTAAGCTGGAGCCACGTAGCGCCGCACGTCACTCTGCTATGATCAGTATAGGGAGAGGTTGCAGCTGCGACATTAGGGCGAGATTAGGCAGATTAACTCCTCCAAAAGACTTCATTCTGTGATCGATCTGCAGCTGTGGATCATTGAAGTGCTATTATTGACTTGCTCACTTTTTTGATGCTGCCCAGAGCGTTTTTAGATCACATTTTTTCTGGGGTGATCGGTGGCCATTTTGTGACTTGTGGTGCGCCAGCACGAGCTATCACCAAGTGTATTTAACCATCGATAGTGTGGTTATTTTGTGCTATATCCTACATCAGCTGCAGGCTGAGCCTGTGTCACCGAAGTGCATTTAACCATCAACAGTCTGGTTATTTTTTGGCCATATACTACATTAGCTGCAGGCTGAGCCTGTGTCAAAGAAGTGCATTTAACCATCAACAGTCTGGTTATTTTTTGGCCGTATACTACATCTGGTGCAGGCTGAGCCTGTGTCACCCAAGTGCATTTAACCATCAACAGTGTGGTTATTTTTTGGCCATATATTACATCAGGGGCAAGTTGAGCCTGTCACCCAGCGCCTAAAAAATAGACCTGACATTTCTATTCAACCAAATCTGCACAGTTTTAGCTGGTCAAGTTATTTGTAGTGACCGTAAAAGCAGACTTTTTGTTCTGGGTTGAAAAAGCATTCCCAAATTTGCCATTCTGAAAATAACTAGTTTGTGGTATTTGAGGCCTACTTGAAATCTATCCCAAAAAGAAAATCTTACATTGAAGGTATTGATAGTGTCATTCAGAAAAACCTAAGACACACGCTAGCGTGCTGATAGAAGTGTCATTCTGTGATTAAACCTATAACTGTCACACAGCGCAAAAAAAAACAGGTCTCACATCTCTATTCAACCAAATCTGCACAGTTTTAGCTGGTCAAGTTATTTGTAGTGACCGTAAAAGCAGACTTTTTGTTCTGGGTTGAAAAAGCATTCCCAAATTTGTCATTCTCAAAATAACTAGTTTGTGGTATTTGAGGCCTACTTGAAATCTATCCCAAAAAGAAAATCTTACATTGAAGGTATTGATAGTGTCATTCAGAAAAACCTAAGACACACGCTAGCGTGCTGATAGAAGTGTCATTCTGTGATTAAACCTATAACTGTCACACAGCGCAAAAAAAACCAGGTCTCACATCTCTATTCAACCAAATCTGCACAGTTTTAGCTGGTCAAGTTATTTGTAGTGACCGTAAAAGCAGACTTTTTGTTCTGGGTTGAAAAAGCATTCCCAAATTTGCCATTCTCAAAATAACTAGTTTGTGGTATTTGAGGCCTACTTGAAATCTATCCCAAAAAGAAAAACTTACATTGAAGGTATTGATAGTGTCATTCAGAAAAACCTAAGACACACGCTAGCGTGCTGATAGAAGTGTCATTCTGTGATTAAACCTATAACTGTCACACAGCGCAAAAAAAAAACAGGTCTCACATCTCTATTCAACCAAATCTGCACAGTTTTAGCTGGTCAAGTTATTTGTAGTGACCGTAAAAGCAGACTTTTTGTTCTGGGTTGAAAAAGCATTCCCAAATTTGCCATTCTCAAAATAACTAGTTTGTGGTATTTGAGGCCTACTTGAAATCTATCCCAAAAAGAAAATCTTACATTGAAGGTATTGATAGTGTCATTCAGAAAAACTTAAGACACACGCTAGCGTGCTGATAGAAGTGTCATTCTGTGATTAAACCTATAACTGTCACACAGCGCAAAAAAAAACAGGTCTCACATTTCTATTCAACCAAATCTGCACAGTTTTAGCTGGTCAAGTTATTTGTAGTGACCGTAAAAGCAGACTTTTTGTTCTGGGTTGAAAAAGCATTCCCAAATTTGCCATTCTCAAAATAACTAGTTTGTGGTATTTGAGGCCTACTTGAAATCTATCCCAAAAAGAAAATCTTACATCGAAGTTATTGATAGTGTCATTCAGAAAAACCTAAGACACACGCTAGCGTGCTGATAGAAGTGTCATTCTGTGATTAAACCTATAACTGTCACACAGCGCAAAAAAAAACAGGTCTCACATCTCTATTCAACCAAATCTGCACAGTTTTAGCTGGTCAAGTTATTTGTAGTGACCGTAAAAGCAGACTTTTTGTTCTGGGTTGAAAAAGCATTCCCAAATTTGCCATTCTGAAAATAACTAGTTTGTGGTATTTGAGGCCTACTTGAAATCTATCCCAAAAAGAAACACTTACATTGAAGGTATTGATAGTGTCATTCAGAAAAACCTAAGACACACGCTAGCGTGCTGATAGAAGTGTCATTCTGTGATTAAACCTATAACTGTCACACAGCGCAAAAAAAAAACAGGTCTCACATCTCTATTCAACCAAATCTGCACAGTTTTAGCTGGTCAAGTTATTTGTAGTGACCGTAAAAGCAGACTTTTTGTTCTGGGTTGAAAAAGCATTCCCAAATTTGCCATTCTCAAAATAACTAGTTTGTGGTATTTGAGGCCTACTTAAAATCTATCCCAAAAAGAAAATCTTACATTGAAGGTATTGATAGTGTCATTCAGAAAAACCTAAGACACACGCTAGCGTGCTGATAGAAGTGTCATTCTGTGATTAAACCTATAACTGTCACACAGCGCAAAAAAAAACAGGTCTCACATCTCTATTCAACCAAATCTGCACAGTTTTAGCTGGTCAAGTTATTTGTAGTGACCGTAAAAGCAGACTTTTTGTTCTGGGTTGAAAAAGCATTCCCAAATTTGCCATTCTCAAAATTGTGGTGAACGGGAACAATGAGGAAAACATCTAATAAGGGACGCGGACGCGGACATGGACATGGTCGTGGTGGTGTTAGTGGACCCTCTGGTGCTGGGAGAGGACGTGGCCGTTCTGCCACAGCCACACGTCCTAGTGAACCAACTACCTCAGGTCCCAGTAGCCAGCAGAATTTACAGCGATATTTGGTGGGGCCCAATGCCGTTCTAAGGATGGTAAGGCCTGAGCAGGTACAGGCATTAGTCAATTGGGTGGCCGACAGTGGATCCAGCACGTTCACATTATCTCCCACCCAGTCTTCTGCAGAAAGCGCACAGATGGCGCATGAAAACCAAGCCCATCGGTCTGTCACATCACCCCCATGCATATCAGGGAAACTGTCTGAGCCTCAAGTTATGCAGCAGTCTCTTATGCTGTTTGAAGACTCTGCTGCCAGGGTTTCCCAAGGGCATCCACCTAGCCCTTCCCCAGGGGTGGAAGAGATAGAATGCACTAACGCACAACCAGTTATTTTTCCTGATGATGAGGACATGGGAATACCACCTCAGCACGTCTCTGATGATGACGAAACATTGGTGCCAACTGCTGCGTCTTTCTGCAGTGTGCAGACTGAACAGGAGGTCAGGGATCAAGACTGGGTGGAAGACGATGCAGGGGACGATGAGGCCCTAGACCCCACATGGAATGAAGGTCGTGCCACTGACTTTCACAGTTCGGAGGAAGAGGCAGTGGTGAGACCGAGCCAACAGCGTAGCAAAAGAGGGAGCAGTGGGAAAAATCAGAACACCCGCCGCCAAGAGACTCCGCCTGCTACTGACCGCCGCCATCTGGGACCGAGCACCCTAAAGGCAGCTTCAAGGAGTTCCCTGGCATGGCACTTCTTCAAACAATGTGCTGACGACAAGACCCGAGTGGTTTGCACGCTGTGCCATCAGAGCCTGAAGCGAGGCATTAACGTTCTGAACCTTAGCACAACCTGCATGACCAGGCACCTGTATGCAAAGCATGAACTGCAGTGGAGTAAACACCTTAAAAACAAGGAAGTCACTCAGGCTCCCCCTGCTACATCTTCTGCTGCTGCCGCCTCGGCCTCTTCTGCTGCTGCTGCCGCCGCCTCGGCCTCTTCCTCCGCCTCTGGAGGAACGTTGGCACCTGCCGCCCAGCAAACATGGGATGTACCACCAACACCACCACCTGCGTCACCAAGCATCTCAACCATGTCACACGGCAGCGTTCAGCTCTCCATCTCACAAACATTTGAGAGAAAGCGTAAATTCTCACCTAGCCACCCTCGATCCCTGGCCCTGAATGCCAGCATTTCTAAACTACTGGCCTATGAAATGCTGTCATTTAGGCTGGTGGACACACACAGCTTCAAACAGCTCATGTCACTTGCTGTCCCACAGTATGTTGTTCCCAGCCGCCACTACTTCTCTAAGAGAGCCGTGCCTTCCCTGCACAAACAAGTGTCCGATAAAATCAAGTGTGCACTGCGCAACGCCATCTGTGGCAAGGTCCACCTAACCACAGATACGTGGACCAGTAAGCACGGCCAGGGACGCTATATCTCCCTAACTGCACACTGGGTAAATGTAGTGGCGGCTGGGCCCCAGCCGGAGAGCTATTTGGCGCACGTCCTTCCGCCGCCAAGGATCGCAGGGCAACATTCTTTGCCTCCTGTCTCCTCCTCCTCCTACTCAGCTTCCTCCTCCTCTTCTTCCACCTGCTCATCCAGTCAGCCACACACCTTCACCACCAACTTCAGCACAGCACGGGGTAAACGTCAGCAGGCCATTCTGAAACTCATATGTTTGGGGGACAGGCCCCACACCGCACAGGATTTGTGGCGGGGTATAGAACAACAGACCGACGAGTGGTTGCTGCCGGTGAGCCTCAAGCCCGGCCTGGTGGTGTGCGATAATGGGCTAAATCTCGTTGCAGCTCTGGGACTAGCCGGTTTGACGCACATCCCTTGCCTGGCGCATGTGCTGAATTTGGTGGTGCAGAAGTTCATTCGCAACTACCCCGACATGTCAGAGCTGCTGCATAAAGTGCGTGCCGTCTGTTCGCGCTTCCGGCGTTCACACCCTGCCGCTGCTCGCCTGTCTGCGCTACAGCGTAACTTCGGCCTTCCCGCTCACCGCCTCATATGCGACGTGCCCACCAGGTGGAACTCCACCTTGCATATGCTGGACAGACTGTGCGAGCAGCAGCAGGCCATAGTGGAGTTTCAGCTGCAGCACGCACGGGTCAGTCGCACTGCGGATCAGACCCACTTCACCACCAATGACTGGGCCTCCATGCGAGACCTGTGTGCCCTGTTGCACTGTTTCGAGTACTCCACCAACATGGCCAGTGGCGATGACGCCGTTATCAGCGTTACAATACCACTTCTATGTCTCCTTGAGAAAACACTTAGGGCGATGATGGAAGAGGAGGTGGCCCAGGAGGAAGAGGAGGAAGAGGGGTCATTTTTAGCACTTTCAGGCCAGTCTCTTCAAAGTGACTCAGAGGGAGGTTTTTTGCAACACCAGAGGCCAGGTACAAATGTGGCCAGACAGGGCCCATACTGGAGGACGAGGATGAGGAGGAGGTGGAGGAGGATAAGGATGAAGCATGTTCACAGCGGGGTGGCACCCAACACAGCTCGTGCCCATCACTGGTGCGTGGCTGGGGGGAAACACAGGACGATGACGATACGCCTCCCACAGAGGACAGCTTGTCCTTACCTCTGGGCAGCCTGGCACACATGAGCGACTACATGCTGCAGTGCCTGCGCAACGACAGCAGAGTTGCCCACATTTTAACGTGTGCAGACTACTGGGTTGCCACCCTGCTGGATCCCCGGTACAAAGACAATGTGCCCACCTTACTTCCTACACTGGAGCGTGATAGGAAGATGCGCGAGTACAAGCGCACGTTGGTAGACGCGCTACTGAGAGCATTCCCAAATGTCACAGGGGAACCAGTGGAAGCCCAAGGCGAAGGCAGAGGAGGAGCAAGAGGTCGCCAACGCAGCTGTGTCACGCCCAGCTCCTCTGAGGGCAGGGTTAGCATGGCAGAGATGTGGAAAAGTTTTGTCAACACGCCACAGCTAAGTGCACCACCACCTGATACGGAACGTGTTAGCAGGAGGCAACATTTCACTAACATGGTGGAACAGTACCTGTGCACACCCCTCCACGTACTGACTGATGGTTCGGCCCCATTCAACTTCTAGGTCTCCAAATTGTCCACGTGGCCAGAGCTAGCCTTTTAAGCCTTGGAGGTGCTGGCCTGCCCGGCGGCCAGCGTTTTGTCTGAACGTGTATTCAGCACGGCAGGGGGCGTCATTACAGACAAACGCAGCCGCCTGTCTACAGCCAATGTGGACAAGCTGACGTTCATAAAAATGAACCAGGCATGGATCCCACAGGACCTGTCCATCCCTTGTGCAGATTAGATATTAACTACCTCCCCTTAACAATATATTATTCTACTCCAGGGCACTTCCTCATTCAATACTATTTTTAATTTCATTTTACCATTATATTGCGTGGCAACCCAAAGTTGAATGAACCTCTCCTCTGTCTGGGTGCCGGGGCCTAAATGTGTGACAGTGGCCTGTTCCAGTGGTGGGTGACGTGAAGCCTGATTCTCTGCTATGACATGAATACAGATTCTGCGCTGACATAAGGCCAGATTCTCTGTTACGGGACCGCTCTCCTCTGCCTGGGTGCCTGGGCCTAAATGTGTGACAGTGGCCTGTTCCAGTGGTGGCTGACGTGAAGCCTGATTCTCTGCTATGACATGAAGACAGATTCTGCGCTGACATAAGGCCAGATTCTCTGTTACGGGACCGCTCTCCTCTGTCTGGGTGCCGGGGCCTAAATGTGTGACAGTGGCCTGTTCCAGTGGTGGGTGACGTGAAGCCTGATTCTCTGCTATGACATGAATACAGATTCTGCGCTGACATAAGGCCAGATTCTCTGTTACGGGACCTCTCTCCTCTGCCTGGGTGCCTGGGCCTAAATGTGTGACAGTGGCCTGTTCGAGTGGTGGCTGACGTGAAGCCTGATTCTCTGCTATGACATGAAGACAGATTCTGCGCTGACATAAGGCCAGATTCTCTGTTACGGGACCGCTCTCCTCTGTCTGGGTGCCGGGGCCTAAATGTGTGACAGTGGCCTGTTCCAGTGGTGGGTGAAGTGAAGCCTGACTCTCTGCTATGACATGAATACAGATTCTGCGCTGACATAAGGCCAGATTCTCTGTTACGGGACCGCTCTCCTCTGCCTGGGTGCCTGGGCCTAAATGTGTGACAGTGGCCTGTTCCAGTGGTGGGTGACGTGAAGCCTGATTCTCTGCTATGACATGAAGACAGATTCTGTGCTGATATAAGGCCAGATTCTCTGTTACGGGACCTCTCACCTCTGTCTGGGTTCCGGGGCCTAAATATGTGACAGTGGCCTGTTCCAGTGGTGGGTGACGTGAAGCCTGATTCTCTGCTATGACATGAAGACAGATTCTGCGCTGACATAAGGCCAGATTCTCTGTTACGGGACCGCTCTCCTCTGTCTGGGTGCCGGGGCCTAAATGTGTGACAGTGGCCTGTTCCAGTGGTGGGTGACGTGAAGCCTGATTCTCTGCTATGACATGAAGACAGATTCTGTGCTGATATAAGGCCAGATTCTCTGTTACGGGACCTCTCACCTCTGTCTGGGTTCCGGGGCCTAAATATGTGACAGTGGCCTGTTCCAGTGGTGGGTGACGTGAAGCCTGATTCTCTGCTATGACATGAAGACAGATTCTGCGCTGACATAAGGCCAGATTCTCTGTTACGGGACCGCTCTCCTCTGTCTGGGTGCCGGGGCCTAAATGTGTGACAGTGGCCTGTTCCAGTGGTGGGTGAAGTGAAGCCTGATTCTCTGCTATGACATGAATACAGATTCTGCGCTGACATAAGGCCAGATTCTCTGTTACGGGACCGCTCTCCTCTGCCTGGGTGCCTGGGCCTAAATGTGTGACAGTGGCCTGTTCCAGTGGTGGGTGACGTGAAGCCTGATTCTCTGCTATGACATGAAGACAGATTCTGTGCTGATATAAGGCCAGATTCTCTGTTACGGGACCTCTCACCTCTGTCTGGGTTCCGGGGCCTAAATATGTGACAGTGGCCTGTTCCAGTGGTGGGTGACGTGAAGCCTGATTCTCTGCTATGACATGAAGACAGATTCTGCGCTGACATAAGGCCAGATTCTCTGTTACGGGACCGCTCTCCTCTGTCTGGGTGCCGGGGCCTAAATGTGTGACAGTGGCCTGTTCCAGTGGTGGGTGACGTGAAGCCTGATTCTCTGCTATGACATGAAGACAGATTCTGTGCTAATATAAGGCCAGATTCTCTGTTACGGGACCTCTCACCTCTGTCTGGGTTCCGGGGCCTAAATATGTGACAGTGGCCTGTTCCAGTGGTGGGTGACGTGAAGCCTGATTCTCTGCTATGACATGAAGACAGATTCTGCGCTGACATAAGGCCAGATTCTCTGTTACGGGACCGCTCTCCTCTGTCTGGGTGCCGGGGCCTAAATGTGTGACAGTGGCCTGTTCCAGTAGTGGGTGACGTGAAGCCTGATTCTCTGCTATGACATGAATACAGATTCTGCGCTGACATAAGGCCATATTCTCTGTTACGGGACCTCTCTCCTCTGCCTGGGTGCCTGGGCCTAAATGTGTGACAGTGGCCTGTTCGAGTGGTGGCTGACGTGAAGCCTGATTCTCTGCTATGACATGAAGACAGATTCTGCGCTGACATAAGGCCAGATTCTCTGTTACGGGACCGCTCTCCTCTGTCTGGGTGCCGGGGCCTAAATGTGTGACAGTGGCCTGTTTCAGTGGTGGGTGACGTGAAGCCTGATTCTCTGCTATGACATGAAGACAGATTCTGCGCTGACATAAGGCCAGATTCTCTGTTACGGGACCGCTCTCCTCTGTCTGGGTGCCGGGGCCTAAATGTGTGACAGTGGCCTGTTCCAGTGGTGGGTGACGTGAAGCCTGATTCTCTGCTATGACATGAATACAGATTCTGCGCTGACATAAGGCCAGATTCTCTGTTACGGGACCTCTCTCCTCTGCCTGGGTGCCTGGGCCTAAATGTGTGACAGTGGCCTGTTCCAGTGGTGGCTGACGTGAAGCCTGATTCTCTGCTATGACATGAAGACAGATTCTGCGCTGACATAAGGCCAGATTCTCTGTTACGGGACCGCTCTCCTCTGTCTGGGTGCCAGGGCCTAAATGTGTGACAGTGGCCTGTTCCTGTGGTGGGTGACGTGAAGCCTGATTCTCTGCTATGACATGAATACAGATTCTGCGCTGACATAAGGCCAGATTCTCTGTTACGGGACCTCTCTCCTCTGCCAGGGTGCCTGGGCCTAAATGTGTGACAGTGGCCTGTTTCAGTGGTGGCTGACGTGAAGCCTGATTCTCTGCTATGACATGAAGACAGATTCTGCGCTGACATAAGGCCAGATTCTCTGTTACGGGACCGCTCTCCTCTGTCTGGGTGCCGGGGCCTAAATGTGTGACAGTGGCCTGTTCCAGTGGTGGGTGACGTGAAGCCTGATTCTCTTCTATGACATGAATACAGATTCTGCGCTGACATAAGGCCAGATTCTCTGTTACGGGACCTCTCTCCTCTGCCTGGGTGCCTGGGCCTAAATGTGTGACAGTGGCCTGTTCCAGTGGTGGGTGACGTGAAGCCTGATTCTCTGCTATGACATGAAGACAGATTCTGTGCTGACATAAGGCCAGATTCTCTGTTACGGAACCTCTCACCTCTGTCTGGGTGCCGGGGCCTAAATATGTGACAGTGGCCTGTTCCAGTGGTGGGTGACGTGAAGCCTGATTCTCTGCTATGACATGAAGACTGATTCTGCGCTGACATAAGGCCAGATTCTCTGTTACGGGACCTCTCTCCTCTGTCTGGGTGCCGGGGCCTAAATGTGTGACAGTGGCCTGTTCCAGTGGTGGGTGACGTGAAGCCTGATTCTCTGCTATGACATGAAGACTGATTCTGCGCTGACATAAGGCCAGATTCTCTGTTACGGGACCTCTCTCCTCTGTCTGAGTGCCGGGGCCTAAATGTGTGACAGTGGCCTGTTCCAGTGGTGGGTGACGTGAAGCCTGATTCTCTGCTATGACATGAAGACTGATTCTGTGCTGACATGAAGCCAGATTCTCTGCTATGGCATGAAGAGACTGATTCTCTGCTGACATGAAGCCAGATTCTTTGCTATGGCATGAAGAGACTGATTCTCTGCTGACGTGAAGCCAGATTCTCTGCTATGGGACCTCTGTCCAATTGATATTGGTTAATTTTTATTTTTTTTATTTTTATTTTAATTCATTTCCCTATCCACATTTGTTTGCAGGGGATTTACCTACATGTTGCTGCCTTTTGCAGCCCTCTAGCTCTTCCCTGGGCTGTTTTACAGCCTTTTTAGTGCCGAAAAGTTCGGGTCCCCATTGACTTCAATGGGGTTCGGGACGAAGTTCGGGTCGGGTTCGGGTCCCGAACCCGAACATTTCCGGGATGTTCGGCCGAACTTCTCGAACCCGAACATCCAGGTGTTCGCTCAACTCTATTTAGAAACACTTGGTTATAAAAATGAAAAATTTCATTTCTTTTAAAAAAAATTTGATTTTGCCCCAATTTTTTATTTTCCCAAGGCGTAACAGGAGAAAAAGGACCCCCCAATTTGTTTTACATTTTATCCTGAATACTGCAATAAACCATATATGACTACAGATGTCCCGAACTATTCGCCGGCGAACATAGTTTGTTCACGTTCTCCGCGGCGGGCGAACATATGCGATGTTCGCTCTGCCCCCTATTCGTCATCATTGAGCAAACTTTGACCCTGTACCTCACAGTCAACAGACACATTCCAGCCAATCAGCAGCATACCCTCCCTCCCAGACCCTCCCACCTCCTGGACAGCATCCATTTTAGATTCATTCGGAAGCTGCAGTCTTAGTGAGAGGAGTGACAGTGTAGCTGCTGCTGATTTAATAGGGAAATCGATAGTTAGGGAGCGTATTCAGTGTCCACTCCAGTCCTGAAAGACTCATCTGATCTCTGCTGTAAGGACAGCACCCCAAAAAGCCCTTTTTAGGGCTAAAAACATCAGTCTGCTTTTTTTTTTTCTCTGTAATCTAATTGCAGTTGCCTGCCAGCGTGTGTGTCAGCGTATACTGTGCCCACTTGCCCAGTGCCACCACTCATATTTGGTGTCACAGTAGCTTGCATTTAAAAAAAACAAAAACTTTTTTGACTGTAATATAATAGCAGTCAGTTGCCTGCAAGCGTGTGTGTTTCAGGCCCTGCCAGTGCACAGTGTCACACCAGTGCAACTCATATATGGTGTCACAGTAGATTACATTTAAAAAATAAATAAATAATTGGACTGTGATAGAATAGCAGTCAGTTGCCTGCAAGCGTGTGTGTTTCAGGCCCTGCCAGTGCACAGTGTCACACCAGTGCAACTCCTATCTGGTGTCACAGTAGATTACATTAAAAAAAAATAATACATTTTTGACTGTAATAGAATAGCAGTCAGTTGCCTGCAAACATGTGTGTTTCAGGCCCTGCCAGTGCACAGTGTCACACCAGTGCAACTCATATCTGGTGTCACAGTAGATTACATTTTAAAAAACAGCAACAATTTTGACTGTGATAGAATAGCAGTCAGTTGCCTGCAAGCGTGTGTGTTTCATGCCCTGCCAGTGGACAGTGTCACACCAGTGCAACTCATATATGGTGTCACAGTAGATTACATTTAAAAAATAAATAAAAAATTGGACTGTGATAGAATAGCAGTCAGTTGCCTGCAAGCGTGTGTGTTTCAGGCCCTGCCAGTGCACAGTGTCACACCAGTGCAACTCCTATCTGGTGTCACAGTAGATTACATTAAAAAAATAATAATACATTTTTGACTGTAATAGAATAGCAGTCAGTTGCCTGCAAACATGTGTGTTTCAGGCCCTGCCAGTGCACAGTGTCACACCAGTGCAACTCATATCTGGTGTCACAGTAGATTACATTTTAAAAAACAGCAACAATTTTGACTGTGATAGAATAGCAGTCAGTTGCCTGCAAGCGTGTGTGTTTCAGGCCCTGCTAGTGCACAGTGTCACACCAGTGCAACTCATATTTGGTGTCACAGTAGATTACATTTTAAAAAAACAAAACAATTTTGACTGTAATAGAATAGCAGTCAGTTGCCTGCAAGCGTGTGTGTTTCAGGCCCTGCCAGTTCACAGTGTGACACCACTGCAACTCATATCTGCTGTCACAGTAGATTACATTTAAAAAAACAACAGCAATTTGGACTGTGATAGAATAGCAGTCAGTTGCCTGCAAGCATGTGTGTTTCCGGCCCTGCCAGTGCACAGTGTCACACCAGTGCAACTCATATCTGGTGTCACAGTAGATAACATTTAAAAAAATAAATAAAAAATTTTGACTGTAATAGATTGACTAGCAGTTAGTTGTCTGAAAGCGTGTGTGTCAGGCCTACAGCGTCTACTCTGGCAACTTTTGCCAGTGCACAGTGCTACTCATATCTGGTGTCACAGTAGCTTGCACGCATAGTACAACTAAACTAATCTAAAAAAAATGACAGGCAGAGGCAGGCCACCCCGCAGGGGCCGTCGTGGTGCTGTGATTCCCTTTGGCCCTAGAATAATGCCCAGTGTTCAGAGGCCACGTACCCTGAACTCGAAAAGTTCTGACTGGCTAACACAGGACACCCAATCTTCTACAGCTTCCGCTCGGAACCTTGACGCACCATCCTCCTCCAGCTCAGCTTCGGGCACCTCTCAAGTTACCACTCGCCCACCTGCCGCCACCACAAACACTAGCAACACAGCTGCTTCACTTGATCTGTCAGAGGAGTTATTTACACATCAGTTGGAAGAAATGAGTGATGCGCAACCATTATTGCCAGAGGATGTAGATAACAGGGATATTTCTCAGTCAGGCAGCATTACACACATGGACGTACGGTGTGATGATGATGATGTTGTACCCGCTGCTGCTTCCTTTGCTGAGTTGTCAGATACAAGTGAAGCGGTTGATGATGACGATGTGTCCGTGGATGTCACGTGGGTGCCCGCTCCAAGAGAAGAACAGGGGGAAAGTTCAGATGGGGAGACAGAGAGGAGGAGGAGACGAGTTGGAAACAGGGGGTGGTCATCGCAAGGAGCTGGTGGCACAGTCAGACAGCATGCATCGGCACCCGGCGTCAGCCAGACAGCATGCCAATCAACGCATGCTGTTGCCACCACCAGAATGCCGTCATTGCAAAGCTCAGCAGTGTGGCATTTTTTTTGTGTGTCTGCCTCTGACAACAGCGATGCCATTTGCAACCTGTGCCAAAAGAAACTGAGTCGTGGGAAGTCCAACACCCACCTAGGTACAACTGCTTTGCGAAGGCACATGATCTTAAATCACAAACGCTATGGGATCAACACACGAGTACAAGCAGCACACAAACTCAAAGCCGCCATCCTCCTCCTGGTCCAGCATCTTCAGCCACGTCAACCACTGCTGTCCTCCTTGCCCCCTCACAACCATACGCCACTCCGTCTCTCGCCTTGAGCAGTTCCTGCTCATCTGCCCACAGTCAGGTGTCTGTCAAGGACATATTTGAGCGTAAGAAGCCAATGTAACAAAGTCACCCCCTTGCCCGGCATCTGACAGCTGGCTTGTCAGAACTCTTAGCCCGCCAGCTTTTACCATACAAGCTGGTGGAGTCTGAGGCCTTCAAAAAATTTGTAGCTATTGGGTCACCGCAGTGGAAGGTACCCGGCCGAAATTTCTTTGCACAAAAGGCAATCCCCAACCTGTACTTGATTGTGCAAAATGAAGTCATGGCATATCTGGCACACAGTGTTGGGGCAAGGGTCCATCTGACCACTGATGCCTGGTCTGCAAAGCACGGTCAGGGCAGGTATGTCACCTACACTGCGCATTGGGTAAACCTGCTGACGGCTGCCAAGCATGTAATGCGTGGCTCTGCAGAGGAGTTGGTGACACCGCCATGACTTACATGCAGGTCTGCTGCCACCTCCTCTACTCCTCCTACTCCATCCTCTTCTTTGATAACCTCCTCGGCTGAGTCCTCTTCTGCTGCTGCGTCTTGCTCCACATCAACTGCACCCCCCAGCTCCCCAGGGGCTATTCCACATCCCGGATACGACAGTGTCACGCCGTCTTGGGGTTGACTTGCCTGAATGCACAGGTGGATTAGTGGCTGACTCCGCACCAACTGGAGATTGCCAAAGTGGTGTGTGACAACGGAAGCAATTTGTTGGCGGCATTGAATCTGGGCAAGTTGACACATGTGCCGTGCATGGCACATGTGTTGAATCTGATTGTACAATGCTTTGTGCATAAGTACCCAGGCTTACAGGACATCCTCAAGCAGGCCAGGAAGGTGTGTGGCCATTTCAGGCATTCCTACATGGCCATGGTGCACTTTTCAGATATCCAGCGGCGAAACAACATGCCAGTGAGGCGCTTGATTTGCGACAGCCCGACACGTTGGAATTCAACACTCCTAATGTTCGACTGCCTGCTCCAACAAGGAAAAGCCGTCAACGAGTATTTGTATAACCGGGGTGCTAGGACAGCCTATGCAGAGCTGGGAATTTTTTGGCTACGTTACTGGACGCTCATGCGCAATGCCTGTAGGCTCATGCGTCCTTTTGAGGAGGTGACAAACCTAGTCAGTCGCACTGAAGGCACCATCAGCGACATCATCCCATTTGTTTTCTTCCTGGAGTGTGCCCTACGAAAAGTGCTGGATCAGGCCGTAGATGAGCATGAAGAGGAAGAGGAAGAGTTGTGGTCACCATCACCACCAGAAACAGCCTTATCAGCATCGCTTGCTGGACCTGCGGCAACGCTGGAAGAGGAGTCTGAGGAAGAGGAGTCAGAGGAGGAATGTGGCTTTGAGGAGGAGGAGGAGGAGGAAGACCAACCACAGCAGGCATCCCAGGGTGCTCGTTGTCACCTATCTGGTACCCGTGGTGTTGTACATGGCTGGGGGGAAGAACAGACTTTCAGTGAGGACGAGGAACAGGACATGAGTAGCTCGGCATCCAACCTTGTGCAAATGGGGTCTTTCATGCTGTTGTGCCTGTTGAGGGTCCCTCGTATAAAAAGGCTGAAGGAGAACGACCTGTACTGGGTGGCCACACTACTAGACCCCCGGTATAAGCAGAAAGTGCCTGAAATGTTACCGAATTACCGCAAGTCGGAAAGGATGCAGCAGTTCCAAAATAAATTAAAAAGTATGCTTTACACAGCGTATAAGGGTGATGTCACAGCACAATGGGAATCTAACAGGGGAAGAGGTGAAAGTAATCCTCCTCCTACCACGACCACGCCGGCAAGGGCAGGACGCTTTACAGACGTGTTGTTGGTGGAGGACATGCAGAGCTTTTTAAGTCCCACGCATCGCCACAGCCCTTCGGGGTCCACCCTCAGAGAACGACTCGACCGACGAGTAGCAGACTACCTCGCCTTAACTGCAGATATCGACACTCTGAGGAGCGATGAACCCCTTGACTACTGGGTGTGCAGGCTTGACCTGTGGCCTGAGCTATCCCAATTTGCGATAGAACTTCTGGCCTGCCCCGCTTCAAGTGTCCTGTCAGAAAGGACCTTCAGCGCAGCAGGAGGTATTGTCACTGAGAAGAGAAGTCACCTAGGTCAAAAAAGTCTAGATTACCTCACCTTTATTAAGATGAATGAGGCATGGATCCCGAAGGGACTGACAGTGGGCGATACATTTGACTAAAAAAGGCCTGGTGATGAGATGAGCTGCCTTGGGCTAAAAATGGTCCACACGCTGCTGTATTTTATCTCTGCATGCCGGATGACTTGCGTGACTTATCCGCCACCAACTAGGGTTCAAGCCGCAATGTTTTAGTGCACTTTCTGCCTGGAAAACATCAATTTTTCTGGCCGCTGCTACAGCAGCGGCTGCAACAATACCTAGTTTTTCAGGCATGTGTACATGCCTAATTTTTCCGGCCTCTGGTGCTGCACTGTGGCTGCAAAAACAAAACAAAAAAAAAGGCACATACATGTGTCAATTCCCCTTCGTGATCATTACCTTGTTGTGGTGAAGGTGCTTGTGTATCACAATGAAGCGACCACCTCTATGAGTGTGTTGGCAATGGCAATGTTGGCACACCCCAGATGATAAGGTCGTTGCTTCATTGTGAACAGACCAAAAGCGATCGGCTGGATAATTTTGCATAGAAAAAATATTAATTTTCTTTGTGATCATCTAAGGTGATCATTAAAGCCTACTATGCCAACAATGGGCCCACACTGCAGAATCATTGTTTTCTGGGTCACTTAACTGTCACTGAACTACCTCAGCATGACCATAGGCTTTGAAAAACCCCCATCGCCTGCAATCTCCCAAACGTGCACACGAGCACAGTCATCACTACACCAAGATTGACGCATAGAGGAATAAAATTTATGTCATGAGTGTGTCAACTATTGACAACTCTTTGCGGTTGTCTAAAATCTATTCCATACATGTCCCCTGATAGGGGACGTAACAGGGATTAAACTGATAGGAATAGTACTACTTAACACACCACTCATATCTGGTGGCACAGTACATTGCACGGCGCACGCGCAGTGCCCCAAATTGGAAGTAGGAGGACCAACCAAGCATCTCTTTCCATCTCCCGGTTCCTAAAATCTATTACATACACCGGCCCCTGATAGGGGACGTAACAGGGATTAAACTGATAGGAATAGTACTACTTAACACACCACTCATATCTGGTGGCACAGTACAGTCGAGGCCAAAAGTTTTGAGAATTACATAAATATTGAAAATTGGAAAAGTTGCTGCTTAAGTTTTTATAATATCAATTTGCATATACTCCAGAATGTTATGAAGAGTGATCAGATGAATTGCATAGTCCTTCTTTGCCATGAAAATTAACTTAATCCCCAAAAAACCTTCCACTGCATTTCATTGCTGTCATTAAAGGACCTGCTGAGATCATTTCAGTAATCGTCTTGTTAACTCAGGTGAGAATGTTGACGAGCACAAGGCTGGAGATCATTATGTCAGGCTGATTGGGTTAAAATGGCAGACTTGACATGTTAAAAGGAGGGTGATGCTTGAAATCATTGTTCTTCAATTGTTAACCATGGTGACCTGCAAAGAAACACGTGCAGCCATCATTGTGTTGCATAAAAATGGATTCACAGGCAAGGATATTGTGGCTACTAAGATTGCACTTCACTAAACAATTTATAGGATCATCAAGAACTTCAAGGAAAGAGGTTCAAATCTTGTTAAGAAGGCTTCAGGGCGTCCAAGAAAGTCCAGCAAGCGCCAGCAAGAAGGGCAGCAAAGATGCCACTTCTCTCCAAAAAAAACATCAGGGACAGATTGATCTTCTGCAGAAAGTATGGTGAATGGACTGCTGAGGACTGGGGCAAAGTCATATTCTCAGATGAAGCCTCTTTCCGATTGTTTGGGGCATCTGGAAAAAGGCTTGTCCGGAGAAGAAAAGGTGAGCGCTACCATCAGTCCTGTGTCATGCCACCAGTAAAGCATCTTAAGACCATTCATGTGTGGGGTTGCTTCTCATCCAAGGGAGTGGGCTCACTCACAATTTTGCCCAAAAACACAGCCATGAATAAAGAATGGTACCAAAACACCCTCCAACAGCAACTTCTTCCAACAATCCAACAACAGTTTGGTGAAGAACAATGCATTTTCCAGCAGGATGGAGCACCGTGCCATAAGGCAAAAGTGATAACTAAGTGGCTCGGGGACCAAAACTTTGACATTTTGGGTCCATGGCCTGGAAACTCCCCAGATCTTAATCCCATTGAGAACTTGTGGTCAATCCTCAAGAGGTGGGTGGACAAACAAAAACCCACTAATTCTGACAAACTCCAAGAAGTGATTATGAAAGAATGGGTTGCTATCAGTCAGGAATTGGCCCAGAAGTTGATTGAGAGCATGCCCAGTCGAATTGCAGAGGTCCTGAAAAAGAAGGGCCAACACTGCAAATACTGACTCTTTGCATAAATGTCATGTAATTGTCGATAAAAGCCTTTGAAACGTATGAAGTGCGTGTAATTATATTTCACTACATCACAGAAACAACTGAAACAAAGATCTAAAAGCAGTTTAGCAGCAAACTTTGTGAAAACTAATATTTTTGTCATTCTCAAAACTTTTGGCCACGACTGTACATTGCAAGGCGTACGCGCAGTGCCCGAAATTGGAAGTAAGAGGAACGACCAAGCATCTTTTTCCATCTCCCGGTTCCTAAAATCTATTCCATACACGTCCCCTGATAGGGGACGTAACAGAGATTAAACTGATAGGAATAGTACTACTTAAACACACCACTCATATCTGGTGGCACAGTACATTGCAAGCCGTACGTGTAGTGCCCCAAATTGGAAGTAAGAGGACCGACCAAGCATCTTTTTCCATCTCCCGGTTCCTAAAATCTATTCCATACACGTCCCCTGATAGGGGACGTAACAGGGATTAAACTGATAGGAATAGTACTACTTAACATACCACTCATATTGGGATTGCACAGTATATCACACGGCGCATGCGCAGTGTCCCAAATTGGAAGTAAGAGGACCGACCAAGCATCTTTTTCCATCTCCCGGTTCCTAAAATCTATTCTATACACGTCCCCTGAAAGGGGACGTAACAGGGATTAAACTGATAGGAATAGTACTAACTTAAACACACCACTCATATCTGTTGGCACAGTACATTGCAAGGTGTACGCGCAGTGCCCTAAATTGGAAGTAAGAGGACCGACCAAGTATCTTTTTCCATCTCCCGGTTCCTAAAATCTATTCCATACACCGGCCCCTGATAGGGGACAAAACAGAGATTAAACTGGTAAGAACAGCTTTTTTTTAATTACAAAAAAAGAGGACAGCCTCTGCAGAGCTGGGTATTTTTTGCCCGCGTTACTGAACGCTCATGCACAATGGCTGTAGGTTCATGCGTCCTTTTGCGGAGGTGACAAACCTGGTCAGTCAAACCCAAGACAACATCATCGACCTCAT
Source organism: Bufo bufo (assembly GCF_905171765.1). Taxonomy (NCBI): domain Eukaryota; kingdom Metazoa; phylum Chordata; class Amphibia; order Anura; family Bufonidae; genus Bufo; species Bufo bufo. Next base: position 585,376,529 of record NC_053389.1, on the reverse strand, counting down.
CCCATATGCGTTTTTTTCTGGAGCGTGCCCTGCGAAGAGTGCTGGATCAGGCCGTAGATGAGCATGAAGAGGAAGAGTTGTGGTTACCATCACCACCAGAAGCAGCCTTGTCGTCATTGATTGCTGGACCTGCAGCAACGCAGAGAGAGGAGTCTGAAGAAGAGGAGTCAGAGGAGGAAGGTGGCTTTGAGGAGGTGGAAGAACAACCACAGCAGGTGTCCCAGGGGGCTTGTTGTCACCTTTCGGGGACCCTTGGTGTTGTACGTGGCTGGGTGGAGGAAGAGACCTTCAATGACGTCAGTGAGGACAAGGAACGGGACATGGCTAGCTTGGTATGCAACCTTGTGCAAATGGGGAGTTTGCGGTTGTGCAAATGGACTGTTTGCAGTTGTTTGCGGTGTGTTAGGCTACTTTCACACTAGCGTTTCACGGATCCGTTTGAAATGCATTTCAAACGGATCTGTCAATAAACTGACTAAACGGAGACAAACGGAAGCCATTCAGGCGTATCCGTTCAAACAGATCCGTCTGTATTGCGGATCCGTTTGTCACGTTCTTTTCCGTTTTGCCATCCGTTTAGCGGATCCGTTTTGGAATAAGTAGCATCTCTAGGTTCCATCTTCATGTATTCAGAAACCCAGGGTTGACATACTCCTATATTTCTGCAGGGCTATCTTGTTGAAATTCAAAGTTGTTCCATCTTTGATAATGGACCACACCTTTCGGACTCTTGTACACGACTACATAACCTTAAAGATGTATAGTGTTCATTAGTGGGCAATATGTCCCTGATCGTCCTTGATCGTGCGTACGGGAATACAGAGCATCATGATGCTGACCATGTTGTGCCGCAAACTGGGCTATTGTCCCGCACTCATATGATCTATTAGTGCAAGACTATATCCCCGCGGGCAGCTCGACTTGCACAGAACATTGTACACTATGATGCTGTGTACTCTTGTGCGCACGATCAATGCTACTACGGGACATATGGCCCGCTCAGGGACGATATGTCTCTTGGGGCATACAGTCGTGTGCAAGAGGCTTTAAAGGGGTTTTATGATCTCATACAATGGGGGCATACCACTAAAATATGCCCACATTGTCTTATAGGTGCGGGTCCCACTGCTGGTACCCTCACATATATTGAGAACGGAGCCAAGAAAGTGGATGAGGTCGCACTGCGCCGCCGCCCTCCATTCATTTCTATGGGAGAGGCGGGGATTAGCGCTTGGTGGTGGACGTACCACGGGAAATTTGTTGTCCTCCAGCCACAGTACTCCCCGCTCCGTTCTCGATATAGGTGCGGGTCCTACCAATGTTACCCACACCTATCAGACAATGGGGGCATATTCAAGCGAAATCCCCCCATTGTCTATGTGAATACCCCTTTTAAAAACTGTATGTCCCTTGCGTGTCCCTTGTGGTAATCACACTAGTTATATTAGAGCGTCATCGGGAAATCATTAAACGGTAAAATTACAATTTATTAATGAATTCCTGATGATGCTGATGGACCGTGACTCCCACAAGGGCTCATATGAAAGGGCACAAGATTGAACAATGAACAAGCATTTGCTTGTTCATGTGCCAATCATAGGGTCTACGATCAATAAAGAGCCAAAAGATAGCTCAATATTGATGGTCATGTTAATTACAACATTGGCACTAATGCTGTTTTGATATAAAAACTACCAAGGTTGTTATAATAAACGGACAGTAGTGAGACTAGGGTAGTTTTTATTTTAACACAGCTGTAGTGCCAAGGTACACTGTACAGGACAATAAAAAGACAGACACAGTTTGTATAGTAAAGTATAAATAAAGTTTTATTTTTTTAACAATAAAAAACGAAAATAAATATAAACAAAAAAACTTTAATTGTTGAAACTGGTGAGGGGAGGTGGACTGTCGTGGACTAGATGGTCTTCTGGGGCTGGCGATGGTAGCCCCCCTGTCCTGGCGATCTACCGAGGTGAAACTACGGGCCACAGGAAAGGATGCAGGGCGTAATTGTGGGGTGTGGAGAAAGGAAGGGTCTGAGGAGGAGGGGACCCGAGCATGTGTAGAGGTGGAGGGAGTTTGAAAAGAAGTAGGAGGAAAATACTGAGCAGGAGAAGAATAAGAAAGAGAAGGTAACACATGCTCGGGGGGGGTGGGAAGGGAAAGGTTGGCGGTACTGGCCACTGGAGTGGGATGGGGGGTAGGTGTGGGATGGGGGATAGGTGTGGGATGGGGGTGGGGGTGGGGGTTGGGGGCGGTGCATAATTTCCCATGACCCGTTCTCTAGCATGATCTTGAACTCATGTAACTGCTCGGGCGTCATTGAGTCCATCAAACTGATCATGCTTAGCCCATAATGGTAGTTTGGGCTGCGTTGAAACACCGACTCTGCCCCCTCCCAGCGGCGAATCAAGTCAGCACCAAACTCCTTCTGATGTTGGGCAAAACCTTCTAGAGCGTCGGAAACGACCTCTACAAGGTTTGCATAATCAGCTCGATTTGGCCTACCGGATCTCTGCCCGCTCACCAGGGCTCTCAAATTTTGCCGAAAACCTAAGAGCCTCTGATGAGCGGAGGGATTCGGTAGGGGACCCGGATTATCCTGAGCCGATACATGAGGGACAGGAGGGCTGGCGCTGGCGATCTGTTCCAGTTCCGCCTCAGGAGGTTGTTCAGGCTCCCGAGTGACGGTGGCAGTTCTGTAGGAAAAAAATAAGGAAAGTTAGGAATTGTTCTTTAAATAAAACATCCATGTTCTATGCTATGTCTACCGTATACCATAGGGGACTGGCCAAAACAGGGGAGCCAAACACTCCGCTGTCTCAGACAGCCCCTTACACTCAGACGGAGAGAACAGTTGTCCCTCTGACTGTAGGGGACTGACCAAAACAGGGGAGCCAAACACTCCGCTGTCTCAGGCAGCCCCATACACTCAGACGGAGAAAACAGTTGTCTCTCTGACTGTAGGGGACTGGCCAAAACAGGGGAGCCAAACACTCCGCTGTCTCAGACAGCCCCTTACACTCAGACGGAGAGAACATTTGTCCCTCTGACTGTAGGGGACTGACCAAAACAGGGGAGCCAAACACTCCGCTGTCTCAGGCAGCCCCATACACTCAGACGGAGAAAACAGTTGTCCCTCTGACTGTAGGGGACTGGCCAAAACAAGGGAGCCAAACACTCTGCTGTCTCAGACAGCCCCTTACACTCAGACGGAGAGAACATTTGTCCCTCTGACTGTAGGGGACTGACCAAAACAGGGGAGCCAAACACTCCGCTGTCTCAGACAGCCCCTTACACTCAGACGGAGAGAACAGTTGTCCCTCTGACTGTAGGGGACTGGCCAAAACAGGGGAGCCAAACACTCCGCTGTCTCAGACAGCCCCTTACACTCAGACGGAGAGAACATTTGTCCCTCTGACTGTAGGGGACTGACCAAAACAGGGGAGTCAAACACTCCGCTGTCTCAGACAGCCCCTTACACTCAGACGGAGAGAACAGTTGTCCCTCTGACTGTAGGGGAATGGCCAAAACAGGGGAGCCAAACACTCCGCTGTCTCAGACACCCCCTTACACTCAGACGGAGAGAACATTTGTCCCTCTGACTGTAGGGGACTGACCAAAACAGGGGAGCCAAACACTCCGCTGTCTCAGACAGCCCCTTACACTCAGACGGAGACAACAGTTGTCCCTCTGACTGTAGGGGACTGGCCAAAACAGGGGAGCCAAACACTCCGCTGTCTCAGACAGCCCCTTTACAAATAAATGTTTAACAGTTGTTAAAAATATTTACCTTCTTGGTGCCATCGCCCTTCGTAGGAACCCCAGGGCCGCCGTATGGATGTATGGGGTCCCTGAGGTTCCTCCGGAGACACCCGGGGCCTGAACCTCCTTGTTATAATCCCTCCTGAAGCGGTCCCGGATAGATCGCCAACGCGTTGTAACCTGTTTGACTATAGAAAAAAAACATAAAAAATTAAATCAACATGATGAAAGGAAAAGAACAATATTAATGTATTAAAATACATATTGCTTTACTTACCATATTTTTCCTGAGCCGCCGCATTTAGATCCCCCCAGGTCTCAAAAACTTCCGCACAGATGTCCCTCCAGAGCCGCTGGGTCAGATGATGATCAGCGTGGTGGCGGTCGGAGTGGTCCCATAATGCTGGACGCGCCTCCACCAGTTGTATGAGGAGCAGGTTATCGATGGTAGGAACCCCGAACTCCTCATCTTCCCTGGTGGAGCCTACGGAACCCTGAAAAAAAGGAAATACAAAATTAAATGTAAATCCTAATACAAAATGCAAATTAAAACTACTTAATTCAAGACTTACACGTCTACGACTGCCACGCTCATTCCCACGGACTCTGGAGGCGACTGGGGGATCCTCGCTGGCGGCTCTAGGTGCAGATTGCTGAAACAAACATTATTTTTTTTTATTTATATATTTAAATAAAAAAATAAATTATATATATATATATATATATATATATATATATAGATATATATATATGTAAGTATATATATATATACTTACTTCTTGACAGCCCCGGTCCGGGCTTGGTCCACCTCCCCTGGACGCTGGTGATGCAGCAGGTGAGCCGGCCAGAGATGGAGAGCCCTCCACAGATGATGATGAAGAAATCTATAATAAGAGCACATACTGATTAATGCAACGAATCAAACAGTACAAACTCCAAGCGTTGATTTTATACTTACCGGCCACTCAATACACCGGCGCCTTCTGGGTGGGTTTTTCCAGTAAATTTTTGACTTCTTTGATGACATCTGTACGCAACAGAATACCAGACAAAATGCAGATAACGTTAAACGAACTTGTTTAGAGCACTATTTCCACATATATCAACATTTATTTTTTATTTTTTAATAATACTTACTTTTTAAAATATAGATTGGTGCTTGCCCACCGCAGAACTTTCTATTTCAAATGAATTATTTTTTTTGAACGACCCTAATAATAAAATGATTTAAAAAATTAATCCGACAGGAGCCATAATCCCCCCGAGTGCCATAAACACCCCAAGAGACAGCAGCCCCGCATAGCGCCAGCAGACCCCCCATAGTGCCAGCAGCCCCCCACAGTGACATCAGCCCCCCAGTTCCAAACAACCTTCCCACAGTGCCCTCAGCCCCCCCAAAGCCAGCAGCCCCTACAGTTCCAGCTACACATACCCCCGCAGTGCCGGACGCACTGCACAGTTTCAGCCACAAACACCCCTGCAGTGCCAGCAGACCCCCTAATTCCAGCCACACACACCCCCGCAGTGCCAGCAGCAACCACAGTTCCAGCCACATAAACCCCGCCAGTGACAGACGCACCGCACAGTTCCAGCCACATAAACCCCGCCAGTGACAGAAGCACTGCACAGTTCCAGCCACAAACACCCCTGCAGTGCCAGAAGCACTGCATGCGCAGTTCCTGACACAAACACCCCCGCAGTGCCAGCAGACCCCCCAATTCGAGCCACACACACACCCGCAGTGCCAGCAGCAACCACAGTTCCAGCCACATAAACCCCGATAGTGGCAGAAGCACTGCACAGTTCCAGCCACAAACATAATCGCAGTGCCAGCAGACCCCCCCAGTTCCAGCCACCCCCCCCCCGCAGTGCCATCAGCCCCCCCAGTGCCAGAAGCCCCCCATAAAGGCAGTCCCCACCACCAGTGCCAGCAGCCCCCACTGTTCCAGACACACACCCCTTCCCAAGTGCCAGCAGCCCCCCCCTATAAATAGATAGATAGATAGATAGATAGATAGATAGATAGATAGATAGATAGATAGATAGATAGATAGAAAAAAAAGAAAGATAGACAAACAGACAAAACTTCACTTACCAGTCTCACCAAGTCGACAATCCAAAATGGCCGACGATGAGGGGGAGGGACAGGAAGTTACTGGGCATGCGCAGAGACGTGAACGGTTTCTAACGGATCCGTGTCAAAGCGGAGCCAAGACAAACCGATCCGTCCCCATTGACTTTCATTGTAAGTCTGAACGGATCCGTTTGGCTCCGCACGGCCAGGCGGACACGAAAACGCTGCAAGCTTCGTTCGGGTGTCCGCCTGCTGAGCGGAGCGGAGGCTGAACGCTGCCAGACTAATACATTCTGAGCGGATCCGCATCCACTCAGAATGCATTGGGGCCGTACGGATGCGTTCGGGGCCGCTTGTAATAGCCTTCAAACGGAGCTCATAAGCGGAACCCCGAACGCTAGTGTGAAAGTAGCCTTAAACGGGTAGTTTGGTCTGTCACTGTGAAGCGGGCTTAACCCTTACACTACCTGATCGATACAACATCATACCTGATGTTTTAAAGCACGTTATTCCAAACAATTTAGGAATGTTAGGTGATTTATGCCCTTTATGGATTAAAACCCGACTCTGCGTCAACTACGTAATTTTCCATGGGAGTTTTGCCATGGATCCCCCTCCAGCATGCCACAGTCCAGGTGTTAATTCCTTGAAACAACTTTTCCATCACTATTGTGACCAGAAAGAGTCCCTGTGGGTTTTAAAATTCGCCTGCCTATTGAAGTCTATGGCGGTTCGCCCGTTCGCGAACATTTGCGAAAAACCGCGTTCGCCGTTCGCCAAAGGAAAATTTTATGTTCGCGACATCTCTATATATGACTGGAAGCTGCTGTTTGGGCACGCAGCAGGACAGAGAGGTGAAAGAACACCATGGGCATTTGAGGCCTAATTTGGTGATTTATACATCACTGGTTGACAACTTCAGAGGCTCTGAGGTTAAATAAAAAAATGGCAACCCCCAAGAAGTGAATGCATTTTAGAAACCATGCCCCTCACAGAATTTAGCGAGGGTTGTAGAGAGCATTTTGACACCAAAGTTGTTTTGCAACAATTAATTCACAGCAGATGATGCTAAGTGAAAATAGCCATTTTTACATAGTTATGCCACGGATCCGCAAAACACGGACAGCAGCAATGTGCGTTCCGCATTTTGCGGACCGCACATTGCCGGCACTAACAGAATATGCCTATTCTTGTCCGCTATTGCAGACAAGAATAGGACATGTTCTATTTTTTTCCGGATCGGGGCCACACGTCATGCGGCCCCATAGAAATGTATGGGGCCGCAATCCCGTTCCGCAAAAAAAGACAGCTACAAGAAGCTGGATTAACCCTAAGGGAAACCTAGCAGTTCTTTTTATTTAAAAGCTGAGAAAGGGGTGGAACATATGTGATGTCATGATATGGGCAGATCATCTGATAAGGGGGGGGGGGGGGGGGGCAATTTTTATCTAGCCTAGGGCGGCAAAAATCCTTGCACCGGACCTGCACACAATGCCCTTTAAACTGTTAGGAAGGTATTACTGGGTATGAAAATGCTATAAATGTAGACGTATAGTGCTGTTTGGGTACGCTGCAAGTTTCAAAAGGGAAGTAACACCTTTTGGCTTTTGCAGCACAGATTTTGATGGATTTTGATGGACGGGCACCATGTTGGTATTGAATAGTGTGTTCTGAGAACCATAAGTTTTTTCTCTCAATGGAGCTGTGTGAGGACTTATTTTTTGCCGGATAAGTTGCCTTCATCGTTTTATTTGGGGTCCAACCTTTTTTTTTGCTTTTTTTTAGAAGCTGGATAAAGAAATGCAGCAATTTTACCATTGCTTTTTGGGTTTTGTTATTGCGACGTACACATTGCATGAAAAATGACATGTTATCTTTAGCTGGCCAGTATGATTACAGAGGCTCCAATTTTACACAAAGCATTTTTCTGGCAATGGTCTTCTTTTTTGCGGGATGAGGTGAGCTTGATTGGTACATATTTTGCTGTACTTACGTCTTTTTGATCGTGTGATATTCTACAATTTTGAGGCAAGGTGACCAAAAAAATTACTGTTCTGGCACTGCTTTTATTTTATTTTTACAGCATTCACCTGAAGGGTTAGATCCAATATAATAAAATCCATCTGTGCCTGCAATTTGTCTGTGCATGTGTGCCGAAGTTAAATGCGCATGCACCAAGTTAAATGCCCCATTACGGTCCTGTCAGACACAGATACAGCAGCTGCTGCTGCCAGCAATATTAGCAACAAGTTTCTGCCAGTGGACTCAGCACCACCAGTCAGTGCCAGCCATCTCAGCCATCAGTGATTGCCACCAGTCACAATGTGAGCAGTCTCAGCACCACCAGTCAGTGCTAGTCCTGTCAGCCACCAGTCACAGTACCCGAAGTCTCAGCCACCAGTCAGTGTCAGTCGTCTTAGCAATCAGTCAGTGCCAGTCGTCTCAGCCACCTGTCGGTCTAGGCATTCCCTGAGGCTGGATAGGAGGGTGGCTGTCGATGGGTTGGCTGCAAGAATGATCTCATATCCGAAGTGACCAACACATATAAAAACCGCCCTCTTCTTGCAGGCGCGGTAAGATTGGTACCCGCAACAGTTTCACTGTGGGTGGACATTCCCCTGCCAATGCCCGCAACAGCAGAATGCAGCATCTCTCGCAGCAAGGCCTGGAAATGCTGCATTCTGACAGCCCTCTGGTAACATGTCTGCCATTTTGTGTTTGTACCGGGGGTCTAAGTGCAATGCCACCCAGTACTGGTCATTGCCCTTTATACTTTTTTACAGGGGTCCCTCTTCAAACACTGGAGCATGAAGGCCCCCATTTGCACTAAATTGGAAGCGGTGGAATGCCGTGGTTCCTGCTCATCGCCCAGGAGAATATTGTCCTCAGTCTACACCCCCAGCCACGGACAACACCAGGGATCCCCGAAAAGTTTAAAGCCCCTCTCAAAGCCTGCTCTTCTTGCTCCTCCTCCTCCCCCCAGCCACCATCCTCCTCTGACTCCTCTTCAGACACTTGCTGACTTGTCTCGGATGGAGTAGCCCCCCCTGGGAATTCATTCAGCATTGCGAATTCCTCATCTTCCAGCTCCTGCTCCTCGATGGCTTGATCAATGACACGATGCAGTGCATGCTCCAGAAAGAAGGCGTAAGGTATGATATCACTGATGGCGCTCTGGCTGCGAATGACCAGTTTGGTGTTCTCATCAAATGGCCACAGAAGTCTGCATGCGTTGACGGCTGTCAGAAGGTTCACCCAGTGGGCAGTAAAAGGTATGTACCTTCCCTGCCCGTGTTTCCTAAACCACATGTCTGTGGTCAGATGTATCTTGGCACTGACACTGATTGCCAGAGATATATTCAATTGCCGCTGAACGTGACCATATAGCTCTGGGATGCCCTTCTGGGAGAAATATTTCCTTCCGAGGACCTTCTATTGCGGTGTGTCAATGGCCACAAATTTTCTAAAGGCTTCCGAGTCCACCAGTTTATATGGCAGTAGTTGGCGGGCTAGCAGTTCCGACAAGCCAGCGGTCAGCTGTTGGGCAAGAGGGTTATCCGGCGTCATCAACTTTTTACGCTCGAACATTTGGGCCATGGAAGCCTGCTTTCTGCCAGATGAATGCGACGATGGCACGGTGGAAGGTGGAGTGGAGGACAAACGGGATGAGAGAGGAGAAGGAGAAAAGGAAGGACATGGAGCACAGGGAGTGTGGCTTTGTGGGTTCTAGTGGCGTTGCTCCCACTGGGCTTGGTGATGGGAGGCCAGGTGCCTTTTTAAGGCAGTCGTCCATAGGTGAGTGTTGGGCTTACCGCAACTTATGCGTTGACAGCACAGGCTGCAGATGGCAACACTATTATCAGCAGCTGACACGTTAACAAAAAGCCCACACTGCGGAGCCATGCGCCGGCGTCCTGGGAGCACAAGATGTGACCGTGCATGGTGGATGGCTTGCTCCAGATACATTTGCAGTCTGCTTTTTGCCTTCTGTGCACTGCGAGTTCTGCAAGCTTCTCCTCCTTCTACTCCCTATCTGCTGCTCCGTCTCCCCCTCTGAACTCCTATCCTCTTCCTCTCTTGTGGGCACCCACGTGACGTCCATTGACACATCATCATCATCACCTTCGCCACCACTGACATTGAAGATCTCGGAGTAGGCAGCGACAGCGGGGACCACCCTCCTTGGGCTGATCTAGGTACTGTCGTCAGACCGCTGCGCTGGGTGGCGGCCGTTGCTACCTCCTCTTCCTCATCCGATGCCAAGAATAGCTGCGCTATTGGCTGTCCTGTCCTGCTGATGGATGTGTCATGGGTCAAAGTTCGGCGCAATGCAAAAGAATATGGCGCATGCAAATATCACCATATGTTTGCATGTTCAGCGAATCGCGAACGAACAAAATTCGCCGCAAAACGACCGCCGAGCGAACCACAAGGCCATCTATACTAGACATGTTCCCTGTGTGTTGTTCCTCCGGAAGGGGGTCTCAGGGTTCCCCAGAGGGGGAATCACAAGTCAGTGTGCAGCTCTGCCACTGTCCGCATGGGGCTTCGATTGTCGTTGTTGCCGCGGCAGGTAAGTGTGTGTTGTTTCTGGGCTCATACCTGCCGATTCTGTAGCTGTGCAGTGCCTGTCCCTTTCCTTGCAGCTAGGCCGATGAGACCCCTTCTGTGTCTGGGATGAACTGGTCGTCTCAGCCCTTTCTCTATTTGAGGGATTATCGGGGCGAGTCAGGTTGAGGATTAGGGAAGCTCTAGGCGGTGACCTGCTCCCTTTATCCTATCTCCCAGTCCTAGTTGCTACCCCACCGGCTCCTCATTGAACGGTGGGGAGTTTCCCCCATTCCCCACCATGACAGTGGGCAGAAGGTGAAGCATGGCCAGTGTGCCAATGTTGGCACCACAGCCCTACGTCAACATATGCAGCATCATCATAAAGTGGCCTGGGAGAACCGTGGCTCCGATGTGGTGGTCCAGCCTGCCACAGCAACAGCTGCATCACCCAGTGGCACGCTGCACCCGATTTCAGGCAGTCAAGGCTGTCTGTCGTTCCCATCGTCTGCTGGTCCTGATGCTCCTGCTCCTCCTACTCCACATCAGTCATTCCGTCAGCAATCGATTACAGAAGCGATTGTCAAGAGACAGCAGTATGCGTGCACGCATCCAATGGCGCGGAAGCTAAACGTGCTGCTGTCCAAGTTGCTGGTGCTGTAGTCCCTCCCTTTCCAAGTGGTGGACTCTGCACCTTTCAGAGAACTGATGGCTTGTGCTGAGCCGAGGTGGAGAGTCCCAAGCCTTTAGTGACGTATTTCGGTAGCAACAAAAAATGTATTCAGCGTTCAGTGCTGCAGTTATATATGGTAAAACCTTTTGTGACGGAAATCGGAAAATGCACCGTTTGGCTTCCGCGTCCGTGATCCATTTTTCCAGTCCGTGAAAAAAATATGACCTGTCCTATTTTTTTCACGGACAACGGTTCACAGACCCATTCAAGACAATGGGTCCGTGAAAAATCACGGATGCACACAAGATAGTCATCCGCGTCCGTGATCCGTGTCCGTGATCCGTGTCCGTGATCCGTGTTTCCTTTTTTTCCTATCATTTTCAATGCAAACTTGACTTAGTTTTTTTTTTTCACTTTTCATGTCCGTGGATCCTCCAAAAATCAAGGAAAACCCACAGAAGAAAAAACGGTCACGGATTACGGAACAACGGAAATCCGTTTTGCGGACCGCAAAAAAAAAACGGTCGTGTGCATGAGGCCTATATGTGGTAAAATCTTTATTGACATATTTCGGTCGAAAAACTACATTTACTCCACGGTCAGCTCTGCGGTTATCTGCAGTAAAATCTTTATTGAAGTATTTTGGTTGAAAAACAAAATGTATTCAGCGGTCAGCGCTGCGGTTATATGTGTTGAAATATTTATTAAAGTATTTTGGTCAAATAAAAAAATTATTCAGCTTTCAGCGCTGCGGATATATGCGGTAAAATCTTTATTTAAGTATTTTGGTCGAAAAACTAAATGTATTCAGCTTTCAGCGATGCGGTTATATGCCGTAAAATCTTTATTGAAGTATTTCGGTCGAAAAACAACATTTATTCAGCTTTCAGCATTGCGTTTATATACGGTAAAATCTTTAATGAAGTCTTTTGGTCGAAAAACTAAATTTATTCAGCGGTCATCGCTGCGGTTGTATGCGGTAAAATCTTTATTGAATTATTTCGGTCGAAAAACAACATTTATTCAGCAGTCAGCACTGCGGTTATATGTGATAAAATCTTTATTGAAGTATTTTAGTCAAAAAACTAAATTTATTCAGCTGTCAGAGCTGTGGTTATATGCTGTAAAATCTTTATTGAAGTATTTCGGTCGAAAAAAATTTTTTATTCAGCTTTCAGTGCTGTGGTTATGTGCTCTCTGTGGCCTCCTCATGCTGCTGCCACCTGCACAATCTCTTGTCGTCGTGCCACTCTGTGGCCTCCTCATGCTGTGGCCTCCTCATGCTGCTGCCACCTCCACACTATGTCACCTTGCCACTCTGTGGCCTCCTGATGCTGCTGCCACCTCCAGAGTCTGTCATTGTGCCACTCTGTGGCCTCCTCATGGTGCCACCACCTCCAGGCTCTGTCACTGTGCCACTCTGTGGCCTCCTACTAATGCTGCTGCTGCCGCCACCTCCAGACTCTGTCATTGCGCCACTCAGTGGCCTCCTCATTCTGCTGCCACCTCCAGACTCTGTCATTGTGCCACTCGGTGGCCTTCTCCTGATGCTGCTACTGATGCTGCCGCCACCTCCAGACTCTGTCATTGTGCCACTTGGTGGCTTCCTCATACTGCTGCCACCTCTATACTCTGTCATTGTGCCACTCATGGCCTCCTCATACTGCTGCCACCTCCAGACCCTGTCATTGTGCCACTCACTGGCCTTCTCCTTATGCTGCTACTGCTGCTGCTGCCACCTCCAGGCTCTGTCATTGTGCCACTCGGTGGCCTCCTCATACTGCTGCCACCTCCACATTTGGTCATTGTGCCACTCGGTGGCCTTCTTATACTGCTGCTACTTCCACACTCTGTCATTGCACCACTATGTGACTTCCTCATGCTGCCACCACCTCCAGACTCTGTCATTGTGCCTCTCTGTGTCATCCTCATGGTGCCTTCACCTCCAGACTCTGTCATTGTGGCCTCTGTGGCCTCCTACTGATGCTGATGCAATCATCACCTCCTGACTCTGTCATTGTGCCACTCGTGGCCTCCTCCTGATGCTGCTACTGCTGCCACCTTCAGACTCTGTCATTGTGCCACTTGGTGGCTTCCTCATACTGCTACCACCTCCACACTCTGTCACTGTGCCACTCATGGCCTCCTCATACTGCTGCCACCTCCAGACCCTGTCATTGTGCCACTCGGTGGCCTTCTCCTTATGCTGCTACTGCTGCTGCTGCCACCTCCAGGCTCTGTCATTGTGCCACTCGCTGGCCTCCTCATACTGCTGCCACCTCCAGACTCTGTCATTGTGCCACTTTGTAGCCTCCTACTGATGCTGCTGCTGCCCCCACCTCCAGAGTCTGTCATTGTGCCACTCGTGGCCTTCTCATACTGCTGCCACCTTCAGACTCTGTCATTGTGCCACTTGGTGGCATCCTCATACTGCTGCCAACTCCACACTCTGTCATTGTGCCACTCTGTGACTTCCTCGTGCTACTGCCATCTCCACACTCGGTTATTGTGCCACTTTGTGGCCTTCTCATACTGCTGCCAACTCCAGACTCTGTCATTGTGCAGTATCCCAGGGGGTCAGTAGAGCAGCTTTGGGTATGCGGGGAGTCGTAGTGCAGGGCAACCCACTAACCTGGGATTCACTGTTGTCTTCAATCCGGGTCAATACTGGAACAGGCAGTTGATAAATGTTGTGACGCCAGTGCCAATTGAACGGTGACACACCGTGTAGTGATAGGAGGAATAATGGAGCAATCCGGATATTTATATAACAGGTTAACTTTACTGAATGAATTTGTAGTCGGATGAACAGCCAGTGAATACAGTTCCAGAGTTATTCCACACTTTACCATACAGTTACAGCAGTGGTTCAGGCTTTTACTTACAGTCACAAAAAGATTAACTTCAAGGCAGGCCTCCTAGGATCAGGGATTCCCTCTTATGCTAAATGCAGCAATACCCTCAAGGTCCAGACACCCAAATCCTGGTGATAACCCTTGAGCAAAGATTTGGTAGAGGTCTTCTTCCCTCCCGATGGTAGGCTCTATCTTTGGAGTTCCTCAGGTATAATTAACCTGGAAAACTGGGTGGGAATGATCCTCCACACCAGTAGTGCAATTTCTGCACTCCTTAATGAGTCCTGAATCTCACAGAACTGACTCTAGAAACTTCCAACTAACTCACTAGGCTAGGCCCTAGCCTATTTATACTAAACTGGGGGCTCCCTCTGCTGGCTGGAATAAGAATTGCCTGCAACAGGCCTAACTTTCTTAAAGGGAGATACACATTATAATATAGCAGTGTCGGGTAACTTACCCGTATGCTGCACACCCCCAGACTTTAACGTGAGTAAGGCCTCGTACTCACACACACCTTCCTGAACCGGCATAAAATGGTACATAATTTAAGCACTACATTATAAATACGATAAACAATTATTTCACACAGAAGATATAACATTTGTAACTCACTGAACAAATGACACAAGGGAAAGGGGCGTCTTCTTACTTCTTAGACACGGCCGCTGACCTGGCACAGCGGACTTAAGGTGAACCAGGTTAGTCCATTTTTCTTGGTTGCAGGATAATAACAGAACTACCCAGGGGTTTCCTGCGGGTGTATAACAGGCAAGGGCTCACGTGGAGGAGTCCATTCTTGCGCACAAACGTCAAGCAAGCTATTTCCAGTAGCAACTGCTCGGGAGGAGACACCACCAGCATAGTCAAAGTCCCCTAAACGGACTGGCGGACGTCCCCTGTTCATCCGGGTGGACCTTCTCAACACAGGGGTCTCCTCTTCCCTTAGCATCGAGGTAGAAGAGAGAGGAGCAACAGGAGGGTCTCCATCAGTGAGACCCTGGTCAGGCACAACAGGAACAACTAGATCCCCTAGAAGGGGGACTCGATCCGGGGCATCTGTGTCATGGTCTTACCTGCTTGCTGCTCTCCTTCGTTTGACATGTGCTGGCGGCCATCTTGGTTTCTGGGTTTCTTGTAGCCTTCCACCCTGCGGCTCCTCCTTCCCCTGGGAGGAGCTGGATGCCTAGCTCATATATATAGGAGGTCTGTGGCTTCAGTTCCTTGCTTGGTCCTCTTGTGTTCACATGCTTCTAAGACTGCTGCTGCTTCTGGTTCCTGATCCTGGCTTCGTCTGACTACCCTGCTGGTTCCTGATCCTGGCTTCGTCTGACTACCCTTCTGGTTCCTGACCTCTGGCTTCGCAAAGACTCTGCTCGGTTTCACCATCCGTTTGGACTTTTGCTTTACAGCTTTATTTTCAATAAAGCCTTCTTATTTTCACTTATCTCTTGTTGTACGTCTGGTTCATGGTTCCGTGACATTAGGACCAAGCCATGAATTCTGACGGTACAGGGCCATCCTCGCTACCCACGCTGGTTGCCAGACTTGATCAGCAGGATCACCTGTTGGGTCGGTTCGCTGTGGCGTTGCAAACCCTGCTTGAACGCACGGCTCATTTCGCTCCCGTTGCCGATGGGTCGGTTGTCGCTCCTGGGCTCGCTCCTACTGCCGCTCCGGTTGTTGCGCCAGAGTCTACCCCGACACCTGTTGTTGCGCCTGCGGTGTTTCGGGGTATGACCGGTTCTGCCCCTCTTCCACAGCGCTTTGGGGGAGAGCCAACTCAGTGCCGAGGTTTCCTTAACCAGGTGGGCATTTATTTCGAGTTGCTGCCACATGCCTTTCCTACTGAGAGATCAAAGGTGGGCTTCTTGATCTCGCTGCTCTCGGACAAGGCCTTGGCCTGGGCCAGCCCTTTATGGGAGAACAACAATCCGGTGGTTGCCGAGTTTTCCGGTTTTGTTGCTTCTCTTCGGAAGGTATTCGATGTGCCGGCTCGTGCTGCCTCTGCTGCGAAGCTCCTTATGTCCATCAGACAGGGTTCACGATCCGTAGCTGAATACGCCATTGAGTTTCGTACCCTGGCAGCAGAGGTGGGCTGGAATAATGAGGCTCTGGTCGCTGCTTTCTCTCATGGTCTCTCGGATGCCTTGAAGGATGAGGTTGCAGCTAAGGACCTAAGAGTTGAGCTCGAGTCTCTTATTTCTTTCCTGATTTTGATTGACACCAGACTCAGGGAGAGACCTTCCTTTAAGGAGAACCTGTGGAGGTCTTCTAACAGATTGGTGCCTACGTTTGCTGTCCCACCCGTGCCTCCCTCTCCTCCCACGCCTCCTGGGGATGACTTGTCTGGGGGTGAACCCATGCAGCTGGGGTTTGCTCGCCTGTCCGAGGGGGAGAGGGCACTCCGGAGACGCGAGGGCCGATGCATGTACTGTGGTCTCGGTGGGCATTTTCGGTTGGCATGTCCGAACCGTC
This sequence comes from Bufo bufo, assembly GCF_905171765.1. Lineage (NCBI taxonomy): Eukaryota > Metazoa > Chordata > Amphibia > Anura > Bufonidae > Bufo > Bufo bufo. Next base: position 585,360,133 of record NC_053389.1, on the reverse strand, counting down.
CGGGAAACGCTCGTACCCTGAGATCCTGTCGGGGGCAGATCTTGGGTGGAGTCTCCTCGTCCCCGGTTTCCCGTGTTGACAAACCACTGATCACTGTTGTCCTCTCCTGGGTCGGGGGTTCGGTGACGACCCAGGCGTTGGTGGACTCTGGTGCTGGTGGTTTGTTCATTGATAGTGTGTTCGCTGCCGCCAATTCCATTCCTCTGCAGGCTCGAGGTTCCCCACTGGCTCTTGAGGCGATAGACGGCAGACCCCTTCTGCCGCCACACGTGACTCATGAGACCCTTCCAGTGGGGATAGCCATTGGTGCCGTTCACAGAGAGTCGGTCTGCCTCCAGGTTATTTAGTCTCCACACTACTCGGTGGTCTTGGGGTACCCCTGGCTCCAGAAGCATAATCCGACTTTCGATTGGAGATCGGTCGAGATCCTCTCGTGGTCACCGCAGTGTGGGGCTAGTTGCATCCATGGGTCTGTCAAGTTGCTGTGTACTTCCTCGGACTCTCTGTTGCCTCCTGAATACGAGGAGTACCGGGATGTATTCGATAAGGTGCGCGCGGTTGCCCTACCTCCGCACCGCCCATACGATTGTGCCATAGAGTTACAATCTGGTGCCGTTCCTCCTCGTGGCAAAGTCTATCCACTGTCGGTAGCGGAGAATGAGGCCATGGAGGAGTACGTGAGGGAGGCGCTTTCACGCGGACACATTCGCAAATCTTCGTCCCCGGCAGGGGCTGGATTTTTCTTTGTGAAAAAGAAGGGCGGTGAGTTGAGGCCTTGCATCGATTACAGGGGTCTCAATCGCATCACGATCAAGAACGCTTACCCGATACCCTTGATTTCCGAGCTGTTCGATCGCCTTAAAGGGGCCACGGTCTTTACCAAACTCGACCTGAGGGCGGCATATAACCTGGTAAGGATCAAGGCGGGCGATGAGTGGAAGACCGCGTTTAACACCAGGACCGGTCATTACGAATCCTTGGTTATGCCCTTTGGGTTGTGCAATGCGCCCGCAGTCTTTCAGGAATTCATCAACGATGTTTTCCGTGACCTGTTGCAGCAGTGTGTGGTAGTCTATTTGGATGACATCTTGGTATATTCTGAATCCATGGAGGCCCACATTCTGGATGTCAGACGAGTGTTGCAACGGTTACGAGAGAACAAGCTGTTCGGTAAGTTTGAGAAATGCGAATTTCACCGATCCCAGGTAACCTTCTTAGGTTACATCATTTCCGCTGAGGGGTTCTCCATGGATCCTGAGAAGGTTTCGGCTGTCTTACAGTGGCCCCAGCCCAGTGGTCTTCGTTCCCTGCAGCGCTTTTTGGGCTTCGCCAATTATTATCGGAAGTTCATCAGGGACTTTTCCATGCTGGCCAAGCCTCTCACGGATCTGACCAGGAAGGGCAGTAATTCCCAGGTCTGGCCGCTCGAGGCCATCCGAGCTTTTGAGGCCCTAAAGTCCGCCTTTGTATCGGCTCCGATTCTGTCGCATCCCAACCCTGGGTTGCCCTTTGTCCTCGAGGTGGACGCGTCTGGGACGGGAGTAGGCGCCCTTCTGTCTCAGCGTAGAGCACCAGAGGGTCCTCTGCTTCCTTGTGGGTTTTACTCCCGGAAACTGTCTTCCGCGGAGTGCAACTATCAGATTGGTGACAGGGAGTTATTGGCCATCGTGCAGGCCCTTAAAGAATGGAGGCACTTGCTCGAGGGTTCGGTGGTTCCGGTTCTCATCCTGACGGACCACAAGAATCTGACCTACCTTTCTGAGGCCAAGAGATTGACACCACGTCAGGCCAGATGGGCTCTGTTCTTGTCACGTTTTAATTACGTGGTCTCCTACCTACCCGGTTCCAAGAACATCAGGGCGGATGCCTTATCACGGCAGTACTCCGAGCTGTCCAGGGAGGAGTCGATTCCTACTTCGGTCATACCTCCGAATCAGATCCTGGCCGCCATTCGCACCAGCCTGACCTCTCCCCTGGGTGAGCAGATTTTGGCGGCTCAATCTGGTGCTCCCTCTGGGAGACCCAACGGCAGATGTTTTGTGCCTGAGGAGTTGCGCACTCGGTTGTTGCGAACCTACCATAACTCCAAGACCGCGGGGCATCCTGGAAAGAATCAGCTGTCCTGGGCTGTTTCACGTCTGTTCTGGTGGCCTTCCCTACGTTCCGACATCGCCGCATATGTAGCGGCATGCTCCGTTTGTGCCCAGAGTAAGTCCCCTCGGCACCTTCCGTTGGGCCTTCTGCAACCCATAGCCACCGGGGAGCGCCCATGGTCACACCTGGGGATGGATTTCATTGTGGACCTCCCTGCATCCCGAGGCCATACGGTCATTCTCATGATTGTGGATCGGTTTTCCAAAATGTGCCACTGTGTTCCTCTCAAGAAGTTACCCTCTGCACAAGAGTTGGCCACGATTTTTGCCAGGGAGGTCTTCCGGTTGCACGGTTTGCCTAAGGAGATTGTGTCGGATCGGGGGAGTCAGTTTGTGTCCAGGTTCTGGCGCGCCTTTTGCTCCCAGTTGGGGATTCATCTCTCCTTCTCCTCGGCCTACCACCCTCAGTCCAATGGGGCCGCAGAACGATCCAATCAGGCCTTGGAGCAATTCCTTCGTTGCTATGTCTCCGATCACCAAGACAATTGGGTTGACCTCCTGCCTTGGGCTGAGTTTGCCAGGAACACGGCGGTGAACTCTTCCTCTGGGACGTCTCCCTTCATGGCCAATTATGGGTTCCAACCTGCCGTGTTACCGGAGGTATTCTCTCCCCAGGATATTCCGGCTGTGGAGGATCACCTTTCCGTCCTACGTGCTTCTTGGGTACAGATCCAGAAGTCCCTTGAGGTCTCTGCGCAGCGCCAGAGACTCCAGGCTGATCGCAGACGAGCGCCTGCTCCTTCCTACCAGGTCGGAGACCGTGTATGGTTGTCCACCCGCAACCTCAACCTTCGAGTGCCCACTCCCAAGCTGGCGCCTCGCTTTGTTGGTCCCTTCCGAGTGCTTCGCAGGGTAAACCCGGTAGCCTATGCCCTTGCGCTTCTTCCTGGCATGCGGATCTCCAACGTGTTTCATGTCTCCCTGTTGAAGCCACTGGTGTGTAATCGTTTCACTTCCTCGGTTCCTCGGCCTCGTCCGGTCCAAGTGGGCAATCGTGAGGAATATGAGGTGAGCAATATCCTGGACTCACGCCTGGTCCGCGGTCGGTTGCAGTTTTTGGTCCATTGGCGTGGTTATGGTCCAGAGGAGCGTTCCTGGGTTCCCTCCGCAGATGTCCATGCTCCTGCCTTGCTCCGAGCCTTCCACGCACGCTTCCCTCAGAAACCGTTTTGTGCTCCGCGGAGGAGGGGCCCTTGAGGGGGAGGTACTGTCATGGTCTTACCTGCTTGCTGCTCTCCTTCGTTTGACATGTGCTGGCGGCCATCTTGGTTTCTGGGTTTCTTGTAGCCTTCCACCCTGCGGCTCCTCCTTCCCCTGGGAGGAGCTGGATGCCTAGCTCATATATATAGGAGGTCTGTGGCTTCAGTTCCTTGCTTGGTCCTCTTGTGTTCACATGCTTCTAAGACTGCTGCTGCTTCTGGTTCCTGATCCTGGCTTCGTCTGACTACCCTGCTGGTTCCTGATCCTGGCTTCGTCTGACTACCCTTCTGGTTCCTGACCTCTGGCTTCGCAAAGACTCTGCTCGGTTTCACCATCCGTTTGGACTTTTGCTTTACAGCTTTATTTTCAATAAAGCCTTCTTATTTTCACTTATCTCTTGTTGTACGTCTGGTTCATGGTTCCGTGACAATCTGGAACCGGCTCTTCTGGAGATGAAGATACAGTAGGGGCCGGAGCGGGCACCAACAAATTCAACCATGGTGTCAGGAGCCAATGCATGGGATCAGTGTCATACCTTAGATTACTGACAGCCTGCATAGGATCCTCGGGCTGTATTGATGGCTCTGACACAGGTGATTCAGATCTAGAACTCTCAGCACTGGGTTCTTGCGTCAGACAGAGCTTTAACCGGTTCCTGTGCACAATTTGGGATCCCCTGCCTTCCCGGGTGATCTCATAAGTGTGGGTCCCAACATTTGGGATTGCAGTGACAACATAGGGATTTTGCTCCCATTTACTGTCCAGTTTACTTGTACGGCGGTTATTTTTCAACCACACCACAGCCCCTATTGTCAAGGGTTCTGCATGGGCTGCTTGATCATAGTCTCTCTGCTGTCGGTCTCTAGCATAATCCATACGTTCCTGAACAATGGCTTTGGCTGTATTCAATCGCCTTTGATGCTCAGCAACCCAGTCGGTGTTAGGTAATGGGTTAATGCAATCAGGTACGTGTATGTCCAATGAGTGATCAGCAGGCAATGTCCCTTGGCGCCCAAACATCAAATAAAAAGGGGTATATCCAGTGGAACAATGGATGGTATGGTTGTACGTGTACATGAGCTGTGGCAACAGACTGGGCCAATCTCCTCTGGTTTCAGGAGGCACGGCCCTCAGCATCTCTATCAAGGTCTGATTCATCTTTTCACACAATCCGTTACCTTGAGGATGGTAGGCTGTTGTCCGAATCTTCTTGCAGTTGTGTAAGCGGCACAGTTCATGGAACAGATGGGACTCAAAAGCAGGTCCTTGATCGGTGAGGATCTTTTCTGGACATCCGTAGGGCAGGAGAAAGTGTTTCCAGAACAGTTTGGCTGTAGTCTTGGCCGTCTGGTCTCTCACAGGCACTGCTACGACAAACTTGGTGAAGTGGTCAATAATAGTCATGGCATAAGCATACCCTGAGCGACTAGGCTCCAGCTTCACATGGTCGATGGCGACAAGTTCAAGAGGACGGGTACTTACAATGGGTCTCAGTGGTGCCCTCTGGTCATGGTGATCACTTCGTTTTAAGGCACAGGCTACACACTCCCGACACCACCTCTCGATGTCTTCTCTCATGCCCACCCAATAAAACCGCTGGCGGATATTAGCCTCAGTCTTTTGGACCCCAAAATGACCGGATTGATTGTGGTACATCTCCAACACCATACCTGCATCTCGCCGGGGTATGAGAATCTGGTGCACTCTTTCGTTGGATACTGGGTCAAGGCTGGAATAAGAATTGCCTGCAACAGGCCTAACTTTCTTAAAGGGAGATACACATTATAATATAGCAGTGTCGGGTAACCTACCCGTATGCTGCAATTGTGCCACTCTGTGGCCACCTGATGCTTCCGCCACCTCCACACTGTCATTGTGCCACTCTGTGGTCTCCTCATGCTGCCACCACCTCCAGACTCTGTTATTGTGCCACTATGTGGCCCCTGATGCTGCCGCAACCTCCAGACCCTGTCATTGGTCCACTCTGTGGTCTCCTCATGCTGTTCCCACCCTCCCCACTTCCTGACTGGGCCACTATTTTGCCTTTTGGCCTGGCTGACATCATTATTGTTTGGCCCTTCTTCTAATCTGTCAGAAGGAAGGAAAAATGAGACGCACAACGGATACTGTCTGTGTAACAGCTGTAAGGCCTGTATGGTCCCATCAGAATTGGCTTTTGATTTGGTAGCTAAAAGCAGGAGTGGGTACAAAACACAGAAGACATGCAAATATTCAATTCACGTGTCATCTCTGTTTTAGATCCACTCCTGTTTTTTTTGGGCATTAGCAATACTAATGGATTGTTGAGCAAATGCTGACCTAGTGAAGGCGTATGCTCAACAGACAGGATATTTTTTTGGTGGGATATTGTTCTGACGGATCAGAGGAAGGGCAAATTAATCAGTGACGTCAACACAAACTTACTGCTGACACCCTCTCCACTCTGTCGGGGGAGCTCTACTTGTATAAGCGTTTAGGAGAACAGGTTCTGTTTACATCTAAGTGGAATCAGCTGGCGACGGTGTAAAAGGAGTGCACTTCTTCTTGTTGCTAACATCGACCTGTAAGGCTGAGATCATATTGAGTTATTTTGTCAATTTTGGCCTCGTGACTGCCCAAATAAGTGAAGGGTGCAGTGATTCTAAGAATGACGCCTGTCATCTGCATGTCATACGGACAGTATTATTTAACTAACACAGCACACTCCCTATGCGTGTTACTGCAAGGCACAGTGTTCGACAACCCTATAAAGGCTCTCTGCAGCCCAGAAATAGCTGTTTTTAACACAATTCACTGCGAATATATTCGGATAGAAGCAAATATTTTTGGAAAATTTGGTGAACCGGACGAATGAAATTTTTTTGAAATTCGCTCAACTCTATCAGGAACACCAGTGATTTTTGACCACCAGAGGGGTATAGCGGTTGTACGAAAATGCTTATACAATGATTCACTGTCATCAGATTAAAAGCGGAGGAGTCTCCCACATAAATGCGGAAAATCGCCCCAGAGGGAGCGGTCCCACTTATTGGTGGCTGACCCTAGTAATAACTTTCCCTTCCTAAATGCATTGCTCCCAAGCAGTAACCATACTATTTTCCAGGCATACCATCCCGACCCGTTTCCTCTGTCAAGGTAGAGGACAGATTCATTAGGGGATGAAAATGATACAATAGAGCTTGATAGAAAAATTGGCTGTTATGCGTGTTTGTCCTGTGTTAATTGTCCCTTTATGTTAAAAGGTGACACCTTTACTAATCCCCAATCAGAGGTAAGCTTTAACATCAGGCATTTTCTTACATGTAATTCTAATCACTTGATTTACATTCTGACATGCCCATGCAATCTCTGGTACTTGGGCAAGATGACACTTGAAGTCAAGACCAGAGTGATACAACACCGTTATACCATCCGGTAGAAATGGAAAGACTTACGAGTCCCGAAGCATTTTGCTAAGATAAGACATAAGGAAAAGGACTTGAGGTTTATGGCCATTGACCACATTCCTCCATTGAAAAGGGGAGGAAAAAGGGACCGAGTTTTATGGCATAGAAAACTACAGTGGATCTACAGGTTACAAACTCTCAAACCAGGTGGTCTCAATGCAGACTTCAATCAGGGATGGTGTAGGTGAAGGTGGGTCTTTGCCTGACCCTCCTGTGGCACCCTGTAGTGATATGGATCTGGCTGTGGATTTGAGATGTGACTAGTGTGTTTTCAAGGTCATTATTTTGATTTCTCTCTTTTTATGTTTTATAGTTATCATGTACCTCTACTTCAGCAACGGTTCACCATCATCTTCATGGAGTAGTGTTTGTCCAACTTTCATTACTCTTTGGAATTTTTCATATTTTGTTTTCCCTAATGTTGACTAGAGATGAGTGAATCGAAGTTGACAAAGTGGAATTCGATCCATATTTCGGAAAAGTTCGATTCGCACCAAATCTGAATTTCCTCACGGTTCAGCAGTGCAGTTACTGCATATGTTCTAAGGCCCTTTTTGGCGTGTATTAGTGGCACAAAAAAATGTATTTTCTGTTGTGTGGTGAACTGAAAAAATTACAGCCCTTTTTGGCATGTATTAGTAGGAAAAAAAATATATATTTGCTGTTCAGCGGTGCAGTTATATGTTCTAAAGCCCTTTTTGGCATGTATTAGTGGCACAAAAAAAAGAATTTGCCGTTGTGTGGTGAAGTGAGAAAATTACAGGCCATTTTGGCGTGTATTAATGGCAAAAAAATATATATTTGCCGTTTAGCGGTGCAGTTATATGTTCTAAAGCCCTTTTTGGTGTGTATTAGTGGCAAAAAATATATATATTATTGGCCATTCAGTAGTGCAGTTATATTTTCAAAAGCCCTTTTTGGTGTTTGATAGTGGCGAAAAAATATATATTGTTTGCCGATCAGTGGTGCAGTTATATGTTCTAAAGCCTTTTGTGGCATGTATAAGTGGAAAAAGGTAAGGGCTTATTTGCCGTTCAGCGGTGCAGTTATATGTTTTAAAGCCCTTTTTGGCATGTAGTAGTGGCAAAAAAATATATATTATTTGCCGTTCTGCGGTGCAGTTATAAATTCTAAAGCCCATTTTGGCATGTATTAGTGACACACAAAAAATAAAAAATTGACGTTCAGCAGTGCAGTTATATGTTCTAAAGCCCTTTATGGCATGTGTTAGTTGCAAAAAAAATATATATATTATTTACCTTTCCGAGGTGCAGTTATATGTTCTAAAGCCCTTTGTGGAGTGTATAAGTGGAAAAAAGTAAGGGCCTATTTGCCGTTCAGCGGTGCATTTATATGTTCTAAAGAATTCTTTGGCATGAATTAAGGAAAAAAAGAAAGGGATTATAGCCGTTGTGTGGTGAATTGAGAAAATTGCTGACTTTTTGGGGGTATTTAAATTTATTTATTTGATCTAACAGTATGTCAGACAGAGAAGTGTCAGGCCATGCACAGAAGAGTGGCACAGAGGAGTGGCAGAGACCTAAAAGTTTCTGGCGCAGGCAGAGGTCACAGCAGAGTAAGAGGGCGTGGCAGTAGGAGTCGCAGCGAGAGGCCTGAGCTCCCGGTGTCATCTAGTGGTCGTGTCTTAACCAGTGCTTCTTGAATAATTGACTCGGTCATCCACTTCGTCCCAAGTGACATCAGACACCCCCAGCCAAGAGTCGGTGGGTTCATCAGACACAACCCTTAGTTGGCATGGCCCGGGAGCAGGCCCTGTGCCCTCACCTGTTCTCAACCTGCCTCTGTTATTTTCTGTTCCCTCTGCCAGACAAGTATTATATGTTGTGGGCTCAGCTCCACTATACTGCAAGGAAGAGCTACTAGAGGACAGTCAGCAGCTCTTGGCCAGCCAATATGTGGATGAGACATCCGCCGCTTACTCCGGTAGGCGGGCAAGTAGTGATGAGTAGAGTGGTGTGGGAGCTGGTGTTGCGATCGGTCAGGCTCCTGAACCAGAGACCATTGAGGAAGACATCAGTGACGTGCAGAGAGTACTCGATAATGATGATGTAGCTGATCTCACTTGGGAGCCGGGTGAATTAGGGGCTTCATCATCATCAGGAGAAGGGGGTGGCAGCTTTACCGTTAGGCAGCGGCGGAGCCAGCGAGTCGCTAGCGTAGCTGGGAGTCAGCAGGGTTGCAGCAGCGGGAGGTTGTGAGACAAACGTGCCCGGGATAGACCACCCGCTTTGCAGGAGCCTACCGCTCCATCACCCAGTGGCACGCACCCGATTTCAGGCAATAAAGGCTCCACCACCTCAGCCGAAGAGAGCTGTCTGCTCTTCCCATCATCTGCTGGTCCTTAACTTCTGTCAGGGACAATGGATGTCCTTTATGGCCTACTGAGTGAATGTGGTTCCTGCACAGCCACACCAGCAACTTGGCCAAGTGACGCCACTTCCATCTCCATGTTCTCACGCTGTTGGTCCTGCGACAATGTCCACCTCTACCTCCTCATTCTTCACTGTGTCCTCAGCCTCCACTGCAGGGACAATTCACAGATTACCTCCAGCAAACCACATGTGCAGGGCATGGCAGTGTCGCGCTGTTCTGCACCTCGTTTGCCTGGGCAAACGGAGTCACACAGGGGAGGAACTGCTCCGTGTCCTTCATCAAGAAATTTAATCCTGGCTTTCTCCGCAACAACTTCAAATCGGAACCATGGTGACCGACAATGAGAGGAACATGCTGTCATTGCTCTGTGAAGGAGGGCTGATCCATGCATTCTGCATGGCAAACATGTTCAATCTGGTTGTCAAGCGGTTCCTGAAGTCTTCCAACCATCTGTAAGACATCCTAAAAATGGCCAGGAAACTTTGCATGCACTTTAGCCACTCGTACACCGCAAAGCACACCCTCCTTGAGCTGCAGCGACAGAACGGCTTCCCACAACATAGGCTGATATGCAACGTTTCCACCCGTTTGAATTCCACCTTCCATATGTTGGACCGACTATACGAACAGAGAGAGGCCATAAACGATTTCTTGATGATACAAGCGGACAGGAATACTCCCCTGTGTAACTTCGATGTCAGCCAGTGGCAGCTCATGCATGACACCTGCCGTTCGCTCAGGCCCTTTGAGGAGGCGACATTATTTGTCAATTGCCAGGACTACGGGATGAACAACGTCATTCCACTGCTTCATGTCCTGGAACAGATGCTGGTAAATCTGGCTGGTCAGGGGACTGGAGACGTGGCGCCCAGATCTCACGGCCACATAAGCCTTGTGGGGGCTGAACTGGAGGAGGAGGACATTGGAGCACAAGCAATATTTAGCAAAATGGGTGTTTTTTCTACACAGGTGACAGGAGAGGATGAGCAAGAGCTGCCAGAGGAGCTATAGGGCAATGAGGAAGACGAGGCAGAGGACCCAGACACACCGTGGCAGTTTGCAGTGGAGATGGAGGCAGGGTATCCCTCCGAGTCACTTGAACAAATGGCCCAATGCATGCTCACTTGCTTGAATAGTGACAGCCGAATTATCAACATTCAGCAGAGGGATGACTTCTGGCTCTCCAACTTGTTGTACCCTCGTTACCGGTCGCTACACCTGCTGAGAGGGAGGAAAAACTGAACTACTATAGAGACATACTATGTAGTCAGTTGGCTGCTACCTATCTGCACCATCATCCATCCTCTCGCAGGTCTGACCAGGGAGGCCCTCTGTGCTCACGTTCCTCTGTCATGGCTGCTGTGGCAGGGTGGGGGGTTAGGAGCAGCTCCAGCTCTATCAGCAGCAGCCTGAGTTTAGAGTCACTGATGAGCAGCTTTCTTCACTCGCCTAGTGAAGAAACTATTCACCTGCAGCAGCAGCTAGACCTGGAGCAGGACCTGAACCAGCAGGTGGTGGCATACTTGGACAGCACTCTGCCACCCCACATTGAAGATCCTGCTGTAATATTAACTAAATGTATAATGTGACACGATCTATATTTGTGTCTAATTGAACATTATACTGTATGTGATTCCTCCCACTTTGCCTTTATATATGAGTTATTTGGACTTGTCACATTAATTGAGAAAATCTTCATTGTGTTGGGCTGAAATGTTGCAAGTTGGGTGAATAAAGTGGTCCACCATTTTTCACTACTTGGAATGCTGCCTCGTTCTATGATCTTTGGATATTTATAGGCTCAATCTCCTACAGCCTATAAATTGAGCGAACCCGAACTGTAAAGTTCGGGTTCGTACCGAACTTTAGGATTTTTGGACCCCGGACCCGAACCCAAACATTTCTGTAAAAGTTTGGGTTCGGGTTCGGTGTTCGGCGCTTTCTTGGCGCTTTTTGAAAGGCTGTCAATCAACAAGCGGTTAACTGTCTGACCTTAGAAGCCATCACCGCCATGCCTACTAATAACATGGCTGTGATTGGCCAGAGCAGCATGTGACCCAGGCTCTATATAAGCTTGAGTCACGTAGCACTGCACGTCCTGTTACAAGTGTAGGGAGAGGATGCTGCTGGACTTGTGATTTCAGGGAGAGAATAGGAGAGAATCTAACTCAGCGATCTACAGAGAAATAGTTGTGTGGGTGCACGGCACAATTGTTTTACCCTGCCCTGAGCCCATTGACCAAAAAAAAAAAACTTTTATAATTCTGTTAGTTAGGTGGGCGGTGGCGGCGGCCATTTTATGCAAGCTCAGTGCACCAGCACTGCATCTGAGCTTTTGGGACCATTTTTTTGGGCAAACTACAACATCTTGATTAGTCAGTGTGCAATTTAAGCTAGAAATACACCCATCATTTTCTGGGGTTTGAAAAACACACTTATTTTTCTCCAAAAAACAGTATTTTCCAGATCTGCAAGTGTTAAATTCAAGTTTAATATATACAGCTTTCATATTCTGTTAGCAAAAAAACACTTTTTTGCCAATCTACAACATCTTGATTAGTCAGTGTGCAATTTAAGCTAGAAATACACCCACCATTTTCTGGGTTTTGAAAAACACACTTTTTTGACAAAAAACACTATTTTCCTGATCTGCAAGTGTTAAATTCAAGTTTAATATATACAGCTTTCATATTCTGTTACCAAAAAAAAACACTTTTTTGCCAATCTACAACATCTTGATTAGTCAGTGTGCAATTTAAGCTAGAAATACACCCATCATTTTCTAGGGTTTTAAAAGCACACTTTTTTCTTCAAAAAACAGTATTTTTTTTAGATCTGCAAGCGTTAAATTCAAGTTTAATATATACAGCTTTCATATTCTGTTACCAAAAAAACACCTTTTTGGCAATCTACAACATCTTAATTAGTCAGTGTGCAATTTAAGCTAGAAATACACCCATCATTTTCTGGGGTTTGAAAAACACACTTTTTTTTTCAAAAAACAGTATTTTCATGATCTGCAAGTGTTAAATTCAAGTTTAATATATACAGCTTTCATATTCTGTTACCAAAAAAACACTTTTTTGGCAATCTACAACATCTTGATTAGTCAGTGTGCAATTTAAGCTAGAAATACACCCATCATTTTCTGGGGTTTGAAAAACACACTTTTTTTTTCAAAAAACAGTATTTTCATGATCTGCAAGTGTTAAATTCAAGTTTAATATATACAGCTTTCATATTCTGTTACCAAAAAAACACTTTTTTGGCAATCTACAACATCCTGATTAGTTAGTGTGCAATTTAAGCTAGAAATACACCCATCATTTTCTGGGGTTTGAAAAACACACATTTTTTTTTTTTTCAAAAAACACACTTTTTTTTAGATCTGCAAGTGTTAAAGAGGACCTTTCACCGATTCTTACCCTATGAACTAAGTATACAGACATGTAGAGCGGCGCCTGGGGATCTCTCTGCACTTACTATTATCCCCGGGCGCCGCTCCGTTCTCCTGCTATGCCCTCCGGTATCTCCGTTCCCTAAGTTATGGTAGGCGGAGTCTGCCCTAGTGCTGGCCAATCGCATTGCAGAGCTCACAGCCTTGGAGAAAATAACCTCCCAGGCTGTGAGCTCTGCGCTGCGATTGGCCAGCGCTAGGGCAGACTCCGCCTACCATAACTTAGGGACTGGTATCTCCGCCTACTATAACTTAGTGAGCGGAAATACCGGAGGGCATAGCAGGAGAACGGAGCGGCGCCCGGGGATAATAGTAAGTGCAGTGAGATCCCCGGGCGCCGCTCTACATATCTGTATAGTTAGTTCATAGGGTAAGAATCGGTGAAAGGTCCTCTTTAAATTCAAGTTTAATATATACAGCTTTCATATTCTGTTACCAAATAAAGACTTTTTTGGCAATCTACAACATCTTAATTAGTCAGTGTGCAATTTAAGCTAGAAATACACCCATCATTTTCTGGGCTTTGAAAAACACACTTTTTTTTTCAAAAAACAGTATTTTTCAGATCTGCAAGTGTTAAATTCAAGTTTAATATATACAGCTTTCATATTCTGTTACCAAAAAAACACTTTTTTGGCAATCTACAACATCTTAATTAGTCAGTGTGCAATTTAAGCTAGAAATACACCTATCATTTTCTGGGGTTTGAAAAACACACTTTTTTTTAAAAAAAAAACAGTATTTTCATGATCTGCAAGTGTTAAATTCAAGTTTAATATATACAGCTTTCATATTCTGTTACCAAAAAAAAAAACACTTTTTTGGCAATCTACAACATCCTGATTAGTTAGTGTGCAATTTAAGCTAGAAATACACCCATCATTTTCTGGGGTTTGAAAAACACACTTTTTTTTAAAAAAACACACTTTTTTTAGATCTGCAAGTGTTAAATTCAAGTTTAATATATACAGCTTTCATATTCTGTTACCAAAAAAACACTTTTTTGGCAATCTACAACATCTTAATTAGTCAGTGTGCAATTTAAGCTAGAAATACACCCATCATTTTCTGGGGTTTGAAAAACACACTTTTTTAAAAAAAAAACCCTGTATTTTTCAGATCTGCAAGTGTTAAATTCAAGTTTAATATATACAGCTTTCATATTATGTTACCAAAAAAAAACACTTTTTTTGGCAATCTACAACATCTCGATTAGTCAGTGTGTAATTTAAGCTAGAAATACACCCATCATTTTCTGGGCTTTGAAAAACACACTTTTTTGACAAAAAACACTATTTTCAGGCCTTGCAGCATCAGCACATGTGACATTAACGGCTTATATACTGCTGTCAAATTCAGTTGTTAAACAAACACTCCTTTGGGCACAAAAAATTTAGTTGGCAGCCTTTGATGCAGATGTCATTGTGAGATACACCCTTAATACATTTGGGTTACATTCAGAGATTTTAAATACCGCCATTATGTGCACCAATATTTAATTCAGGCCTACACTGGTTCAGGCCCTGTGAGATACTCCCTCTACATACAGGGGTTTGATTCAGGCATTTGAAATACAGCCATTTGAAATACATCCATTTTGTGCAAAGAAATATTTAATTTAGGCCTACAATGGTTCATGCCCTGTGAGATACTAACTTCACAAACAGGGGTTTGATTCAGGCATTTGAAATACAGCCATTTGAAATACATCCATTTTGTGCAAAGAAATATTAAAATTAGGACTACACTGGTTAATGCCCTGTGAGATACCAACTCTACATAAAGGGGTTTGATTCAGGCATTTAAAATACAGCCATTTGAAATACAGCCATTTTGTGCAAAGAAATATTTAATTTAGGCCTACACTGGTTCAGGCCCTGTGAGATACCCCCTCTACATACAGGGGTTTGATTCAGGCATTTGATATACAGCCATTTAAAATACAGCCATTTTGGGCTAAGAAATATTTAATTTAGGCCTACACTGGTTCATGCCCTGTGAGATACTCCCTCTACATACAGGGGTTTGATTAAGGCATTTGAAATACAGCTATTTTAAATACAGCCATTTTGTGCAAAGAAATATTTCATTCAGGCCTACACTGGTTCAGACCGTGTGAGATACCCCCTCTACATACAGGGGTTCGATTCAGGCATTTGAAATACAGCCATTTGGTGCACCAATATTGAATTCAGGCCTACACTGGTTCAGGCCCTGTGAGATACCCCCTCTACATACAGGGGTTTGATTCAGGCATTTGAAATACAGCCATTTGAAATACATCCATTTTGTGCAAAGAAATATTTAATTCAGGCCTACACTGGTTCAGACCGTGTGAGATACACCCTCTTCATACAGGGGTTTCATTCAGGCATTTGAAATACAGCAATTTGAAATACAGCCATTTTGGACAAAGAAATATTTAATTTAGGCCTACACTGGTTCATGCCCTGTGAGATACACCCTCTACATACAGGGGTTTGATTCAGGCATTTGAAATACAGCCATTAAAATACAGCCATTTTGGGCAAAGAAATTTTTAATTTAGGCCTACACTGGTTCATTCCCTGTGAGATACCCCCTCTACATACAGGGGTTTGATTCAGGCATTTGAAATACAGCCATTTGAAATACAGCCATTTTGTGCAAAGAAATATTTCATTCAGGCCTACACTGGTTCAGACCGTGTGAGATACACCCTCTACATACAGGGGTTTGATTCAGGCATTTGAAATACCGCCATTTGGTGCACCAATATTGATTTCAGGCCTACACTGGTTCAGGCCCTGTGAGATATCCCCTCTACTTACAGAGGTTTGATTCAGGCATTTGAAATACAGCCATTTGAAATACAGCCATTTTGGGAAAAATAAATATTTAATTTAGGCCTACACTGGTTCAGGCCCTGTGAGATACCCCCTCTACATACAGGGGTTTCATTCAGGTATTTGAAATACAGCCATTTGAAATACTGCCATTTTGGGCAAAGAAATATTTAATTTAGGCCTACACTTGTTCAGGCCCTGTGAGATACCCCCTCTACATACAGGGTTTTGATTTAGGCATTTGAAATACAGCCATTTGAAATACAGCCATTTTGGGCAAAGAAATATTTAATTTAGGCCTACACTGGTTCAGGCCCTGTGAGATACTCCCTCTACATACAGGGGTTTGATTCAGGCATTTGAAATACATACATTTTGTGCAAAGAAATATTTAATTTAGGCCTACACTGGTTCAGGCCCTGTGAGATAATCCCCTCTACATACAGGGGTTTTTATTCAGGCATTTGAAATACAGCCATTTGAAATACAGCCATTTTGGGCAAAGAAATATTTAATTTAGGCCTACACTGGTTCAGGCCCTGTGAGATACCCCCTCTACATACAGGGGTTTGATTAAGGCATTTGAAATACCGCCATTTGGTGCACCAATATTGAATTTAGGCCTACACTGGTTCAGGCCGTGTGAGATACACCCTCTACATACAGGGGTTTGATTCAGGCATTTGAAATACAGCCATTTGAAATACAGACATTTGAAATACAGACATTTGAAATACAGACATTTTGGGGAAAGAAGTCTTTAATTCATGCGTACACTGGTTCAAACAGGGGTTTGAATCAGGCATTTGAAATACAGCCATTTTGGGCTAAAATATCTTTAGTTGAGGCCTAGTCTCGTTCAAGTTGGGTGAGATACACCCTTTACATACTGTTGTTCTATTCTACTATTAATTAAACACCCATTTAGGGCAAGATCCTAAATTCAAAAAATATGAGGAGAGTGTCAAATAAGGGACGTGGCCCAAGTTGTGGTGCTGCAGGGAGAGGACGTGGTCGATCTGTGCCAGCTACACGCCAAGTGAAACCCCTTCCTCAGGTGCGAGTAGGCGACAAAACCTGCAGCGGTATTTGGTAGGGCCTAATGCTGCTCTACGAATGGTGAGGCCTGAACAAGTACAGGCGATAGTAGATTGGGTTGCTGACAGTGGATCCAGTTCCTTCACATTGTCTTCCACCCAGTCTTCTGCTGAAAGACCACAATTGGCACCTGCAGCCGATGTCCATCAGTCTTTCACCTCACCCCCTTGCAAATCAGCCAAACAGTCTGAGCCCCAAGTCATGCAGCAGTCTCTTCTGCTTTTTGATGACTCTGCTAGCAGTTTTTCCCAGGGCCATCCACCTAGCCATGCCCCAGAAGTGGAAGAGATTGAGTTCACCGATGCCCAACCACTTATCTTTCAAGATGAGTACATGGGAGGACCATCGCAGCATGTCTCGGATGTTGATGAAACACAGGTGCCAACTGCTGGGGCTTTTGAAAGTGTGCAGACCGACAAGGAAGGCAGGGGTGAAGACTGGGTGGAAGATGATGTGGAGGACGATGAGGTCCCCGACCCCACATGGAATCAAGGTCATGTGAGTGACTGATGTAGTTCGGAAGAAGAGGCGGTGGTCGCACAGAGCCACCAGCACAGCAAAAGAGGGAGCAGGGTGTAAAAGCGGAGCGGCCGTCCTCTAGACAGTACGCCTCATACTTCCCACCACAGCAAGGGACCAAGCACACCAAAGCCAGCTCCAAGGAGTTCCCTGATGTGCAGTTCTTCAGACAATGTGCTAATGACAAGACACGAGTGGTTTGCACGCTGTGCAATCAGAGCCTGAAGTGAGGCATAAACGTTCTCAACCTGAGCACAACCTGCATGACCAGGCATTTAAGTGCAAAGAATGAGCTGCAGTAGAGTAGACACCTTAAAAACCAAGAAAGGTCTCTGGCTCCTCCTGCTTCCTCTTCTGCTGCAGTCTCGGCCTCTTCATCCACCTCTGGAGTGACAGTGCCACCTGCCACCCTACAAACAGAGGATCTGCCAGCAACACCAACACTTGGGTCACTAAGCATCTCCACAATGTCCCACAGTAGCATTCAGCTCTCTATCTCCCAAATGCTGTAGAGGAAGAGGAAGTACCCCCCTACCCACCCGCAATCCCTAGCCCTGAATGCCAGCATTTCTAAATTACTGTCCATTGAAATGCTGTCATTCCGTCTGGTGGAGACGGATAGTTTTAAAGGCCTTATGGCGGTGGCTGTCCCACAGTACGTCGTGCCCAGCCGCCACTACTTTTCAAGGCGAGCCGTCCTTTCCCTGCACAACCAAGTTGGGGACAAAATCAGGTGTGCACTGCGCAACGCCATCTGTGGCAAGGTGCACCTGACTACGGATACGTGGACCAGTAAGCACGGTCAGGGCTGTTATATCTCCATAACAGCACACTGGATAAATGCAGTGGCAGCTGGGCCTGAGGCGGATAGCAGTTTGGCGCATGATCTTCCACCACCGAGGATTGCAGGGCCCTTCAGTTTGCCTCCTGTTGCTTCCTCCTCCTACTCTGCTTCCTCATCCTCTACCAGCGCCTCATCCGGTCAGCGTAACACCTTCACCACCAACTTCAGCACAGCCAGGGGTAAACGACAGCAGGCAGTTTTAAAACTTATCTGTTTGGGGGACAAACCCCACACCACGCAGGAGCTGTGGATGGGCCTTAAACAACAGACCGATGAGTGGTTTGTGCCAGTCAGCCTCAAGCCCGGCCTGGTGGTGTGCGATAATGGGTGAAATCTCGTAGCAGCTCTGGGATTAGCCGGTTTGACGCACATCCCTTGCCTGGCGCATGTGCTGAATTTGGTGGTGCAGAGATTCCTTAAAAATTACCCCGATATGTCAGAGCTGCTGCATAAAGTGCGGGCCGTCTGTGCGCGCTTTTGGCATTCTCACCCTGCTGCTGCTCGCCTGTCAGTGCTGCAGCGTAACTTCAGCCTTCCCGCTCACCACCTCATATGCGACGTGCCCAAAAGGTGGAATCCACCTTGCACATGCTGGCCTGACTGTGCGAGCAGCAGCAGGCGATAGTGGAGTTTCAGCTGCAGCACGCATGCTGGCCTCCATGCGAGACCTGTGTTCCTTGTTGCGCTGTTTCGAGTACTCCACCAACATGGCCAGTGCCGATAATGCCGTTCTCAGCGTTACTATCCCACTTCTATGCCTCCTTGAAAAAGCGCTCCTGATGATGGAAGAGGATGTGGCACAGGAGGAGGAGGAGGAAGAGGGATCATTTTGTAGGGTTTCTGCCAGTCATTCCCAAGTGGCTCCGAGGGTGGGTTCCTGCACCCACAAACCCAAGGTACACAATTGTCCAGCCAGGCCACAGTTCTGAAGGATGACGAGGTGGAGGATGAGGAGAAGGAGATGGAGGAGGAGGAACCATGTTCACAGCAGGGTGGCACCCAGACCAGCTCATGGCCATCACTGGTGCGTGGATGGGGGGATACAGAGGACACAGACGATACACCTCCCACAGAGGACAGCTTTTCGTTGACTCTGGGCAGCCTGGCACACATAGAAACATAGAAACATAGAATGTGTCGGCAGATAAGAACCAGTAGGCCCATTTAGTCTGCCCAAACATGAGCGATTACATGCTGCAGTGTCTCCGCAACGACCGCCGAGTTGCCCACATTCTAACTTGTGCAGATTACTGGGTGACCACGCTGCTGGATCCTTGTTACAAGGACAACGTACCATCCTTAAATCCGTCACTGGAGCGTGATCGTAAGATGCGCGAGTACAAGCGCATGCTGGTAGACGCGCTGCTGGTGGCATTCCCAACTGACAGCCGGGGCACAGTGGAAGCACAAGGCGAAGGCAGAGGAAGAGGTCGCCAACGCAGCTGGGGCACCGCCAGTACCTCAGAAGGCAGGGTTAGCATGGCCAAAATGTGGAAAAGCTTTGTCAGCATGCCACAACAACCAGCACCACCAGCTGATATGGAATGTCTTAGCAGGAGGCAGCATTTCACCAACATGGTGGAGCAGTATGTGTGCACACGACTACACGTACTTAATGACGGGTCGGCCCCCTTCAACTTCTGGGTCTCCAAATTGGGCACATGGCCTGAGCTTGCCCTTTACGCCTTGGAGGTGCTGGCCTGCCCTGCAGCCAGTGTATTATCTGAATGTGTGTTTAGCACGGCAGGGGGCGTCATCACAGACAAGCGCACCCGCCTGTCCACAGCCAATGTGGACAAGCTCACGTTCATTAAAATGAACCAGGAATGGATCCCTCAGGACTTGTCCGTACCTTGTCCAGAATAGACATGTATACCGACACTAACCAGCCATTGTTATACTGCAGCGCAATTGCTCATGTTTGTATTTTGGATATTTCACACTCTTTTGGAGTGTACCTTAATTTAAAAAAATTAAATTAAAACCAAAAACCTGTGTTGGCTATCTCGTCCTCCTCCGTTGCCGCTTCCACCTACTCCGCTACGTCCACCGCCTCCTCAAACTCCTACTCCATATGGAACTCCACCTCATAAATCAAATTTTGTTTTTTTTGTACATGTTTTATTTTATATCATTTCACTTATTTATCATTTACATTTTTGGGTGAAATTCACCAATTTTTGGGTGTATAGTACCACTGCTATACCTATTAGACCGTTAAAATAAATTAAAAAAATTATCTGTTACATTTTCTGGTGAAATTAACCAATTTTTGGGTGTATAGTACCACTGCTATACCTAGTAGGCCGGTTAAAAAAATAATAATTGTCATTAACATTTTCGGGTGAAATTCACCAATTTTTGGGTGTATAGTACCACTGCTATACCTATTAGACTGGTAAAATAAATAAAAGAAATTATCTGTTACATTTTCTGGTGAAATTCACCAATTTTTGGGTGTATAGTACCACTGCTATACATAGTAGGCCCATTAAATAATAAATAAAAATTGTCATTAACATTTTCGGGTGAAATTCACCAATTTTTGGGTGTATAGTACCACTGCTATACCTAGTAGACCGGTTAACAAAAAAAATGTATTTGTCAGTTACATTTTCAGTTGAAATTCAACAATTTTTGCGTGTGAAGTACCACTGCTATACCTAGTAGACAGGTTAAACAATAGAAAAAATTCTCTGTTATATTTTATGGTGCAATTCAACAATTTTTGGGTGTGATGTACCAGTGGTAGAAAAATATATATGGTGTCTTCCCAGGATATTTGACTGCAGGGGCAGTTCACCTGGGTACCGCTCAGGAAGGTAAGGTATATGCAAAGAAGGGGGAGCAGTAACAATTTAAAACTTAGCTTTTAATATGTCTATTCTCCCAATTGAGGGAGTAAAAAGACCCCTTACAAACAAAAAAACACAAAAAGACAGACAAGACCCCTAGGGGGTTGCGCCGCATGTGTAGCGCTGCGCACTAACACAGGTGACGTCCTCCCTAAGCCTATGGTGGTTTACACAAGGGCCTATGGTGGAAGGACCATATGATCCCTAGTATCTGGAACCTTTGAGGTAGTATGGGGATCAAGTGGATAAGAAATGGAAAGGTCTTACCAGTTCTTAAGAGGGCCTCACTTAATAACCACGTGTAATGGGTTAGTACAGGAGGTGGTCACAGGCAGCAGGTAGGTACTTCATCAGATGTCCATAGGTGGAGGAGAAAAGACATCCGAGGTGTCCATACGGTCTGGTATTAGAGTAGTCCCAAAAAAGAAACTAACCCTAGTACCTCCCTACTTGACCTATCCGGCCCTAGTGACCTAACACGGGGTCCGTGCCCCGCAAGGGGTGGCCCCGTCCGGAACCTTGCCCTGATACGGAATCCCTAGGTAACCCTATCACAGGGTAACTAAGGGCAGAGTACTATATATCAAGGCAGGTAGAGATATAAATAATATGAATTTACATAAATCTTAAAAAATAAAGTGAAGAAAATAATAAGCACAATAAGAGTGCGTGTCTAATGATATGCAGGCATGTCCTGACGCGTTTCTTTAGTATAACATATCCTAAGTCCACTTTTTAAAAAGCCTAAGGCCCCATAAATCCTCAGGGGACACGGGGCTTAGTATTATGGCTCCTGTCAGTCTAATTATTGCCACTGTATTAGGTATTCCAGTATAGCAATTATATGGGGGTATTTACTCAAAGAAATTACTCCACATCAAAGTAGACCATTGACAGTGTGAGGCATGTGTGATGGTGTACCTATAGAGAAACATAGACAGAAACAGTATAGATGAAAATCTAGGTCTAAGTACCCATGCTGCCCAAATGGTGATGGGTGCGAGTCAGTACTCACATAACTACTGGAGCGGTGTCACACAATATCCAGAAGTGGCGGCATGGAGGTTCACCACGTCGTCCATCACAGGATGCACGCCTGACAAGTGTGCCAGGGCGCGCTGTATTTAAATGAGAGGAAGGGGAGAGACGCCGGTCCGAGCGCCTGCGCCATGTACAGTATGACGCCGCCCCACGTGACCAGTGCTATACCTAGATGTACCAGTGCTATACCTAGTAGGCCAGTTAAAAAAATAAAAATAAATTGTCAGTTACATTTTCGGGTGAAATTAACCAATTTTTTAGTGTATAGTACCACTGCTATACCTAGTAGGCCGGTTAACAAAAAAAAATAATTGTCAGTTACATTTTCTGGTGAAATTCAGCAATGTTTTGGTGTGATGTACCACTGCTAAACCTATTAGACCAGTAAAAAAAAAATTACATTTGTCAGTTACGTTTTATGGTCAAATTCACCAATTTTGGGGTGTAATATACCCCTCCTCTACCTAGTTGACAGCTTAATAAATTTCAATAATTTTTATTTTACATTTTCGGGTGACAATAAACAATTGTTTTCTGTCATAGACCCCTTGTCTACCAAGTAGACAGGTTAATTAATTTCTGTAATTTTTCTGTTACATTCTTGGGTTGACATTTTAGACGTGAATAAACCCCTGCTCTGCATAAGTGACAGGGAATAAAATTTCTGAAATGCTTCTTTAATTGATGCGCCACCTCCTTTGATTCAATGCTTAAACTTAAACAAGTTGTACCACATTTAAGCTTCAATACTTTGTCCCACATTTCCGCTATACTCTTTTGGACAACATTTGCGCCTCAAAAGCTTTTCCCACAATTCCGCTTGACTCTTTTGGCCAACATTTGGGCTTCTGTAATTTGTCCCACATTTGCGCCTCAAAAGCTTTTCCCACATTTCTGCTCGATCCCAAATTTATTTTATACATTTATCTCCCTTAAATTTGGTCTCTTTTTCTCACGCTCCCTCTCCGGCCTGGAAACCTGATTCCCTGCCACCCGTGATCACCATGGTAGGCGCATAAAAAAACATCGAAAGTTGATAGAGCAGATATCAAATTGGATCATGAACATCACGGGGACGTGCGACATGGTGGGGCAGTAAGTATGTACACGTCTACACGAACTAACTGACAGGGGTCAGCCCCTGCAACTTTTGGGTCTCCAAATTGGGCACACGGCCTGAGCTTGCCCTTTACGCCTTGGAGGTGCTGGCCTGCCCTGCAGCCAGTGTATTGTCTGAACGTGTGTTTAGCACAACTGGAGGGTTATATTTCCCTATTCCCTGTACCCTAATTTAAAAAAATAAAAATAAATTTTAAACCAAAAAGCAGGGTAGGCTACCTCCTCCTCCTCCACTGCCACTTCCACCTACACCGCCACATCCACCGCCTCCTCAACCTCCTACTCCATATGGATCTGGTCCTCCTAGATCAAGATTATTATTTTTTATTGTTACGTATGTTATGTTATTTTAAGTCATTTCCCTATCCACATTTGTTTGCAGAGCACTTGACATGCTCTTAACCACATTTTGACGACATTTGCAGCCCTCTAGCCCTTTCCATGACATTTTTACAGCCATTATAGCGTTCAAAAGTTCGGGTCCCCATTGACTTCACTGGGGTTCGGGTTCGGGGTCAAGTTCAGGTCTCGTCGAACCCGAACATCCAGGTGTCCGCTCAACTCTAATTTGCACCTACCTACATCTTGACTATTGCTGCTGTCTTTTTGTCTCTATCTCTCTTTTTATACAGTACAGACCAAAAGTTTGGACACACCTTCTCATTCAAAGAGTTTTCTTTATTTTCATGACTATGAAGGCATCAAAACTATGAATTAACACATGTGGAATCATATACATAACAAACAAGTGTGAAACAACTGAAAATATGTCATATTCTAGGTTCTTTAAAGTAGCCACCTTTTTCTTTGATTACTGCTTTGCACACTCTTGGCATTCTCTTGATGAGCTTCAAGAGGTAGTCCCCTGAAATGGTCTTCCAACAGTCTTGAAGGAGTTCCCAGAGATGCTTAGCACTTGTTGGCCCTTTTGCCTTCACTCTGCGGTCCAGCTCACCCCAAACCATCTCGATTGGGTTCAGGTCCGGTGACTGTGGAGGCCAGGTCATCTGGCGCAGCACCCCATCACTCTCCTTCATGGTCAAATAGCCCTTACTTTCAAAGTTTTCCCAATTTTTCGGCTGACTGACTGACCTTCATTTCTTAAAGTAATGATGGCCACTCGTTTTTCTTTACTTAGCTGCTTTTTTCTTGCCATAATACAAATTCTAACAGTCTATTCAGTAGGACTATCAGCTGTGTATCCACCTGACTTCTCCTCAACACAACTGATGGTCCCAACCCCATTTATAAGGCAAGAAATACCACTTATTAAACCTGACAGGGCACACCTGTGAAGTGAAAAACATTTCAGGGGACTACCTCTTGAAGCTCATCAAGAGAATGCCAAGAGTGTGCAAAGCAGTAATCAAAGCAAAAGGTGGCTTTGAAGAACCTAGAATATGACATATTTTCAGTTGTTTCACACTTGTTTGTTATGTATATAATTCCACATGTGTTAATTCATAGTTTTAATGCCTTCAGTGTGAATCTACAATTTTCATAGTCATGAAAATAAAGAAAACTCTTTGAATGAGAAGGTGTGTCCAAACTTTTGGTCTGTACTGTATATGTATATATGTATATATGTATGTATACTGTGTATGTATATATATATATATATAGTAAGAAGGTACCTGGAATCATTGTTGATGGAATGTATGTGTCACCGAGGTTCCTGGTCTCGGTGAAGTAAGAGTCTGTATTTTATGTGTCAGCCGCAGCTATTGCTAATTGACACCGTGAGATTTAGCATGGCTGTCATAACTGATCCAGGACAGCCCTTACTGGGAGTAGTCAAAGTTCTGGGTGGGTGACTACTCCCCATGTTTCAGGCCGGATTTTGCCAGGCATAAAAACCAGCCAGCACTGCCAGCTGTGGTGAATTTACCTCCCTCTGACAGTGGAGCTCAGAATTCTGTGTGCTGTGAACTGAAGGCTGTGTTGGGATTTGAGGTTTGAGCTGGGCTGGAAGACTCAGGTCCCTCTAAAGGCAAACAGGCCGCCTATGGACTTGATGAGGCTGAACTGCTAACAGGGTGTGACTATACACCCAGGAGAAAAGGTGACTTTTATTGTTTATGGACTTTCCTTGGGTGTGAACAAACACCAAGCCACCTGCGTTTTGTGATAAACCTTATCTGCATTTTGTTTTACACCAATGTGTGAATAAACACCACTGTTTGATTCAAGAACTGTGTACTTTGCCTCTATACTGCATCCGCTAGTCTTAACTACCAGAGCGAATCCATATTTATATATATATATATATATACATATATATATATATATTCTGGGAATATATTAACTGAATTATAACAAGAGTTATAGAGAGGGTTAAAATGATTGGGTATATAGAGTGGCACCACTGAGGAAGGGTAGTTTTGTAGCCCCGAAACGCGTTTTTTCAAAAGGACAGCAAAGGAACTTACCCTCTATTTATGCGGCTTGAATATAGGGGCCATAAGGAGTTATCGAAAATTGAAAAGACATTGATAACACCAATATATCTTCCAATACAGTGGAGCGAAGAAACTTTAGGACCCAGAAAGTGCGCCCAGCCTCTTGCCGCCGTCACGTGGGACACGAGTAGACGGCTGGAGCACGTGGGATGCGCATAGGTCCTGGCAGGTTAAAGAGGAAGAAACACCCCGGAGAAGCTGCAAGACAGAGCGCGAATACGGCGTAGAGCGGTAAAGTATAAACATATATGCCGAAGCTCTATGTGATATAGCCGATAAGCATCGTTTTAATATAGGAACTATCAGTTTGGACAAAAATATCGATACATACAGAAAGAAGTGGTATATCTAATAAAGAGTGTCATTGACTATAAGAGCTGCTGAACAAGTCAATACAGTTTTAACATATGTGGACATTACCTTTTTATTGCTGCCGGTATATTTTTATTGCTGCCGGTATATTTATATTTTTATTGCTGTTCATACTGCTGCTGAAATATTTCTTCCCAATTTTTATTGCTGCTGATATTAATATCCTAATAGAAGGTCGTATTGTGTGGCACCTTTTATGAATATTGACACATTTTTAGAAATTTTTAGATCCCAATAAAGGTGTATATATTTATTTATTGGATTGGTTGCTGGTCCATGTGGTCCTGGTATTGAGTGCCCCCCACACTTTTTCTTTTTTCTCGATACATAGACAAGCTGTGCGTGAGCCAGCAGGGTGTGCACCTTTCTCATCTCTGCATTGGTGGGTGAGTTGCTTATAATTCTTTATAACACCCTTAATGACCAGATCACTTTTTACAGTTCTGCACTACACTACTTTCACGGTTTATTGCTCGGTCATACAACTTACCACCCAACGGAATTTTACCTCCTTTTCCTCTCACAAATACAGCTTTCTTTTGGTGGTATTTGATTGCTGCTAAGATTTTTCGTTTTTCCGATATTAATCAAAATAGGCATCAATTTTCTCAAAAAAAGTGTATTTTTAACTTTTTCTGGTTAAATTTCTATACAAGTTTGTGTCAGAATTTATTGTGCTACATGTCTTTGATAAAAAAAAATCCAATAAGTGTATATTTATTGGTTTGCGCAAAAGTTATAGCATTTACAACTATGGTACAAAAATTTTGAATTTCCGCATTTTGAAGCAGCTCTGACTTTCTGAGCACCTGTCATGTTTCTTGAGGTGCTAGAATGCCAGGATAGTATAAATACCCCCCAAATGACCCCATTTTAGAAAGAAAACACCCCAAAGTATTCGTGGAGGGGCATGGGGAGTTCATGTATGATTTAATTTTTTTTACAAGTTAGCGGAAAATGACACTTTCTGAGAAAAAAAAAAAAAAAGTTTCCATTTCTGCTAACTTCTGGCAAAAAAAGATAAAATCTCCCACGGACTCACTATGCCCCTCAGTGAATACCTTGGGGTGTCTACTTTCCGAAATGGGGTCATTTGTGGGGTGTGTTTACTGTTCTGGCATTTTGGGCGGGGCTAAATTGTGAACAACCCTGTAAAGCCTAAAGGTACTCATTGGACTTTCGGCCCCTTTACGCACCTAGGCTGCAAAAAAGTGTCACACATGTGGTATCGCCATACTCAGGAGAAGTAGGGCAATGTGTTTTGTGCAAAAAAACCCGGTCGTGTGCATGAGGCCTTAGATGCGCAAAGGGGCCGAAAGTCCAACAAGTACCTTTTAGGAGGGCATTTTTAGGCATTTGGATTCCAGACTTCTTCTCACGCATTAGGGCCCCTAGAATGCCATGGCAGTATAAATACCCCACATGTGACCCCATTTTGGAAAGAAGACACCCCAAGGTATTCTGTGAGGGGCATGGCGAGTTCATAGAAGATTAATTTTTTTTGGCACAAGTTAGCGTAAATTATTATTATTTTTTTTTCTCACAAAGTCTCCCTTTCCGCTAACTTGTGACAAAAAGTTCAATCTTTCATGGACTCAATACGCCCCTCAGCAAATACCTTGGGTGTCTTCTTTCCAAAATGGGGTCATTTGTGGGGTGTTTGTACTGCTCTGGAATTTGAGGGTCTCCGCAATCATTACATGTATGGCCAGCATTAGGAGTTTCTGCTATTCTCCTTAGGCCTCATGCACACGACCGTTGTTTGGGTCCGCATCCGAGCCGCAGTTTTGGCGGCTCGGATGCGGACCCATTAATTTCAATGGGGCTGCAAAAGATGCGGACAGCACTCCGTGTGCTGTCCGCATCCGTGGCTCCGTTCCGCGGCCCCTCTAAAAAAATATAACGTCCTATTCTTGTCCGCGCTTTGCGGACAAGAATAGGCATTTATATTGCCGGCGCCCGCTCCGTTCCGCAAATTGCGGAAGTCAACATGGGCGCCTTCCGTTTTTTGTGCATCCGCGGTTTGCGGACCGCAAAAAACGGCCCGGTCATGTGCATGAGGCCTCAAAATTTAGCATACGGGTAATGAGATTATTTTTTTTTGTTCAGCCTCTGGGCTGAAAGAGTCAATGTGGATGAAAAAATCTCTGCCAAAAAATGTGCAAAAAAAAAAAAAAAAGCTGAGATCGCTAATAAAGATCTAAAAAGCTCAAAAGTGATCTTTATAGCTCAGCAGTGATTTTACGGTGTTTTTGCAGTGATCAGAAAAAAAAACATTTCTGTCACTGTGGTGGGGTGGACTGAACGCAAGTGTGCGCACAAGATCAGGCCTGCGTTTTTTGTAGAGCCTAAGGTGACCCTAATGTACTGATATAGATCTGATTGCGATCAGTCTTGATCACTTACAGATACTATATAGTACTAGTGCTGATTAGCGACAGCGATGATGCTAATCAGTGACTAATCAGTGACTGCGGTGCGGTAGGCGCTCACTACCTAACAAGTGACTAACTAACTGCCAGTGATAAGGGACCCTTAGGCCCCATTCACACGTCCGCAATTCTGTTCCGCATTTTGCGGAATAGAATTGCGGACCCATTCATTTCTATGGGGACAGACTTTGTCCCGCTCGGATCCGGAATTGCGGATCTGCACTTCCGGGTCCACACTTCCGTTCCGCAAAAATATAGAACATGTCCTATTCTTGTCCGCAATTGCGGACAAGAAAAGGCATTTTCTATATAGTTCTGGCAATGTGCAGATCCGCAAAATGCGGAAAGCACATTGCCGGTGTCCGTGTTTTGCGGATCCGCGGATCCGTGGATCCGCAAAACACATACGGACGTCTGAATGGAGCCTTACAGGGGGGTGATCAATGACAGGGGGGTGATCAGGGAGTCTATATGGGGTGATCAGGGGTTAATAAGGGGTTAATAAGTGACAGGGGGGGGTGTAGTGTAGTGTGGTGCTTGGTGCTACTTACAGAGCTGCCTGTGTACCCTGGTTGACGATCCAAGCAAAAGGGACCACCAGAGGATCAGGTAGCAGGTATAACAGACGCTGTTAACAAAACAGCGTCTAATATACCTTTCTGATGTTAAAAAAATCACATCTACATCCTGCCAGGGAATGATCGCCGCTGGCAGGTTGTAGATCAACTCGTTTACCTTGCGATGCTGTGAACGCGCACTCCTGTGTGCGCTCGTTCACAGGAAATCTCGCGTCTCGCGAGATGACACGCCGATGCGTCCAGGAGGAATAACCCGGCCGCCCGCAGGACGCAATTTATATATACAGATAAAACTCGAAAAATTTGAATATCGTGCAAAGTTCATTTATTTCAGTAATGCAACTTAAAATGTGAAACTAACATATGAGATAGACTCATTACATGCAAAGCGAGATATTTCAAGCCATTATTTGTTACAATTTGGATGATTATGGCTTACAGCTTATGAAACCCCAAAGTCACAATTTTGAGGTACCCTTTGCTCAGGCAGTATGGATTAAATAGCTGACTAGAGCAGCGGTCAGCAACCTTCGGCACTCCAGCTGCTGTGAAACTACAATTCCCAGCATGCTCCATTCATTTCTATGGTGGTTCGGAGAAGAACAGAGTAAGTATGCATGCTGGGAGTTGTAGTTTCACAACACCTGGAGTGCCGGAGGTTGCCTACCCCTGGACTAGAGGGTGACACTTTGAGACAAATTGTAACAAATAATGGCTTGAAATATCTCGCTTTGCATGTAATGAGTCTATCTCATATGTTAGTTTCACATTTTAAGTTGCATTACTGAAATAAATGAACTTTGCACGATATTCAAATTTTTCGAATATTGAAACTTTTTACAAAATTCTAATTTTAAGCTGCATTAATGCAATTCTTTTTAATTTGTATTACTGAAATAAATGGACTTTTGCACGATATTAAAATTTTTCGAGTTTCACTTTTATATATATACACTCACCTAAAGAATTATTAGGAACACCTGTTCTATTTCTCATTAATGCAATTATCTAGTCAACCAATCACATGGCAGTTGCTTCAATGCATTTAGGGGTGTGGTCCTGGTCAAGACAATCTCCTGAACTCCAAACTGAATGTCAGAATGGGAAAGAAAGGTGATTTAAGCAATTTTGAGCCTGGCATGGTTGTTGGTGCCAGACGGGCCAGTCTGAGTATTTCACAATCTGCTCAGTTACTGGGATTTTCACGCACAACCATTTCTAGGGTTTACAAAGAATGGTGTGAAAAGGGAAAAACATCCAGTATGCGGCAGTCCTGTGGGCAAAAATGCCTTGTGGATGCTAGAGGTCAGAGGAGAATGGGCCGACTGATTCAAGCTGATAGAAGAGCAACGTTGACTGAAATAACCGCTCGTTACAACCGAGGTATGCAGCAAAACATTTGTGAAGCCACAACACGCACAACCTTGAGGCGGATGGGCTACAACAGCAGAAGACCCCACCGGGTACCACTTATCTCCACTACAAATAGGAAAAAGAGGCTACAATTTGCACGAGCTCACCAAAATTGGACTGTTGAAGACTGGAAAAATGTTGCCTGGTCTGATGAGTCTCGATTTCTGTTGAGACATTCAAATGGTCCGAATTTGGCGTAAACAGAATGAGAACATGTATCCATCCTCTGATGGCTACTTCCAGCAGGATAATGCACCATGTCACAAAGCTCGAATCATTTCAAATTGGTTTCTTGAACATGACAATGAGTTCACTGTACTAAAATGGCCCCCACAGTCACCAAATCTCAACCCAATAGAGCATCTTTGGGATGTGGTGGAACGGGAGCTTCGTGCCCTGGATGTGCATCCCTCAAATCTCCATCAACTGCAAGATGCTATCTTATCAATATGGGCCAACATTTCTAAAGAATGCTATCAGCACCTTGTTGAATCAATGCCACGTAGAATTAAGGCAGTTCTGAAGGCAAAAGGGGGTCCAACACCGTATTAGTATGGTGTTCCTAATAATTCTTTAGGTGAGTGTATATATATATATATATATATATATATATAATGCCCAGCTCTTCAAAATGTCCAAGTTCCAGTGATGCTGATGCTGTCCCAGAAGTGATGTCTCGTCTCGTATACCCCTCTTCCGGTTAATTATTGGTATTAGCAATGATGTGTACATTGCTTAATGTCTAGTGGACACTGGAAGAGATGGGGGGCAGGAGTTGTGGTGCTGGAATAGGGACATTTTGAAAATATAATTTTTTTTTCTTTTAGCCCCTCTTAAGGTACATTCACATCACTGTTTAGCTTTCTGTTCTTCTGATCCATCTGAAGAAGAGAGAGAAAGAAAAACTGAATCCTGTAAATAAACGGATTCTGTTTCATCAGTTAGGGCTCATGCACACAAACGGATTTTTTTTCCGTGTCCGTTCCATTTTTTTGTGGACCATATGCGGAACCTTTCACTTCAATGGGTCCGCAAAAAATGAAAGTTACTCCGTGTGCATTCCATTTCTCTATGTCCATATTTTGTTCCGCGAAAAATAGAACATATCTAGCAGGCTGATTTCAGCCTGCATTTGTGGGAGGGGCGCAGGGCTTCTTAAATCCCTGCTGCCCCGTCCCAGGGTACGCACGGACTTCCTGTGCCTCACTTCCGGTCCGAAGTTCGTGGCACCCTGGTCTTTCGCCGGACAGGTCAGGCCTCCTACCTTCCTCCCAGCGCTCGCTCCTTGTATGTCCGGATAAGTAAGAAGAGCCCTTGGTGGCTGCTGCACGCGGCTGCCTGCAGGCGGCTCCCTCTCATCTTTCCATTCCGGCAGGACACTGATCGCCTGCACGTGTCCCGCTGAGCTATCTTCCTCTTTGGCAGCAGCGCCACTCGGCGTAGCGTCAGGGGGGGTTCCCCTGTCAACAGCATCCGTTGTCATGGTTAAGCCCGCGGCTGCCGGCCGCGCCGATGATCGCGCTGCTGCCACGCAGCCGCGGCGTACCAGCAGTTCCAGTTGGGGAGGTCATATTTCATTAGGGCAGCCCAATGCCCCTCTGGTATTTTTTCCCTCGTTTATCACCTGGCTCCTCGAGCAGCGCATGGCAGGGCTCCCCCGGGAGACTGCTACTTTGTGTTTATGGTGTTGCAAGTAAAGTTAAAAAAAATAAAAAAAATTAATAAATAAATAAAAAATGTAAATGTCGTTTTGTCAGACCGCGAGCCGGACCGCAGCCAAGGGGCCATGCTTCTCCGCCATTCTATAGTGGGTGTATATGTATATTCAGGGGTTCAGCTTTCTTGACTCTCACGCACCTCCATTTTTTACTCCACTGGTCTTGTTTCTCACGTCTGGTGTATTTTTCCGTGATCTTGTATGTTTCCACGTCTCTCGTTATTGTTCACGTTTGTCGGGTTTTATACGCTTAGACCAGGTTATTCCGCCGGTTACGCCCTGGCGGCTGTATGTTCAGCCAGTCTGTCTTGTTTCGTAAGGCCACGATGCCCGCCAGGTACGCCCTGGCGCCCGCCAGCCAACACGTAAACATATTGTCTTACCTGTCATGTACGTCCTCACGTCTTCTCTCTCCACGTCCAGGGTCTGATGCGCTCAGGCCACGTGCTAGCACTTGCTACGCTCAGGCTGCATGACTGCTTGGAAGGGTATTCCCATCACTCTTTTTAATACTTACCTGCTCCCGGCGCGCCGTCCACTTCCTGGTTTCGGCAGGGGGCGGGTTCCTTCCTGAAATGGGTGGGAATTAGTCAATTAAATCATTAACAGATTTAGCAGTGATAATTAAGATGGAAATACGTCATTTAGCTCCAGCACGCAAGGCTGAACTATATCACCTACTGTTCCCCGAGCCACCCAGGGCACCACCAGAACAAGTGTCCATGTCCACCATTCAGTTATCTTTAACTCAACTCCACGCCACCATCAATAGCCTGTCGAGTTCAATTTCCGACATGAATGCAAGGTTACAGGCGGTGGAAAGTAGGGATGCCTCACCCCCCTCACCAGTAGCATCCGGGTCTGGCCCAGCTTCCTCCCGACCACCCTCCCCAGGTAGGGTTCCTGGGGCACCGCAGATTGCGCCGTCCTTCTTCCTCCCTGAGAACATAAGGAAGGACATCTTAACAGGCAAAGACGTGAATCTGGCGACTATCCTCATCTCCACTCACGATACGGTGGAGAATAGAACCATCGCATGCAGTGATGTGTCGGTGGTTCTGAAATCCAGAGATACACGTCTAAACAAAAAGCTCACTGTTCCAGAGTTCGTGCTAGCTTTTAGCCTTTACAGGGACATAATCTGTTCGGCACAACCCAGCAGGATGGAGGAACTAGACACTTATTTTTATAGTGTCACCGAATTGGGCTACAAATACAGAGGATTTGCATTCTACAACTACCATCGGTCTTTTTCGGCAAAAGCTGCTGCTACGCTCGCCCAGTTCCAGCACACCACGAACTGGGCGTCCCTCGATATGGAGCTATTCTGCAGGCACTTTTCTGGGCTGAAAGCCTAGAATTGCACCAACTGCCAGTCGGTACTGCACTCCTCCGATTGGTGCCCCAATTCAAACGCATTTTCCCAAGCAAAGCCGCAGCCCGGCCCCTCCAGCCTCCAAAAACCCGGCCCGCTGCTAGACAAATTGGGACGGCCTATCGTATTGTTGGGTAAAAAACAGATTTGCAATAATTATAATCTCTCCTTTGCAACTACAACAAATGCAAGGCGCTTCACATTTGTTCCGTCTGTTTCCGTGCCCACCCACAATCCACCTGTTCCCAACACTCCGCAAAGAGTTGACTAGCTGACATCAACATTGACTTCCTAGTTGCTTGCCTTCAAGATTTCCACAATCCAGCATTTGTGCAGTTTCTCCAAGCAGGCTTCAGCGAAGGTTTCCTGGTCACTCTGCCCCAAGTTTCCTGGGAGGCCCCTAATTTGGTTTCAGCCGTCGAAGACCCAGAATCAGTAGATTCTCTCCTGCAGATCGAGTTACAAAAATGGTTAATGATTGGGCCATTTTTCAAGCCACCTTTAAGCATTTATAGGGTCAGCCCCATCGGTCTGGTCTGTAAAAAAGAATCAAATAAAAAAAGAATGATCTACGATTTATCGGCTCCTCATGCCTCATATATCCCTAGTCTCAACTCCCTGATCCCATCAGAAGAATATTCCATGCAGTATTCTTCTCTTGATGAGGCCATTCAATTGATTCTGCAATTAGGAGCAGGAGCATGGTTATCAAAAGCCGATATCTCGGATGCCTTCAAGTTGCTGCCAATCCACCCGCATCTTTGGAGATTTTACGGCATCAAATGGAGGGACTAGTACTACTTTGCCACTCGCTTAACATTCGGGTCCAAAAGCAGCCCATGGCTTTTCGACCAGTTCGCCCAGGCCCTCCATTGGATCCTCGTAAATGTCGGCAATTGTCCCAGGGTATTTTATTACCTGGATGATTTCCTTTTAATAGAACAACCCAATCTCATACCCGACAGGCTTGAAAAGCTGCTCAGCATTTCTGCGGAGCTGCACTCCCCAGTTGCCCTTGCTAAGGTTGAGGGCCCTTCCCCAACCCTCACCTTCTTGGGTATCTCCTTAGATACCACAAGAATGGAAGCCAGGCTTCCTGAGGATAAATTGATCAGGCTGAAGGAATTTATTGCCAGTTACGTAGGGTCTTGGACAATTTCCAAGGTTCAATTACAGTCACTACTGGGTTCCCTCAATTTTGCCACTAGGATCATGCCACAGGGTCGCTCCTCCTTGTTGCCCACAGCCCCTAACCAGGATACTCTCATCCATTTGGACCGGGAGGCCTTGGCTGATCTTGCCATGTGGAACGTCTTCCTGTCCGATTGGAGCGGCATCTCGCTATTCGTTCCACAATGGAAAGAGACCTTCCCAACGATATACTCCGACACGGCTGCATCCACCGGGTTTGGGGCCATATTCGGGTCATTGGCCACCCCAGATACATTTGGATCCCCAAGCTGTTAGGTCCTCGTCCTTGCTAGAGATCTACCCCATCGTGGCTGCTGCCCAGGTCTGGGGCAGGGAATGGGCTAATCTGCCAGTCTGTTTCATCACCGACAATCGAGCTGTAGTAGATATTCTGGTCAAAGGTAGGTCAGGCTCACCCAGTTTTGTCCGCAAACTCATATGGCTATCCTTGCAGTATAATTTCCATATTTCCTGCACACACATTCAGGGCAGCAAAAACGTGGCGGCCGATGCACTGTCCCGAGTAAAATTCACCTTTTTCTTTCGGGTCATGCCAGAAGCCGAAAGAATCAGCATCGCCCCTCCAATCTTCCAATCTCTCACTATAGATTAGACACATATACATCGGCGGCCCAGTCACTCATCTGAAAGTCACTATCGGCCAATTCAGTTAGAAATTATCAAGCGGGTTGGAAGGCATTCAAGGGATTCTCCCAGCTCCATCCTAGAGGGGGCACGGACAGGGTCACCTTCATCATGGCCTATTGCCACAAGGATCTGCACTTACCTTACAACACTATCAGGTTGTATCTGGCGGGGATCCAGTATTTCTTCATGATAAAACACCCCAGCAGCAGCTCTGTTTTCTCTTTTCAGGCTATTAAAGCCACCTTGCAGGGTATTTAGAAAAGCTCTACAAAATCTGAGCCCACCAGGCAGCCCATATCCAGGGAATTGTTTAGGTTATTATCCTCCTCCCTAGAGGGAATGCTTTCAGGCTATTTAAAAGCACAATCCTCAAGGCCGCCCTATATCTTAGCTTTTATGGTTTTTTAAGGCCCGATGAATTCACCAGTACATCGGCCCGGCATCCAGGCCCAGTCTTCAGCCAACTCACATAAAAACACGATCATTTCGTACTCTGCCTGCCCATATCCAAGACATCACAAGTAGGGCCTCCGGTTCAGATAGAGTACTTCAAGACCAGTAATCTATGGTGTCCAGTGGCAGTCCTCCACAAACTCTTATCTATGCTAGGTACTCGGGCCCCAGACAGCCCCTTACTTCCGTTCCCGTCACGACCACTCACGACGTCACAATTCATAAAGCATATCCGCAGCCTGGCGTCCGGGTCAGGATACGACCCCAAACTGATCTCTGGCCACTCCTTCAGGATCGGGGCAGCATCCGCCGCCTCCAAGCAAGGGGTTCCGGCTCACATCGTACTCAAGATGAGACGTTGGCGATCATCATGTTTTTCGCGATACATTCCGCACCCCAAAGATGAAATTGCTAGTGCCTTTACTAGTTTGGTACTGTAAATAATTTCCAAAAAATTAGTTCCTACACATTGCTTCTGCCCCCTTTTTTTGCCTACCCACGCTCATGGCTAAAGGCACACCACTAGCCAACTTAGTTAGGTCAGGTAGTTAGTGCTTGTAGGTTTCAGGTCCACGCCTCCAGAGCCCAGGACCACAAATCTAGCAGGCTGATTTCAGCCTGCATTTGTGGAAGGGGCGCAGGGCTTCTTAAATCCCTGCTGCCCTGTCCCAGGGTACTCACGGACTTCCTGTGACTCACCCCCCCTTCCCTCTTTTATACTAAGCATCTTCAGGATATGCCCCCTTTTTTTGTCTACCCACGCTCATGGCTAAAGGCACACCACTAGCCAACTTAGATAGGTCAGGTAGTTAGTGCTTGTAGGTTTCAGGTCCACGCCACCGGAGCCAGGACCACAAATCCTATTATTGTCTGCATTACAGACTAGTACTGTTAGTACTGTTCTATGAAGGGCCAGCTGTTCCATTCCACAAAATACAGAATGCACATAGATGTCATCCGTATTTTTTGCGGATCCGTTTTTTGCAGACCACAAAATACATACGGTTGTGTGCAAGAGCCCTTATGCATAGGATTGAAAATAGGATCTTTTTTTTTTTTACAGGATCCAGTAAAAAAATGGATCCTGGTGCAACAATTGTCATCCATTTTAGCCATTTCTGTCTGAGATACATTTTTTTTAGATGGAAATGAAAGTCCTGCATAAGTCCTGCATGCAGTACTTTTGATTCTGTCTAAAAAATCGGATCTCATATGGAAATGGCTCAAATGGATGACAACTGATGCAACAGGATCCATTTTTTTTACAGAAACCTGTTTTTTTCCCTCTCTCTTCCACTGATGGATCAGAAGAATGGAAAGCTAAGCAGTTATGTGAATGCACCCTCAGCCACTGTGCAAATTTTATGCATTCTTGTACAACCCCTTTAAGATTTGATCACAGATCAAAGTATGAGGACTGGAATGACATTCTTAAGAGAAATAGTGCATTTATACCATTTTAAAAGAAAAGAAAAGGATTGAGGTTCGTGTGGCTTTTGAGAATAAGCTGTCATGTATGTCTTCTCTGCAGGCCCTATCTCTAATTCTCATTTGCCCCTCAGTTAGTGGTGGAGACCAGGTGCTATGATGCTGCTCAAACACAGAGAAAAGAGGATCCTGCTAACTACCTCTCTCTCAATCACTCAGAAGCAGCATATAACACATTATAGGAGGTACTGAACAGTACAGATGCGAATAAAGCACTTTGGTGAGATAAAACACTATTAGCTGTCCCAACCTCTGTGTCTGTGTGTCTCTCTCAATGCAGCTGCCTCTTCCTATCCTTCCTCTCTTTATAGGCTTCTACAGGCAGCTGTACTCTGATCCTACAGTAAGTTGACAGCCTGCCTTGGTCTCACTAAATGGAAGTATGAGAAAATTCAAAGTAAATGTTATTTTAGGAAGGGGACAGGAAAAGAGCTGATAAGAGGAGAAAGATGCATTATTCTCTGATAAGATTTATTGAAATTTTCAGATATTGTATTGTAATACTGATTTATGCAAAGTAGTGTGAAAGCTATTGACCATTTAAATTGAAATACTGTTATTGTATAGGGTTGTACATGAGCACTAATATGTACATAAGCAATAGAATACAATTTATTGGAATAAAAGTGTACGAATGCAAATATTTGTATATTATTAGTTAGTTCTTGACCAATAAAAAAATGTCAGTCACTTAGATCCTAGATAACCTAGACACCTAGATAAAATGAGTAATAATAATGAATAGTGATAATAGTGAAAACCATGTCCATGTTAATAGTGAAAACCATATTCATTACCACTCGTTATGAATATACCCTTACTTACATATAGCATATTAACACATACAGTCAGGTCCATAAATATTGGGACATTAACACAATTCTAAAATTTTTGGCTCTATACACCACCACAATGGATTTGAAATGAAAAAAAAAAAAAAAAAGATGTGCTTTAACTGCAGACTGTCAGCTTTAATTTGAGGGTATTTACATCCAAATCAGGTGAACGGTGTAGGAATTACAACAGTTTGTTTATGTGCCTCCCACTTGTGAAGGGACCAAAAGTAATGGGACAATTGCCTTCTCAGCTGTTTTATGGCCCGGTGTGTGTTATTCCACCATTATCCCAATTACAATGAGCAGATAAAAGGTCCAGAGTTCATTTCAAGTATGCTATTTGCATTTGGAATGTGTTGCTGTCAACTCTCAAGATGAGATCCAAAGAGCTGTCACTATCAGTGAAGCGAGCCATCATTAGGCTGAAAACGCAAAACAAACAGAGAGATGGCAAAAACATTAGGCGTGGCCAAAACAACTGTTTGGAACATTCTTAAAAAGAAGGAATGCACCGGTGAGCTCAGCAACACCAAAAGACCCGGAAGACCACGGAAAGCAACTGTGTTGGACGACCGAATAATTATTTCCCTGGTGAAGAAAACACCCTTCACAACAGTTGGCCAGATAAAGAACACTCTCCAGGAGGTAGGTGTATGTGTGTCAAAGTCAACAATCAAGAGAAGACTTCACTAGAGTGAATACAGAGGATTCACCACAAGATGTAAACCATTGGTGAGCCTCAAAAACAGGAAGGCCAGATTAGCGTTTGCCAAATGACATCTAAAAAAGCCTTCACAGTTCTGGAACAACATCATATGGATAGATGAGACCAAGATCAACTTGTACCAGAGTGATGGGAAGAGAAGAGTATGGAGAAGGAAAGGAACTGCTCATGATCCTAGACATACCACCTCATTAGTAAAGCATGGTGGTGGTAGTGTCATGGCGTGGGCATGTATGGCTGCCAATGGAACTGGTTCTCTTGTATTTATTGATGATGTGACTGCTGACAAAAGCAGCAGGATGAATTCTGAAGTTTTTGGGGCAATATTATCTGCTCATATTCAGCCAAATGTTTTAGAACTCATTGGACGGCGCTTCACAGTGCAGATGGACAATGACCCAAAGCATACTGCAAAAGCAACCAAAGAGTTTTTTAAGGGAAAGAAGTGGAATGTTATGCAATGGCCAAGTCAATCACCTGAACTGAATCTGATTGAGCATGCATTTCACTTGCTGAAGACAAAACTGAAGGGAAAATGACCCAAGAACCAGCACGAACTGAAGACAGTTGCAGTAGAGGCCTGGCAGAGCATCACCAGGGATGAAACCCAGCGTCTGGTGATGTTTATGTGTTCCAGACTTCAGGCTGTAATTGACTGCAAAGGATTTGCTACAACCAAGTATTAAAAAGTGAAAGTTTGATTTATGATTATTAGTATGTCCCATTACTTTTGGTTCCTTAACAAGTGGGAAGCACATATGCAAACTGTTGTGATTTCTACACCGTTCACCTAATCTGGATGTAAATACCCTCAAATTAAACCTGACACTCTGCAGTTAAAGCACATCTTGTTTGTTTCATTTCAAATCCATTGTGGTGGTGTATAGAGCCAACAATGTTAGATTTGTGTCGATGTCCCAATATTTATGGACCTGACAGTACATATTTAGTGATATTAGAAATCCACCACACTCATTCAAAGGCCCGTTCCAACTGTGGTTTATGCTGCCAGAATTTTGGCGAGGACTCCACACAAAAATTTGAGTAGTGACTGCATGGTGCCTGCCTTACATTTTTTTTTACTGGGAGATAGCGCTTTTGTTTGAGGAGCTGGAAGTTTAAAGCAGCCACCGGATGGATGCCTCTTGAAACCGCAGTGGGTGTCCACTCGCAGTTTAGCTCCCTACAGAGTATGCAGCAGACTGAGAGTGGATTCACACGTTATATAACTTACATAGCTGACAAATCAGCTACAAAATGTGCAGTTCTTACAAGCGGATGCTGTTAATTTAGATGCAGATCACAGAGGCGTGTTGCAGATTTTGCTTCGGAAATCCTCCAGCAAGTCTATATCAAAATCTATCAGTGGTATAGAAGTATGGTGCATGTGAATCCAGTGGTAAACTTACCTGCTTAAAAAATAGCAACTATTCTTCATTGCAATTCACAAAAAATAATACTAGTATATCAAATACAATTCTCGGTACTATATTTTTCAATGTTAACCAAGGTTGGAGCTTCACATTAAAGCTTGGCCATTTCGTTGAATCACTCCATAAATGAAGAACATATAAGTATCCTTTACAACGTTAGTTTCATTAAAGTTTATTCTCTGAGCTGTAGCCCAGCACATTGAATCAAAACTTAATTAAACTCATGTTGGGCTAAAAGTGGTATAACATCTGCATATGATGTTATTTTATTATCATAATTAAGCAAATGAGGCTTCTAAAGTAAACGTAAGATTATTTTGTGGCAATTTATGCAGCAGTAACAGCATCGCATTAAGAGCCCTGGGCATTTATTTGATCACTACGAGACATCAGTCTGGTTTTAAGGAAATAAGTAAGGGATTCTTTTAGCTATTTAAGATTTAAATTTAGCCAGAGAATACATAGTGTCAGATTAGAAATGTCTCACTTTTAAGTTTTAATATCACTCTAAGGGCTCATGCACACGCACGTGCCCATGCTGTGGACTGCAAATAGAAGTCTGCATAGCACTGCCACTGGTCGTGTGCCCGCTGTTTGCAGAAGCGGACCCATTCACTTGAATGGGTCTGAGATCTAAAACATTCA
This sequence comes from Bufo bufo, assembly GCF_905171765.1. Taxonomy (NCBI): domain Eukaryota; kingdom Metazoa; phylum Chordata; class Amphibia; order Anura; family Bufonidae; genus Bufo; species Bufo bufo. The sequence continues at coordinate 585,319,418 of NC_053389.1, read as the reverse complement.
GTTCGCACAGCAAAAAACATCCCATGGAAGCACTCCGTAGTTAGAGCTTCTGCCTGGTAGTAGTTGGTGTGGGTGCAAGGCAGGAAAGCATATGCAATAGTCAGTGAATGGTGGAGTCAGTAACCAGGCCAGATTGTTTAAATAAGTTACTCTTTTCTGAAGTTCAGAATAGGAGTAGTAGTACATCCAGCTCAGTTCCAAGTAAATTACAGTGCAGTTCCTCCCCTATAGCAATGGAACTATTTGAATTAGATACAATAATGATATATATTGATGTATTACTAACTGCAATAAACATGTATAAGGATGTATGTATTCAATGTGGGATCCTCTTGTTATATGTGATCCACTGCATTTTAATATTTTCACTATTTTTATGTATTATGAAATAAAGTTTGATATTTCATTACATTGAGATACAGGATGGTTATATTTGTAGATGTAAGTCTTGGTACATTTTTTCATCTTGGTATACATTATTATAACAAGAGCAGTGCCAAAATACCTAGGAGCCATTGGCCCCTAAACTGAAAAATTTAGTCGCCAAATTAAAACCGTATATAAATATAATTAAAAAAAGACTTGTCTTGCCATGTTACCGTGTGCAGTTGCCCATTGTCTCTCCTTTGTATTCGTTCTTCTTAGCAGACAAAAATTTGACAACTATTTATAGTCCTGACTAGAAGACTTATAGCTCCGATTCTGAGTCAGGGTCACCGACTGCCAATAAGTCAGTGTCACATGGCCATTCACAATAATGAGGCCTCCTCTTCCTCTTGGATCTAAACCAGCATCTCACAAAGGACTCAGGATCAAACAGCTCAAGTGAAGGGCCCACTCCATCCCATAGCTACTGTGCCTCCTCGATTACAGCCCCCCACCCTCACCCACATGGCTACTGTTCCTTCTCCTTTACAGCCCTCACCCTCACCCACATAGCTACTGTACCTCCTCCATTACAGCACCCCCTAACCCACATGGCTAATGATCCTCCTCCATTACAGCCCCCACCCTTACTCACGTGGCTACTGTTCCTCCTCCATTACAACCCTCCCCCACCCTCACCCACATGGCTACCAGTGTGAGGGGTGAATCTTCACCTAGCAAACATGTAGCGGTTGTCATGTCTGTGTGCTAGGTGAAGGCATTTTTTTTCTTAAAGAAGATGTTTCATGGGTTTTTGTATCACAAATTAGTATGCTTACTAGATAGTGTAGCCACTGTAGAGGCAAACCCTTTAAAAAAAAAAATACCCCTCCTCTCCGACACTCTGCTAATTCAGACCATTGGAACAGGGAGGAAGAGACATCGGGTTTCCTCAGTGGGTGTCTCCTTCTCCCTGGCAGTGACACTACCCAATCACAGTGAACCGCGTCACAGCCAGGGAGAAGGTGAGCTGTTCTTGTGCGATCTGATACGTAAACGAGTATAGTACTTGCTAAAAGGTTTGCATTGAGAAGGGCTACACTATATGGTCAGCATCCCAGTTGCAATACAAAAACACATCAAAGGTCCTCTTTAAGAAAACAGCAAACACGGTGACAAGACTTTGCAATTCTAAGTCGAATTGGCAACCATTTTGGTCAGCATCTGAAGCATTGGGCAGCCCAGGTTTTTGTTTGGTGCACGTAGTAACTCTGCAGAACAGAATGCATAGGATTGGGCTGCGGAATATGTCAGCCCTGAATGTGAATTAAATAAATAAATAATAATAAGCCTAGACACTTTTTATCATGCAAACGATAACTGGGCAAACGGCATCTGCACAATGGGTGGAAATGCGTGATGTTATTCTCTTTTGAGTAGTCTATAAGCAATGCAATAACACAACAACTATGCAGGGGCTTATATATGCTAAAGTACATTTTGGGACAAAACATTAAAACTTAATAGTAACATTCTCACAGTGCTCAGGCATGTTTGAGTCTTTCACAAGTGAGCTCAGTGCTTAAATGTTGCAAAACAATTCTAAAATAGCTCAGACACATTTGAGTAATTTCTTTGGGTATCTTTTGTAAACATTGCAAAAAAAATTACAGGAAGCTCTAGTCCATCAGACTCCTTTCTCTGGGTATGTAGCTTGACCATTGCAAAACATCTCAGGTATTGGTGTTTTACCTGAGAAGGAAGGGCAACAGACAACAAAACAGAGTTTGAACAAACAAATGAGCCATTTGATGAAGAGAGCTCTTGGGGCAGGCTCTAGGGTTCAACAACACACACACGAACATGGCCAGCCTCTTAACCCAGTCTCTCATGGTGTCTTTCCTTTTTTTCGTGCTGGTCATCACTAGTGTTGAGCAAAACCGAACTGTAAAGTTTGGGTCCGTACCGAACTTTACGAATTTTGGTACCCAGACCCGAACCCGAACTTTGCCGGAAAAGTTTGGTATGAGTTTGGTGCTCGGGCATTTAATAAAGCTTGTTGAAAGGCTGCAGGTCAGCCAATGAACAAGCTTTTAAGCTGTGTGTCCTTAGAAGCCATCAGAGCCATGCCTACTATATAAGCTGGATCACGTGTAGCACCGCCCATCAGCTCTCAGTAGTGAAGAGACAGAAAGCAGGCAGCTGAAGTGAGGGACAGTGTTAGTGTGATTTTTTGTAGGTGCAATACACCATCTTTGCACCCCTGACACAGAAAACTAATCATACATTTAGCTGTTAATTCTGTGGGTGACTCACAGCGATTCATTTGTGGGTGCAATGCAACATTGTACTTTGTACCCCTGACACACAAATATAATAGTTAATCCGTCTGTTAGTTAGGTGCACATCATATACCCATTTATTGCGTGAATTATTGGCCTAAATAAACCCAGCCAGCAGTCTCAGCTGGGTGTGGTTGATCCTCCATCTGACAGGGAAGCTGTGGAGACTCTGTTTTGAGATCTGTGAATTGGTGCCGTGCTAAAGGCTTGGAAGCTGCATGCTGGAAAACAGGCAACTAAAGCCTGCTGTGGAAGGCTGGGGGAAAAACTGCTAACCAGGTGAAGATTTTGTTCTTGAACAAACACCAAGACTGTGAATGGTCATTTTGTGTTTCCTTATGTGTGAATAAACACTGAACTGTTTAAGTTAAAGACTTTGTGATTGCCTCTATACTGCATCCGCTTGCCTGTCTACCAGAGCAAAACCCCACAATTGGTGTCGGATGTAGGCAAACGCAGTTAGGCAGGCATGAAGGCCAAAAAGTTTATTTTTTTTCCCGAACACAAGTGCATATCCTACATTAAGCCGGCAAGGTTACGACCCGTGTCCCCTGCCAAAAAGGAGGCGGTCATGAAATCCCTCGTGGAGGCTAACTTGCAGCAGCGGGAGGCTAACAAGCAGCAGCAGGAAACCAACCAGCTGCTATTACAGCATGTGATGGCGTTACAAGCAACAGGAGCGTCCCAGAACGTCCACGATGCGCGGAAAGCTGTCCGTGCGGCGATCCCTAAGATGTCCCCCTTGGATGATGTTGAGACCTATATGGCGATGTTCGAAAAGAGGGAAAAGTTACCCAGAGACCAGTGGGCTGAGGTCGTCACTCTGTTCCTGGTGTCTGGACCCCAGCAAGTGTTTTTAATCTTCCCAATGATCAAGCGGCCGACTACCCAACCGTAAAAGGTGAGATCCTGGCGAGACTGGGGGTGAATGTATTGGTCCGGGCTCAGTGGGTGCACCAGTGGGAATTTAACTCGGCTGAACCCGCCAGACCACAATATTATGGCCTGCTACACCGGTTGCAGAAATGGCTGCAGCCTGACACAATGACTCCCACTGCTATGCTGAACCGTCTGTTGGCGGATGTGTTTTAGAGGGCTTTGCTGTACCCTCTCCAGCACTGGATCAGCCAGGTGTCTCCTGGCAATGTCCTAGAGATGGTCGACCTGGTGGAGTGCTACAAGGCCACCAGAAATCTTCAGGGAGGTTCTTGTGGGAGGGGGCCAGTCAAACCCCGGAAATCTCTGCCCCAGACCCGGCGGCCGGTGCCAGCCAAACCTGCCCGGGACGTATCCCCTGCAGACCCAGACCCGGTGGTTTGCTGGCAGTGTCACGAGCCTGGACACAAAAGGGCCAACTGTCCCCATCGGGGTTAAACCCATGGACACTAACTTTGGCTACCACCCCTCAATGTATGCCAGGAGACTGTTTGCCACTGGTACCCCCGAGACATTAGACAATAGTCACCTGAGCCAGGTACAAGTGGGAGATACACTGGCGGTAGCACTGCTGGACTCAGGGAGCCTGGTGTCCCTGGTAAGAGCTGCCCTGGTGCAGCCCGCCAAATATACTGACCGGAAAGTCGGTGTTGTGTGCATCCATGCTTAAAGGACTATCCCACTGCCCTGGTGACTCTATCCATGGTGGCCGGCAGGTGGACTCATGAGGTGGCCGTCGCTACAAAGTTACCGTATGAACTAATAATTGGGAGAGACTTCCCCGAGAGACTTCCTCCACTGTGGCCGGATACGAAAGTTAGTGATACCTGTGAGACAGATGTAACCCTAGCAGAGTGGCTGGCTCAGGGGGGAGACCAGAACCCTGGGAACCTCAGTCCGAAGGACCAGCGGTAGGGGTGACTGCCACTTTGGTGGAAGAGGGGGAGACAACCCCACTAAGTGTGATGGTGGGAGACAGGGAGGACTTGCCGCCAGGTCCGGAGCTAGCCGACCTCAATGTCACCAGGACCCAACCCTATCCCGAGCCTGGGAAAATCTATTAATAGATGGGGAACCACAACAACCGGGGCAGAGACGATGTTTCCCCGTTTCGTGGTTCATGAAGAGATGTTGTATCGAGTAAACCAGCTGCGTGGTGAATCCATTGAACAGTTGGTGGTGCCCCAGGATTATCGCAAACTCGTGTTAGAGTTAGCCCACAAGCATGTTCTCGGGGGTCATCTGGGAATGCAAAAAATGCAGGACCAGATTCTACAGCGGTTTTACTGGCCCATTGTGTTCAGAGAGGTAGAAGAATATTGTAAGTCTTGCCCAAGATAACGAGCCCCCAGCCACATTTCCGTAGTCCCCTGGTACCCCTCCCGATTATCGAGGTCCATTAGAGCGAATAGCTATGGATCTCGTAGGCCCTGTACCGAAGTCTGCTAGAGGACACCAACACATCTTGGTTGTCCTCGACTACGCCACTCGGCATACATCAACCAAAGTCATAGCTAAGGAGTTAATGGAGATGTTTTCTAGTGTGGGTCTGCCTAAGGAGGTTCTGACTGACCAATGGACCCCTTTTATGTTCAAGGTCATGAGGGAACTCTGTAAGTTGCTCCACATAAAACAGCTAAGGACGTCCGTGTATCATCCGCAAACGGAGGCCTAGTAGAGAGGTTTAATCAAACATTAAAAAATATGCTAACAAGAGTGGTCTCTAAGGATGGGAGGGACTGGGACCTTCTTCTGCCCTATCTCATGTTTGCAGTGCGAGAGGTGCCCCAGGCCTCTACTGGGTTCTTGCCCTTCGAACTGCTATACGGCAGACACCCTCGCGGTCTGTTGGACGTGGTCAAAGAGGCGTGGAAACAACAACCCAAACCGCACAGAAGTGTTGTTGAGTACGTCACCCAAATGCAAGGATGGATGGAAACTGTTTTTCCTCTGGTTAGGGAGCATATGGAGGCAGCACGGCGAGCCCAGAGTAGGATCTATAATTGGCAGGCTCCGGACCTTTTAACCCGGTTGATCGGGTATTGGTTCTGGTACTAACTGTAGACAGTAAGTTCCTAGCTAGGTGACAGGGGCCCTATGAGGTGCTTTAAAAAATTGGAGAGTTAGAATACAAGGTACTGTACACCAGCCAGGGAGGTGAAAGCTGGAGCAGGTGTACCATGTGAATCTGCTCAAACCCTGGAAAGATAGGGAAACCTGTATGGAAGACAGCCTACGACCCAGGTTCCTAAAGGAGATGGTTTCGGTCCCTCTGTATGAAGCAAAGGAAGCGGCTGACACAGTGAAAATTGCTGAAAGCCTCTCCTCTAAATAGGCTCAGGAAGCCAGGGAGTTCATTAGTCGGAACACGGATGTGTTCTCGGACCTTCCTGGACACACTTCCATAGTCCGACATGACATTATCACTGAGCCTCAGGCAAAAGTCCGGTAAAAACCATACCGGGTACCCGAGGCTCGGCGACAAGCCATCGCGGAGGAAGTGCAGCTAATGCTCCTGCTTGGTGTCATCGAGGAGTCAAAAAGTGAATAGGCCAGTCCGATAGTCTTAATACCCAAGCAGGACGGGGCATTGCAGTTCTGTAATGACTTCCACAAACTGAATGAGGTGTCCAAGTTTGACGTGTATCACATGCCCTGGGTGGATGAGGTTATTGAGAGGTTAGGCCAAGCCCGGTATTTTTCTGTGTTGGACCTCACTAAAGTGTACTGGCAGGTACCCTACAGAGGCTGCCAAGGAAAAAACGGCTTTCATCACGCCAGAGGGGCTGTATCAGTACAAGGTATTACCCTTTGGTCTACATGGTGCTCCCGCCACGTTTCAAAGGCTAATGGACATTGTACTCCATCCACATCGTCGGTACGCTTCGGCGTACCTGGACAATATTGTTATCCACAACACCGACTGGGAAATTCACCTACCTAAAGTATAGGCTGTAGTGGACTCCAGGCTGTAGTGGACTCCTTTAGGAAGGCTGGCTTAACCGCTAATCCAAAACAGTGTGCGATAGGGTTAGAAGAGACCAAGAACCTGGGGTATGTAATTGGGCGCGGAATTATCAAACCTCAGGTGAACAAAATTGAGGCAATTAGGAATTGGCCCCGACCTGTCACTACTCGGCAAGTAAAGTCGTTCCTGGGTATGGTGGGGTACTATAAGAGGTTTGTCTCCAATTTTGCTACAGTCGCCGCACCATTGACAGGCCTTTTGAAGGGACGCAAGTCAGTGACGGTTCAGTGTAATGAGCAGGCGGAAAAGGCTTTCTCCGCATTGAAGTCTGCCCTGTGTGGGTCTCCGGTATTTGTGACACCTTACTTCAAGAGGGAGTTTGTGGTACAGACCGACGCCTTTGAAGTAGTCCTCGGAGCTGTAATCTCTCAGGACATCAATGGGGAGGAACATCCTGTTGTTTTCCTGAGTCGAAAGCTTACCCCAGCCGAGACTAGCTACAGTATAGTGTAGAGAGAGTGCCTGACAATCAAATGGGCACTCGAGTCTCTCCGCTATTATCTGTTGGGGATAAAGTTTTGTCTGGTGACTGACCACTCCCCTCTCAAGTGGATGAGCCAGGCCAAAGAGAGGAATGCTCGGGTCACCAGGTGGTTTTTGTCATTATAAAACTTTTAATTTTTCGTAGAACATAGGGCAGGCAGGTTACAGGGAAACGCAGATGACTTGTCCCAGGTACACTGTCTGGCGGGTGTTCACCCCCTCAGGGTTGAACAAAGGGGGAGGTATGTAGGAAGACCCAAGGGGCAGTCATTGACGGAAGGTATGTGTCACTGAGGTTCCTGGCCTCGGTGAGGTAAGAGCCGGTAGTTTTAAGTGTCAGCGGCAGCTAGTGCTCATTGACACTATTATTTGTTAGTATGGCTGTAAAGACAATCCAGGCTTACTGGGAGTAGCCAAAATGCTGGGTGGGTGGCTCTCCCCACGCTCCAGGCCAGGTCTTTATTGGCCAAAATAAACCCAGCCAGCAGTCTCAGCTGGGTGTGGTTGATCCTCCATCTGACAGGGAAGCTGTGGAGACTCTGTTTTGGAATCTGTGAATTGGTGTGCTAAAGACTTGGAAGCTGCATGCTGGAAAACAGGCACCTAAAGCCTACTGTGAAGATTTTGTTCTATGGACATTGCATGGTGTGAACAAACACCAAGACTGTGAATGGTCATTTTGTGTTTCCTTATGTGTGAATAAACACCGAACTGTTTAAGTTAAAGACTTTGTGATTGCCTCTATACTGCGTCCGCTAGCCTGTCTACCAGAGCAAACCCCAACATCATTTATTGCGTGAAGTACACCTGCACTGCATACGTGACAGGGAAAATAATATAGTTAATCCGTCTGTTAGTTTGGTGCACGTCATATACCCATTTATTGTGTGAAGTGCACCTGCACTGCATACGTGACAGGGAAATTGATATACTTAATCCATCTGTTAGTTAGGTGCACGTCATATACCCATTTATTGCGTGAAGTACACCTGCACTGCATACGTGACAGGGAAAATAATATAGTTATTATAGGCATTGACAATTTGCAGAAGAGTTTGCTTCTCACCGAGCAAGCACTCTTTTGGGTAGATGAGGGGGAGGGTGACAGAGAGGAGGCTGAGGAAAGTGAGGTAGCTAGCTGGGTAACAGTTAGAAAGCAGGGTAGAGGGAAGAGTGCCAGGGAGGCTAGCCCTGATCTGACACACCCCAACAAGTTTGCACGTTTGGCAGATGAGGGGGATGTCAGTCCAGGGACGGCCCTGCTGCAGCTGGACACTTCCTCTGCCAGTCAGGGGAATGTCAGCTCTAGTAAGCAGGGAAACAGGAGAGCAGGGCAGGCCAGATAGGTGCTGATAGTTGGAGACTCCATTATTAGGGGAACAGATAGGGCAATCTGTCACAAAGACCGCGATCGCCAGACAGCGTGCTGTCTTCCTGGCGGTAGAGTTCGACACCTCGCGGATCGGGTTGACAGATTACTGGGAGGGGCTGGAGAAGATCCAGCGGTCATGGTCCATATCAGAACCAATGACAAAGTTAGAAGCAGGTGGAGAGTCCATAAAAATGATTTCAGGGATTTAGGTCAAAAGCTTAGGGCAAGGACCTCAAAGGTAGTATTTTCCGAAATACTGCCTGTACCACGAACCACACAAGAAAGGCAGCGGGAGATTAGGGAGATTAACAAGTGGCTCAAGAACTGGTGTAGAAAGGAGGGGTTTGGGTTCCTAGAGAACTGGGCCGACTTCTCTATCGGCTACAGGCTCTATCGTAGGGACGGGCTGTACCTCAATTCGGAAGGGGCAGCTGTGTTGGGGAGAAAGATGGCTAGAAGGTTGGAGGAGTGTTTAAACTAGGGACTGGGGGGGGGAAATTACATTATAGGAGGGGAAGATAGAGACCGGGGGCAAGGTAGTTGGACTGTAGGAGGAATGTAAGGAGGGACTAGAACAGTTCAGAAGGAAAGGTGTAGGGTAAAAAATATACAAAAACCTCTCAAATGTATATATACTAATGCCAGAAGCCTGACTAATAAAACTGGGGAACTGGAATTAGTGATGTGTGAGGATGACTATGACATAGTGAGAATAACGGAAACATGGCTGGATGATAGCTATGACTGGGCAGTTAATGTACAAGGTTACAATCTGTTTAGAAAGGATTGTCAAAACCGGAGGGGGGGGGGGGTATGCCTTTATGTAAAGTCCTGTCTAAAGCCCACACTCCGGGAATATATAAGTGAGGGACATGAACATGTGGAGTCACTGTAAGTAGAGATACATGGAGCTAAAAAGAATAATAAATTACTAATAGGAGTTTACTATAAACCACCTAATATACCAGAGTCCACAGAAAATCTACTACTAAATGAGATAGACAAGGCGGCAAATCATAATGAGGTGGTTATTATGGGGGACTTCAACTACCCAGATATAAACTGGGAAACTGAAACTTGTATATCTCATAAAGGATTCTTTGCAATAACCAAAGACAATTACCTCTCCCAACTGGTTCAGGACCCGACTAGAGGGACGGCCATACTGGACTTAGTATTAACCAATAGGCCTGACAGAACAACAGATGTGCAGGTTGGGGGACACCTGGGAAATAGTGACCATAAAGTAATAACCTTCCAATTATCATGCAAAAGAGCGTTTCTTCAGGGAGGAACAAAAATACCAAACTTCAAAAAAGCTAAATTTAGCCAACTAAGAGAGGCCATAGGCTAGTTAGACAAAGGCCCAAAAATAAAAATACAGCCACAAAATGGGATATCTTTAAAAGCATCCTAAAATCTCATTGTGAGAGGAACATGCCGTATGGGAATAAAAGGTTAAGGAACAAAAAGAAACCAATGTGGATAAATAGAACTGTAAAGAAAGCAATAAAGGACAAAAAGAAAGCATATCATCACTAAAACAGGAGGGTAGCACGGAAGCACTGAAAAACTATAAGGAAAAAAATAGAACATGTAAAACAACAAATAAAAGCGGCCAAACTAGAGACTGAGAGATTAATTGCCAAAGAGAGTAAAACTAATGAGGGGGGAGTCTCAGAGAGCGACGAGGAGAAAGCAAAGCTGTTAAATATTTTTTTCTCCAATGTATTCACTGAGGAAAATAAACTGTCAGATGAAATGCTGAATGTAAAAAAAATTCCCCATTAAAAGTGTCCTGTCTGACCTAGGAAGAAGTACAACAGCGACTTAAAAAGATTAAAATAGACAAATTGCCACGACCGGATGGCATACACCCCGTATCCTAAGGGAATTACCGTATTTTTCGCCCTATAAGACGCACCGGCCCATAAGACGCACCTAGGTTTTTGAGGAGGAAAATAAGAAAATAAATATTTTGAACCAAAAGGTGTGCTTTTGGTGGGTTTTTAACTAATTGTGGTCTGTGGATGGCACTGTTATGGGGGATCTGTGGATGGCCCACTGTTATGGGGGATCTGTGGGTGACGCACTGTTATGGGGGATCTGTGGGTGACACTTATGGGGGATCTGTGGGTGACACTTATGGGGGATCTGTGGGTGACACTTATGGGGGATCTGTGGGTGACACTTATGGGGGATCTGTGGGTGACACTTATGGGGGATCTGTGGGTGACGCACTGTTAAGGGGGCTCTGTGGGTGACACTTATGGGGGATCTGTGGGTGACACTTATGGGGGATCTGTGGGTGACGCACTGTTATGGGGGATCTGTGGGTGACACATATGGGGGATCTGTGGGTGACACTTTTGGGGGATCTGTGGGTGATACTTATGGGGGATCTGTGGGTGACACTTATGGGGGATCTGTGGGTAGCTCTTATTGGGCTCTCTGGATGGCACTGTTATGAGGATCTGTGTATGACAGTTATGGGGTGGATCTGTGGATGACACATATATAGCATCTTATGCTATGTGTCATCCACAGATCCCCTCCATAAGTGTCCCTGTAGTGAATGACCCTCAATACACGCTGGGGGCCGGCATCTGCTTTTATAATGACAGCGGGGCCCGTGCAGTGACTGTATTATACTACACTGGCCCCGCTCACTGTATAATCCTATGTCTAATAGTTAATTGTAATTGTATGTAATCACATAAGGAGCGCTGTGTATTACCGGTACTTACAACTACAAGCGCTCGCCGCTCGGTAGGTAGCAGAGAGGAGGGAGGAGGCAGGCCGGGAGGACAGGTGCTGGCAGCATGAGTCAGACGTCATGCGCCCACGCCGCCTGCTTCATTCATAAAGTGGGCGGCGCAGGCGCATGACGTATGACTCACACTGCCAGCGTCCGTCCTCCCGGCCTGCCTCCTCCCTCCTCTCTGCTACCTACCTAGCGGCGAGTTCTTGTAGTTGTAAGTACCGGTAATACACAGCGCTCCTTATGCGATTACATACAATTACAATTAACTATTAGACATAGGATTATACAGTGAGCGGGGCCCGTGTAGTAGAATACAGTCACTGCACAGGCCCCGCTGTCATTATAAAAGCAGATGCCGGCCCCCAGTCCCGCCTCCCTCACAGCTGATACACCCACCGCACGGCATCGCGGCGGGTGTATAATTGAAAACTCAGCAAAATCAGCAGCATTCACCGTATAAGACGCACTGCTATTTTCCCCCCACTTTTGGGGGGGGGGGGGGAGAAAGTGAGTCTTATACGGTGAAAAATACGGTAAGTAATGTCATAGCCAGACCGTTATTTCTCATATTTAAGGACTCTATACTGACAGGGAATGTCCCACAGGATTGGCGCATAGCAAATGTGGTGCCAATATTCAAATAGGGTCCAAAAACAGAGCCTGGAAACTATAGGCCGGTAAGTTTAACATCTGTTGTGGGTAAACTGTTCGAAGGTTTTCTAAGAGATGCTATCTTAGAGCATCTCAACGGAAATAAGCAAATAACGCCATATCAGCATGGCTTCATGAGGGATCAGCATGGCTTCATGAGGGATCGGTCATGCCAAACTAATTTAATCAATTTCTATGAGGAGGTAAGTTCTAGACTTGACAGCGGCGAATCAATGGATGTCGTATATATGGACTTCTCCAAAGCATTTGACACTGTACCGCATAAAAGGTTAGCATATAAAATGAGAATGCTCGGACTGGGAGAAAATGTCTGTATGTGGGTAAGTAACTGGCTGAGTGATAGAAAACAGAGGGTGGTTATTAATGGTACACACTCAGATTGGGTCACTGTCACTAGTGGGGTACCTCAGGGGTCAGTATTGGGCCCTATTCTCTTCAATATATTTATTAATGATTTTGTAGAAGGTTTACATAGTAACATAGTAACATAGTACATAAGGCCGAAAAAAGACATTTGTCCATCCAGTTTGGCCTGTAATCCTGCAAGTTGATCCAGAGGAAGGCAAAAAAATCCTGTGAGGTAGAAGCCAATTTCCCCCACTTTAGGGGAATAAAAAATTCCTTCCCGACTCCAATCAGGTAATCAGTAAAATATAAATTTTAGCAGATGACACTAAACTGTGTAAAGTAATTAATACTGAAGAGGACAGTATACTACTACAGAGGGATCTGGATAGATTGGAGGCTTGGGCAGATAAGTGGCAGATGAGGTTTAACACTGACAAATGTAAAGTTATGCACATGGGAAGGAATAATGCAAGTCACCTGTACATACTAAATGGTAAAACACTCGGTAACACTGACATGGAAAAGGATCTAGGAATTTTAATAAACAGCAAACTAAGCTGCAAGAAACAGTGTCAGGGAGCTGCTGCCAAGGCCAATAAGATAATGGGTTGCATCAAAAGGGGCATAGATGCCCGTGATAAGAACATAGTCCTACCACTTTACAAATCGCTAGTCAGACAATACATGGAGTACTGTGTACAGTACTGGGCTCCTGTGAACAAGGCACACATAGCAGAGCTGGAGAGGGTCCAGAGGAGGGCAATTAAAGCAATAACTGGAATGGGGCAACTACAGTACCCTGAAAGATTATCAAAATTTGGGTTATTCACTTTAGAAAAAAGACGACTGTACAGAGATCTATCCCATCATCTATTTATCCCCAGGACTGTGTCTGTGACAAGCGGACATCCTCTGCATCTGGAGGAAAGAAAGTTTGTACACAAACATAGAAGAGGAATTTTTATGGTAAGAGCAGTGAGACTATGGAACTCTCTGCCTGAGGAGGTGGTGATGGTAAGTACAATAAAGGAATTCAAGAGGGGCCTGGATGTATTTCTGGAGTGTAATAATATTACAGGCTATAGCTAGTAGAGAGTAGTGTTGATCACGAATATTAGAATTGCAAATTTTAATTGCGAATATCGGCACTTCGAGAATTCGCGAATATTTATAATATCGCTAAATATATTCGTAATCGCGAATATTCGATTTTTTTTAAAATACCAGTTCATGCAAATTTTTATGCGAATTCTTTAGGCAAATTTTATGCGAATTCTCGCAATCAAGAAAATAATGCCTAGAGACCATGAATTCGCGAATTCTCGAATATATGGCGAATATTCGCCCAAATATTCGCAAAATATCGCAAATTCGAATATTGCCCCTGCCGCTCATCACTAGTAGAGAGGGGTCGTTGATCCAGGGAGTTATTCTGATTGCCTGATTGGAGTCGGGAAGGAATTTTTTATTCCCCTAAAGTGGGGAAAATTGGCTTCTACCTCACAGTTTTTTTTTTTGCCTTCCTCTGGATCAACTTGCAGGATGACAGGCCGAACTGGATCGACAAATGTCTTTTTACGGCCTTGATGTGTGAATTTTATTCTATATTTTGTATATCTAGGACTGTAATGAGTTAAACTTTTTCTTCTCCAAGTGCCTCCCACCCCTCTCTTTGTTTCAAGACTGTAGAAGAGAGGGGGGGGCAAAGTGCTGCGGGCAGTGTCTGATTTCTCACCTTTTTGCAGGTGTCCCATAGAGTGTGGTGGAGATGCGTAAGCCAATCATATGGCTTGATGATATATACTGTATTATTCACTGCCTATAGAGAAGCACCTCTTTGAAGTGTCACATAAGATGTATGCAGTATTATTGTTAGAATAGAAGCCATTACAAAATGGCGATGGTAACGAGATGTTTACATTAGTTCACATTCCAAAGTGGTATTCACTGCGCAGATGCCAGGGTATTATCTCCCCTCTCTTATCTCTTGTTCCTTTTTGACCAATGAAACAATGTTTAAGCCTCAGTGAGGACTGCCCTCTTCTGAAGATGTATAATACGGCTTACCTGATTTAAATAAAGTGAGAGATTGCTTTGACCAACTTCTGTGTCAGTGTTCAGTCTCTCAGCCACGCGTGGATATTAACCCCTGGGGGGGTACATTGATCTGGAACACCAGAGTGTATCTAAAATGCCCTAATTTAGGGCTGCTTTAACAGCCTTGTGTACTATGTTACTATGTTAATCCGTCTGTTAGTCAGGTGCACGTCATATACCCATTTATTTCTTGAAGTACACCTGCACTGCATACGTGACAGGGAAATTGATATAGTTAATCTGTCTGTTAGGTAGGTGCACGTCATATACCCATTTATTGCATGAAGTACACCTGTACTGCATTTGTGACAGGGAAAATAATATAGTTAATCTGTCTGTTAGTTCAGTGGGTGACCTCAAAGAATGAGGAGAGCATCAAATAAGGGACGTGGCCCTGGATGTAGTGCTGCTGGGGTTGGTGGAGCTCCTGTTGCAGGGAGAGGACGTGGTCAATCTGTGCCAGCTACACACCCAAATGAAACACCTTCCTCAGGTGCACATAGGCAACAGAACGTTCAGCGTTAATTTGTAGGCCCGAATACCGCTGTGACCAGAACAAGTAGAGGCGGTAGTAGATTCGGTGGCTGACAGTGCCTCCAGTTCCTTCACATTGTCTCCCACCCGGTCCCCTGCTGAAAGTGCAGAATTGGCACCTGCAGCCCATAGGCATCTGTCTTTCACCTCACCCCCTTTCAAATCAGCCAAGCAGTCTGAGCCCCAAGTCATGCAGCAGTCTCTTATGCTTTTTGATGACTCTGCTGGCAGGGTTTCTGAGGGCCATACACCTAGCCCTGCCCCAGAAGTGGAAGAGATTGAGTGCACTGATGCCCAACCACTTAGGTTTCAGGATGTGGACATGGGAGGACCACCGCAGCACATCTCGGATGATGACGAAACACAGTTGCCAACTGCGGCGACTTTCTGCAGTGTGCAGACCGGCAAGGAGGGCAGGGGTGAAGAGTGGGTGGAAGATGATGTGGAGGATGATGAGGTCCTAGACACCACATGGAATCAAGGTCATGCGAGTGACATGTGCAGTTCGGAGGAAGAGGTGGTGGTCACACAGCATCAGCCGCACAGCAAAAGAGGGAGCAGTGTGCAAAAGCAGAGTGGCCGTCCCCTAGCCAGTACGCCTGCTACTGCCCACCGCACCCAGGGACCCAGCACACCAAAGATAGCTCCAAGGAGTTCCCTGGCATGGCAGTTCTTCAGACAATGTGCTGACGACAAAACGTGAGTGGTTTGCATGCTGGGCATAAATGTTCTAAACCTAAGCACCACCTGCATGACCAGGCATCTATAAGCAAAGCACGATCTGCAGTCGAGTAAACACCTCAAAAACCACAAAGCATCTCAGGCTCCTCCTGGTCCCTCTTCTGCTGCAGCCTCGGCCTCTTCCTCCCCCTCTGGAGTGACAGTGGCACCTGCCACCCCGCAAACAGAGGTTGTGGCAGCAAGGCCACCACGTCCGTCAGCGTCACCAAGCATCTCCCTAATGTCCCATGGAAGCGTTCAGCTGTCCATCTCCCAAACACTGGAGAGAAAGAGTAAGTACCCCCCTACCCACCTGCGATCCCTGGCCCTGAATGCCAGCTTTTCAAACTTTCTGGCCTTTTAAATGCCGTCACCCCGTCTGGTGAAGACGGAAACTATTAAAAAACTTATGGCGGTGGCTGTCCGACAGTACGTGGTTCCCAGCCACCACTACTTTTCCAGGCGAGCCATCCCTGTCCTGCACAACCAAATAGTGGACAAAACTAGGTGTGCACTGCGCAATGCCATCTGTGGCAAGGTCCACATAACCAACGATACGTGGACCAGTAAGCACGGGCAGGGACGTTATATCTCCCTAACTGCACACTAGGTAAATGCAGTGGCGGCTGGGCCTGAGGCGGATAGCATTTTGGCGCACGTCCTTTTGCCACCGAGGATTGCAGGACGTTTATCTTTGCCCCCTGTTGCCTCCTCTTCCTACTCCGCTTTCTCCTCTACCACCTCCTCATCTGGTCAGCCTAACACCTTCACCACCAACTTCAGCACATCTAGGGGGAAACGACAGCAGGCTGTTTTGAAACTCATCTGTTTGGGGGGAAAAACCCACACTGCGCAGGAGCTGTGGGCGGACATGGAACAACAGACCGATGAGTGGTTGGTGCCAGTGAGCCTCAAGCCCGGCCTGGTGGTGTGCAATACTGGGCGAAAACTAGTAGCAGCTCTGGGCCTAGCCGGTTTGACGCACATCCCTTGCCTGGAGCATGTGCTGAATTTGGTGGTGCAGAGGTTCCTGAAAAATTACCCCCATATGTCAGAGCTGCTGCAGAAAGTGCATTCCATCTGTGCGCGCTTTCTGTGTTCTCATTCTGCTGCTGCTCGCCTGTCTGCGATGCAGCGTAACATCGTCCTTCCCGCTCACTGCCTCATATGCGACGTGCCCACAAGGTGGACCTCCACCTTGCACATGCTGGAGAGACTGTGCGAGCAGCAGCAGGCGATAGTGGAGTTTCAGCTGCAGCACACATGGGTGAGTCGCTCTGCGGAACAGCACCACTTCACCACCAACGAGTAGGCCTCCATGCGGGACATGTGTGCCATGCATGGAATAGCCTTCCTGCAGAAGTGGTAGCTGCAAATACAGTGGAGGAGTTTAAGCATGCATGGGATAGGCATAAGGCCATCCTTCATATAAGATAGGGCCAGGGGCTATCCATAGTATTTAGTATATTGGGCAGACTGGATGGGCCAAATGGTTCTTATCTGCCGACACATTCTATGTTTCTATGTTTCTATGTTTCTATGTTGCGCTGTCTTGAGTACTCCACCAATATGGCCAGTGCTGTTGACGCAGTCATCAGCGTTACTATCCCACTTCTATGCCTCCTTGAAAAAATGCTTCGGGCGATGATGTAAGAGGATGTGTCACAGGAGGAAGAGGGATCATTTCCACGGTTATCAGTCCAGTCATTCACAAGTGGCTCGGGGGTGGGTTTCTGCACCAACAGAGGCCAGGTACACAATTGTCGAGCCACGGCACAGTTCTGGAGGATGAGGAGGAGGAGGATGATGAGGAGGAGAAACCGCGTTCACAGCAGGGTGGCACCCAAAGAAGCTCATGGGCGTCACCTGAGCGCGGCTGGTGGGATACAGAGGACACAGACAATACACCTCCCACAGAGGATAGCTTGTCGTTACCTCTGGGCAGCCTGTCACACATGAGCGACTACATGCTGCAGTGCCTGTGCAACGATCGCTGAGTTGCCCACACTCTAACCAGTGCTGATTACTGGGTCGCCACCCAGCTGGATCCCCTCTTCAAGGATAATGTGCCGTCCTTAATTCCGTCACTGGAGCGTGATCAGAAGATGCGCGAGTACAAGTGCACGCTGGTAGACCTACTGCTGATGGCATTCCCACCTGACACCGGGGGCTTAGTGGAAGCACAAGGCAAAGGCAGAGGAGAAGGAAGAAGTCGCATAGCCAAGTAGCATGGCCAAAATGTGGAAAAGCTTTGTCAGCACGCCACAAAAACCAGCACCACCAGCTGATATGGAACGTCTTAGCAGGAGGCAGCATTTCAGCAACATGGTGGAACAGTACGTGTTAACACGCCTACACGTACTGACTGATGGGTCTGCCCCATTCAACTTCTGGGTCTCCAAATTGGACACATGGCCTGAGCTTACCCTTTACGCCTTAGGCTACTTTCACACTGCCGTTCAGAGCGGGGCCGTCTGATGTCTGCTCAGACGGATCCGCTCCTATAATGCAGATGTTTGGATCCGTTCAGAACGGATCCGTCTGCATTATAGTTTAAAAAAAATTCTAAGTGTGAAAGTAGCCTGAACGGATCCGTCCAGACTTTACATTGAAAGTCAATGGGGGACGGATGCGTTTGAAGATTGAGCCATATAGTGTCATCTTCAAGCGGATCCATCCCCATTGACTTCCATTGTAAGTCTTGACTTCCATTGTAAGTCCGCTTGCCTCCGCACGGCCAGGCGGACACCCAAACGCTGCAAGCAGCGTTCAGGTGTCCGCTTGCTGAGCGGAGCGGAGGCTGAACGCTGGCAGACTGATGCATTCTGAGCGGATCCGCGTCCACTCAGAATGCATTAGGGCTGGACGGATGCGTTTGGGGACGCTTGTGAGCCCCTTCAAACGGAGCTCACGAGCGGACACCCGAACGCAGGTGTGAAAGTAGCCTTAGAGGTGCTGGCCTGTCCTGCAGCCAGTGTATTGTCCGAATGTGTGTTCAGCACGGCAGGGGGGGTGATCACAGACAAGCGCAGCCGCCTGTCCACAGCCAATGTGGACAAGTTCACGTTGATTAAAATGACCCTGGCATGGATCCCTCAGGACTTGTCCGTACCTTGTGCAGAATAGACAAGCACCCAGCCATTGTTATACTCTAGCGCACTTTCTCTTTGTTTTCTTTTTTAAATTTCCCAATGTTTTGGGGTCTTCTCAAATTTATCAAAAATTTAAAATAAGAAAAATTTAAAAACTACAAAAATAGTGTTGGCTACCTCCTCCTCCTTCACCACCGCTTCCACCTACACCACCACGTTCACCGCCTCCTCAACCTCCTAGTCCACTTTGACCACCATCTCCTAGTTCAAGATTAAAATTTTTTACATTTTTTCAATTCTATGTTATTTTAATTAATTTCCCTATCCACATTTGTTTGCAGGGCAATTGTCCTGCTCTTGCCCCTATTTTGCTTCCTTTTGCAGCCCTCTAGCCATTTCTATTACTTTTTTAGAGCCATTTTAGTGCCCCAAAGTTCGAGTCCCCATTGACTTCAATGCGGTTCGGGATCGGGGGCGAACCCAAACTTCCAGATGTTCGCTCATCCCTAGCCATCACTTACTGTAGGCATGGGTGGAATCCACGGCCAATGAGGTGTTAGCAAGAACCTTCTTCTGCAGGATCAGTGTGGTTTTCTGGCTGGCTACAGTGACTGTAGTTTCAGCAGATGAGGTGGAACTTTGGTGCTCCCTTGTGGCAGGAGCTATGGCTGATTCGGCAGATGAACTGATTCGGCAGAGGGTGCTAGGAGTTGTAGACTTCTAATTGCAGGCCAGTTGAACCTGCCCTAAGGAAATGCTTCTTTCAAGTTGTACCCTCTTGTAGTCCAAGCGGCACTTTTTGGGGGTTCTCATCCTGTGGGTTATAGCTGGTTGTAGAGGTTCCCACAGAAGCGAGATTCAGACATGTCTTCCCTGGTCGATGTAAGTCTTCTCTCCAATCTACCAGTTCTTGACAAGATGGAGCCAAAGCGATGAAGCAGCAGCTCTAATTCTGACATTTAAGTTCTTGTTGCCTGGTGTGCGGCCTATAACTCAGTTCAACTCAATGACAACAAGTGGGGTTGTTGGCAACACCCAAGACAGTTCTCTGACACACAGTGTGGGTGATCCATAAAACACACTCCAGATCAGACTCAAAATTTAAACAGACCCCAGATTACACCCCAAATTATACCCCAAATCACACCTTAAATTCATGCACACCTCAGATCAGACCCAAATTCAAACCAAAAAATATACACACCTCTCTTCTGGGAGCTGCCACCACCACACTGGCTGTTCAAAGCATCAGATCATTGTCTGCGCCTACATACACTTTGTCCTGAAGCTGCACGCTTTCAGGACATAGGGCAGCACAGGCGGTGGGTGTAGAGGACCAGGGAGCCGGGAGTAATGCCAGAGCAGCGCTAGCTAGTGCCACACTTACCACTCCCTGAGCATCCTCTTCTGTACTAATGAGTGCTTCCACAATGGAAGCACTTTTTATTCAATAACTTACCCCCTCTCGCTTGAGATATCCCGGGTCACAGAAAACTGCTTCAGAGATCCCTGCTATAGATTCAAAACTAAAAACCTGTTTAGGTAAGAAGATAATGTGTTTTTTAGAATAATAATATGAATATTGTTTTCTTATTTTAAGTTAGGAGCATCGTTTTCTACATTGTGTGATGTTGCATGTATAGTCTTTGTGGCTTCTTAGAAATTGTACTTCAGTCAGGAGTTATTTTTCCCCAGATCAAGGCTGCATGTATTGAACAGCATAAAAAAAATATACTGAATGATTTAATTAAATAGTTCAGATCACCTTCTTTACTCTGTACACATTTGATTTAATAGGTATTCCTTTATATGAAAAATAATGCAAATCATATTAAATTCAGAATGTTCTCTGTTCTCCATATTTTCCTTTCACACAAATGTAAACTAATCCTGTCCAGACTGATTCAGATGACAAAATTATATGAGAAGGTAATCCTTTAAATGTGGGGTTCTGCTACTGTAGCATAGAATAAAAGTAATTCAGAAAAATGAAGAGAAGCAAACACAATATAATGCACACATTCTGAGGTCCATTGATAACATGAAAGCATGCAAGTAGAAAATGTTATTACAGAATTCTATGCAGTCCAATGGATTTCACTTCTAGTTTACTAAAGATTATATTGTAACTAAAAATACTTGAGGCAAAGAAAATCACAATTCAATAAAAATTAACATATTATCATTAAAACGTATATAATTATTGTTAAGGCCCTAATAAAAGAAAACATATTAAAGGGGATGTCATTTGTTCTCTTTTCTAAAATTCTTCCCTTTCCCACCCGACCTGTGAAGGAAAGTATACCTACCTGCTCCCCAACATGCTCCTTGGGTCCTGACTAGCCTTCACAGCACTTCTGGTCTCTGGTTCCCGTATGTAAACTTTCTGAGAAGGCGGAGTCACATGCACTGCTGCAGTCAGCGAGTGGCTTCAACGGTGACGTGTTCCCAAGCAGCACTTGATGCATCAGTGGCATATCACTTGGGAACATGTCAACACTGAGGGCAGTCATTGGCTGCAGCGGCACACATGACCCTGTTAATGCATTAAGTTTACATGTGAGGAAAGGTAGTGCTGTGAAGACAGCCAGAAGTGAGCAGCAGTTGGCAGGAAAGTATACTTTTTTTCAAAGGTCTGTTGATGTGGGAGTAGAGTTTAGAAAAAAAAGTTAACAATGAACAATCCCTTTAAATATGCCACATTTAATTCAAACAAAAGTTCCATTTTTATTTCTATTCAATGGCAGAAAGGAAAAGTTATGATCTTAAAGTGTTCGTCTTGTTGGAGGTCCACAAGGAAGTGCAAACAGGTGCAATCATCAGATAGTATAGAGCTGGAATTGAATTTCCCCATGCTTCTTTGCATCCTGGCAAAAGGCCTGTGCTCCATAGGCAAACATTATTAAAACAGTCTGCGGCTTACTGACATAAAGGGCATGCCAGTTAATTACTTTATTTTTCTGCAAATAAGACTACTTTTTAACACATGAAAATGTTCTCAAAAGTCGGGGGTCGTCTTATACGCCGGTACACGGCGTGCTGAAACTTACTTCCTAGCCGGACTGGAGAAGCTGTCCTTCTCCAGCTTCAGGGACAGGCGCCCTCTAGCTGAGCCACCATGCTCTGCATCCCGGCCAGCCACTCCTGAAGCAGCCCCCTCTCCCTGCTCTCAGTGGTTTTCTCATGCCGGCAGTATCACATTGCGTACTACCGCTCAGATCGTCTTGACAGGCAGGGCTGGGCAGGCAGGGAGAGGTGACATACCCAATCCAAGCAGGCTTTGTATGCAGTGTGCACAGAAAATACCGGTACATCGCTTGCCGTGATTGGCTGGTTGTTGTATACTGGGTTGGATTGGCGATTCTGAGGGAAGACAGGGGGAAGCAGGAGGATCTGCACTTCAGCCAATTCTAATGTTGGAACGGCGGATCTCTAATGAAGTTTGGTTTGCATCTTATCTGTGGTGAAAAAACAGAGTCTATCTGGGGAGCAGATACATGTGGTGGTGAATACAGTACAGCACCAGTATCTGTACATACAGTACAGCACCAGTATCTGTACCTGTTCATACAGTACAGCACCAGTACATACAGTACAGTATACAAATGGCTAACAGTCAAGACCCCATCATGGCTCTACTAGCAAGAAGAAAGAAATATGAAGCCAGTTTAAAACTTAAAGTTGTAAACTTTGCCATGGAACATAATAACGGCACTGCTGCAAGACAATATGGAGTAACAGAAAAGATGGTTCAGGAATACATTTCATTCCAGCTTCAGTACTCTGAGATTACTCCTGCTTATAGATAATGGAAGCTGCTATTGTATTAGTTTACCTCCAAACCAAAGATATACAGGGTGGGCCATTTATATGGATACACCTTAATAAAATGGGAATGGTTGGTGATAACTTCCTGTTTGTGGCACATTAGTATATGTGAGGGGGGAAATTTTTCAAGATGGGTAGTGACCATGGCAGTTATTTTGATTCAGCCATTTTGAATCCAACTTTTGTTTTTTCAATAGGAAGAGGGTCATGTGACACATCAAACTTATTGGGAATTTCACACGAAAAACAATGGTGTGCTTGGTTTTAACGTAACTTTATTATTTCATGAGTTATTTACAAGTTTCTCTTTGTTTACAGCCATTGACATGTCGCTGAGGTTAACACGTGAGGAGCGGATAGAAATTGTGTTGCTGTCTGGTGAACGCAGTAACCGGGTCATTGCAGCAGATTTCAATGCAAGACACCCTACGAGACCACCCATCTCCCATGTTACAGTTAGCAAACTGCTTGCTAAGTTTCGTGAAACTGGTCCAGTGTTGGATTTGCCAAAATGTGGACGCATGAAATCTGTCTCTAATGAAGAAACATCAGTGGCTGTCCTAGCTAGCAAGAGCCCACAGCGTAGCACTCGCCGCATGTCACTGGAGAGTGGCATTAGTCGAACATCCCTTCGGCGGATATTAGCTACTCACAAATGGCACCCTTACAAACTCCAGCATCTCAACGAGGATGACCCAGATCGGTGCACTGAATTTGCAGAATGGGCAAAACAAAAATTGGAACAGGACCCTCAGTTTACGCAGAAGATTTTGTTCAGTGAGGAGGCAAACTTTTATGTGAATGGTGAAGTTAACAAACAAAACCACCGCTATTGGTCTGACACTAACCCACATTGGATAGATCCCTCCAAGACTGTTGGAACAAAAAAATTTATGGTATGGTGTGGTATATGGGGTACAAAGATAGTGGGGCCATTCTTCATCAATGGAAACCTCAAGGCCACTGGATATGTGAAATTGCTACATGATAATGTGGTTCCCTCTTTATGCACTGAAGCTGGCACATTCCAGCAAGATGGTGCACCGCCACATTATGGGTGTCAGGTCCGAGCATTCGTAGATGAACAGTTTCCTAGAAAGTGGATTGGTAGTCGTGGGCTAGTTGAATGGCCCCCAAGGTCTCCCGATCTGACCCCCTTAGACTTTTATCTTTGGGGTCATCTGAAGGTAATTGTCTATGCTGTGAAGATACGAGATGTGCAGCACCTGAAACTACCGATACTGGAAGCCTGTGCTAGCATTTCTCCTGCGGTGTTGCTATCAGTGTGTGAAAAGTGGGAGAAGAGGGTTGCATTGACAATCCAACACAATGGGCAGCACATTGAACACATTTTATAAGTGGTCAGAAACTTGTAAATAACTCATGAACGAATAAAGTTACGTTAAAACCAAGCACACTATTGTTTTTCTTGTGAAATTCCCAATAAGGTTGATGTGTCACATGACCCTCTTCCTATTGAAAAAACAAAAGATGGATTCAAAATGGCTGACTTCAAAATGGCCGCCATGGTCACCACCCATCTTGAAAAGTTTCCCCCCTCACATATACTAATGTGCCACAAACAGGAAGTTAATATCACCAACCATTCCCATTTTATTAAGGTGTATCTATATAAATGGCCCACCCTGTATATATATGAAAAAAAAAAAAAGCAGACTGATGTACCAGCCCTAAAAAGGGCTTTTTGGGGTGCTGTCAGGACGCTGTCCTTACAGCAGATGAGTCTGTAGACACAGAACACTGCCCTAGCTAACGCTTTCCCTATTAAATCAGCAGCAGCAGCAGCACTGTCCCTCCTCTCACTAAGAAAGCAGCTTCTGAATGAATCTAAAATGGATGCTGTCCAGGAGGTGGGAGGGTCTGGGAGGGAGGGTCTGCTGCTGATTGACTGGAATGTGTCTGCTGACTGTGAGGTACAGGGTCAAAGTTTACACAATGATGACGAATAGGGGGCAGACCGAACATCGCATATGTTATCACATAATGTAGAAAACCTCTCTTGGTTTAGGTATTTTCAGTTGCGGTCGGCACTATTCAGTCCTGGATGATAAATCTATGTTGGATATAAATAGTTCTTGTTTTTTAAATGATTGGATAGCGATGACACCCCCAAGAATTAAGATTTCAAATATATATAAACTACTACTTAATGCACGGTTTTGTGATACACAATCACCAGGACAAAGAGCCTGGGAGTTGGATTGTCCAAATATACAATTAGAAGGGTGGGGGAATATTTTTACTAACCTAGGTTCACTATCCCATAACTTCAACCATGTTCTAGTGCAGTTTAGTATTTGTCATAGATAATGTTGAGCGAACAGTTCGAGCATAGTTCGGGTCCGTACCGAATTTTGGGGTGTTCGTGACACGGACCCGAACCCGAACTTTTTCGTAAAAGTACGGGTTCGTCGTTCGGCATGTATTTTGGCGCATTTTGAAAGGCTGCAAAGCAGCCAATCAACATGCATCATACTACTTGCCCTAAGATGCCATCGCAGCCATGCCTACTATTGGCAAGGCTGTGATTGGCCAAGTGCAGCATGTGACTCAGCCTCTTTATAAGCTTGTGCGCACGTCGGGACGTGCTCACTCCCGATGTGAATAGAACAGGGATAGACGCAGCTGATGCTAGGGCGAGAATAGGCAGGGATAATTGAATAACTGGAAGCAAATTTCTCTCCTCCACCTGTGATTCATCTGAACAACTGCAGCTGAGCTGCTTTTTTGATAGGGATTGGCTATTTTTAGAGTGGCCAGAGTGATTTTTCCATCCACATGTACCTGGGCTGACCGCCGGCCGCCATTTTGCGACTTGTAGTGCTGCAGCAGAAGCTGCCACAGTGTGCATTCCAAAGCTCCAAACAAGTCAGACATCTACACCTGGGATTCAGACCAATAGCGATTTAGCAGCACAGTCCAAGGCTATTTTTTTTAAAGGTTGTGCAGACCATTTTGTGGCACATGTTACTGGGCTGATAGTCCATTAATCACTTGTAATAGTGGTCTGTGCCATAGAAATCCTACATCAGGGACTTGGGTGTGCTTGTGTCACCCCTACTAATACCAGTCCACCTGTAATCCATACAGTGAAAAGCCATAAAGTATTCCAGTGAGGGAATTTTTATTTTATTTAAAAAAGGCCAAGTTAGTTTATCTGGCGTTCAATATACTAGATACAGTTAGGCCTGCGTTTCATACATCTGGAATTAGCAAACTAATGTGCTGGGGTTGGGAAAACATATATGTACCCATACTAGAATCTGTCAAAGAAAGCGGTACTCACATATAACAGTCATTCCATCTGTAATCCATACAGTCAAAAGACTGAAAGTATTCCAGTGAGGGGATTTTTTTTATTTAAAAAAGGCCAAGTTAGTTTATCTGGCGTTCAATATACTAGATACAGTTAGGCCTGCGTTTCATACATCTGGAATTAGCAAACTAATGTGCTGGGGTTGGGAAAACATATATGTACCCATACTAGAATCTGTCAAAGAAAGCGGTACTCACATATAACAGTCATTCCATCTGTAATCCATACAGTCAAAAGACTGAAAGTATTCCAGTGAGGGGATTTTTTTTATTTAAAAAAGGCCAAGTTAGTTTATCTGGCGTTCAATATACTAGATACAGTTAGGCCTGCGTTTCATACATCTGGAATTAGCAAACTAATTTGCTGGGGTTGGGAAAACATATATGTAACCATACTAGAATCTGTCAAAGAAAGCGGTACTCACATATAACAGTCATTCCATCTGTAATCCATACAGTCAAAAGACTGAAAGTATTCCAGTGAGGGGATTTTGCTTATAAAAAATAATATATTTCATTGTGGTGCGAGTTGAATCGCAACAATGAAGAAAAATACTATTAAGGGACGAGGACGCGGTCGTGGTGGTGTCCGTGGAGCCTCTGTTGCTGGTAGAGGACGTGGCCGTTCGGCCCCAGGCGCACACAGTAGGGAACGAACTCCCTCAACTAGCCGGCAGAATGTACCGCAATATCTCGTGGGGCCCAATGCCGCTCTTAGGATGGTAAGGCCTGAGCAGGTACAGGCATTAATCGATTGGGTGGCCGACAGTGCTTCTAGCACGTTCACCACATGGTCTTCCACCCAGTCTTCTGCGGAAAGCGCACAGGTGGCACCTGAAAACCAAGCCCATCAGTCTGTCACATCACCCCCAAGCATATCAGGGAAACGGTCTGAGCAACAAGTTATGCAGCAGTCTCTTCTTCTGTTTGAAGACTCTGCTTCCAGGGTTTCCCAGGGGCGTCCACCTAGCCCTTCCCCAGTGGAGGAAGACATACCATGCACTGACGCACAACCACTTATGTCTCCAGATGAAGAGGACATGGGAATACCACCACAGCAGAGTCACCGACTCTCTGATGATGACGAAACACAGGTGCCCACTGCCGCGTCTTTTTGCAGTGTGCAGACTGAACAGGAGGAGGTCAGGGAGGGAGACTGGGTGGAAGACGATGCAGAGGACGATGAGGTCTTAGACCCCACATGGACTGAAGGTCGTGGCGATGACTTTCACAGTTCAGAGGAAGAGGTAGTGGTGAGACCGAGACAACAGCGAAGCCAAAGAGGGAGCAGGGGGCCAAAGCAGACGAGCCGCCGCCCCCAGAGTTCGCCTGCTACTGGACATCGCCAACAGGGACCCAGACCCACAAAGGCAGCTTCAAAGAGTTCGCTGGCATGGCACTTCTTTAAACAATGTCCTACCGACAAGACCCGAGTGACTTGCACGCTCTGCCATCAGAGCCTGAGGCGAGGCATTGACGTTCTGAACCTCAGCACAACCTGCATGACCAGGCATCTACATGCAAAGCACTGCAGTGGGGTACACACCTTAAAAACCAGGCACTCGCTGAGGCTCCCCCTGCTCCCTCTACCGCTGCTGCCTCGGCTTCCGCCTCGAGAGGAATGTTGCCACCTGCCGAGCAGCAAACAGAGGATGTGCCACCGACACCACCACCACCGCCACCGTCAACTAGCGTCTCCACTATATCACACAGCAGCGTTCAGCTCTCAATATCTCAAACCTTAGAGAGGAAGCGCAAATTCCCCCCGAGTCACCCTCGAGCCCTTGGCCTGAACGCCAGCATTTCTAAACTGCTGGCCTTTGAAATGCTGTCATTCCGGCTGGTGGACACAGACAGCTTCAAACAGCTGATGGCCATGGCTGTCCCGCAGTATGTGGTTCCCAGCCGCCACTACTTCTCCAAGACAGCCGTGCCTTCCCTGCACATGCAAGTGTCCGATAAAATCAAGTGTGCACTGCGCAACGCCATTTGTGGCAAGGTCCACCTAACCACAGATACGTGGACCAGTAAGCACGGCCAGGGACGCTATATCTCACTAACTGCACACTGGATGAATGTAGTGGCGGCTGGGCCCCCGGCGGACAGTTCCTTGGCGCACGTCCTTCTGCCCCCTAGGATCGCAGGGCATCATTCTCTGCCTCCTGTAGCCTCCTCCTCCTACTCGGCTTCCTCCTCCACTGCTTCCACCAGCTCATCCGGTCAGCCACACACCTTCACCACCAACTTCAGCACAGCCCGGGGTAAACGTCAGCAGGCCATTCTGAAACTCATATGTTTGGGGGACAGGCCCCACAGCGCAAAGGAGTTGTGGCGGGGTATTGAACAACAGACCGACGAGTGGTTTCTGCCGGTGGGCCTCAAGCCAGGCCTGGTGGTATGCGATAATGGGCGAAATCTCGTGGCAGCTCTGGGACTAGCCGGTTTGACGCACATCCCTTGCCTGGCGCATGTGCTGAACTTGGTGGTGCAGAGGTTCATTCACCACTACCCCAACATGTCAGAGCTGCTGCATAAAGTGCGGGCCGTCTGTGCGCGCTTCCGCCGTTCACATCCTGCCGCTGCTCGCCTGTCTGCGCTACAGCGGAACTTCGGCCTTGCCGCTCACCGCCTCATATGCGACGTGCCCACCCGGTGGAACTCCACCTTGCACATGCTGGAGAGACTGTGCGAGCAGCAGCAGGCCATAGTGGAGTTTCAGCTGCAGCACGCTCGCGTCAGTCGTACTGCCGAACAGCACCACTTCACCACCAATGATTGGGCCTCCATGCGAGACCTGTGTGCCCTGCTGCGCTGTTTCGAGTACTCCACCAACATGGCCAGTGGCGATGACACTGTTATCAGCGTTACAATACCACTTCTATGTCTCCTTGAGAAAACACTTAGGGCAATGATGTTAGAGGAGGTGGCCCAGGTGGAGGAGGAGGATGAGGGCTCGTTTCTAACACTTTCGGGCCAGTCTGTTCGAAGTGGCTCAGAGGGAGGTTTGTTTAAGCAGCAGAGGACAGGTTCACAAGTCGCCAGCCAAGGCACTGTACTGGAGGACGAGGAGGATGAGGAGGAGGAGGTGGAGGGGGACGAGGATGACGCAGGTTCACAGCGGGGTGGCAGCCCAGGCCCATCACTGGTGCGTGGCTGGGGGGATACGGTGGACGATGACGATACGCCTCCCACAGAGGACAGCTTGTCCTTACCCATGGGTAGCCTGGCCCACATGAGCGAATATATGCTCCAATGCCTGCGCAACGACAGCAGAGTTGCCCACGTTTTAACGTGTGCAGACTACTGGGTGGCCACCCTGCTGGATCCCCGGTATAAAGACAATGTGCCCACTTTAATTCCTGAACTGGAGCGCGACCGTAAGATGCGCGAGTACAAGCGCACGCTGATAGAGGCGCTCTTGAGAGCATTCCCACATGTCACAGGGGAACAGGTGGAAGGTGAAGGCAGAGGAGTGGCAAGAGGTCGCCAACGCAGCTGTGTCACGGCCAGCTCATCTGAGGGCAGGGTTAGCATGGCAGAAATGTGGAAAAGTTTTGTCTCCACGCCACAGCTATCTGCACCGACACCTGATACGGAACGTGTTAGCAGGAGGCAGCATTTCACTAACATGGTTGAACAGTATGTCTGCACACCCCTCCACATCCTGACGGATGGTTCGGCCCCATTCAACTACTGGGTTTCGAAATTGTCCACGTGGCCAGAGTTAGCATGTTATGCCTTGGAGGTGCTTTCCTGCCCGGCGGCCAGCGTTTTATCTGAACGCGTATTCAGCACGGCAGGGGGCGTCATTACTGACAAGCGCAGCCGCCTGTCCACAGCCAACGTGGACAAGCTGACCTTCATAAAGATGAACCAGGCATGGATCCCACAGGACCTGTCCCTCCCTTGTGCAGAGTAGTCCTTATTAACTGCCTAAAACATGTCTTGTTGTGCTACGGGCCACTTCTTTATTTGATACAAATTTTATGAAACCCACAGTTGAATGAAACTCTTCTCTGTCTGGGCGCCGGGGCCTAACCAGATGAAAGTGGCCGGTTAAACTAACGGGGGACATGAAGCCATAACCTCTGCCATGCTACCTCTGTCTTCTGTCTGGGTGCTGAGGCCTAAGTCAAATAAAGCGGTCTTCTGCTGTGCTGGGGGATATGAAGCTAATCTCTGACCTCTCTCCTCTGTCTGGGTCCAAAGGCCTAAATCACTGAAAGAGGCCTTCTCCTGTGGTGTGTGATATGATGCCAGAATATGTGCTGTGGGGCCTCTCTCCTCTTCCTGGGTGCAGGGGTCAAATAAACTAAATTGTGGCCTACTCCTGTGGTGGTTGATATGATGCCTGATTCTCTGATGTGGAACCTCTCTCCTCTGTTTGGGTGAAGGGGTCAAAGTAACTAAATGGTGGCTTCTCCTGTGGTGGCTGATATGATGCCAGAATATGTGCTGTGGTGCCTCTCTCCTCTTCCTGGGTGCAGGGGTCAAAGTAACTAAATGGTGGCTTCTCCTGTGGTGGCTGATATGATGCCAGAGTATGTGCTGTGGGGCCTCTCTCCTCTTCCTGGGTGCAGGGGTCAAAGTAACTCAATGGTGGCTTCTCCTGTGGTGGCTGATATGATGCCAGAATATGTGCTGTGGGGCCTCTCTCCTCTGTCTGGGTCCAAAGGCCTAAATCACTGAAAGAGGCCTTCTCCTGTGGTGTGTGATATGATGCCTGAATATGTGCTGTGGTGCCTCTCTCCTCTTCCTGGGTGCGGGGGTCAAAGTAACTCAATGGTGGCTTCTCCTGTGGTGGCTGATATGATGCCAGAATATGTGCTGTGGTGCCTCTCTCCTCTTCCTGGGTGCGGGGGTCAAAGTAACTCAATGGTGGCTTCTCCTGTGGTGGCTGATATGATGCCAGAATATGTGCTGTGGGGCCTCTCTCCTCTTCCTGGGTGCAGGGGTCAAAGTAACTCAATGGTGGCTTCTCCTGTGGTGGCTGATATGATGCCAGAATATGTGCTGTGGTGCCTCTCTCCTCTGTCTGGGTCCAAAGGCCTAAATCACTGAAAGAGGCCTTCTCCTGTGGTGTGTGATATGATGCCTGAATATGTGCTGTGGTGCCTCTCTCCTCTTCCTGGGTGCGGGGGTCAAAGTAACTCAATGGTGGCTTCTCCTGTGGTGGCTGATATGATGCCAGAATATGTGCTGTGGTGCCTCTCTCCTCTTCCTGGGTGCGGGGGTCAAAGTAACTCAATGGTGGCTTCTCCTGTGGTGGCTGATATGATGCCAGAATATGTGCTGTGGGGCCTCTCTCCTCTTCCTGGGTGCAGGGGTCAAAGTAACTCAATGGTGGCTTCTCCTGTGGTGGTTAGTATGATGCCAGAATATGTGCTGTGGGGCCTCTCTCCTCTTCCTGGGTGCAGGGGTCAAAGTAACTCAATGGTGGCTTCTCCTGTGGTGGCTGATATGATGCCAGAATATGTGCTGTGGTGCCTCTCTCCTCTTCCTGGGTGCGGGGGTCAAAGTAACTCAATGGTGGCTTCTCCTGTGGTGGCTGATATGATGCCAGAATATGTGCTGTGGGGCCTCTCTCCTCTTCCTGGGTGCAGGGGTCAAAGTAACTCAATGGTGGCTTCTCCTGTGGTGGTTAGTATGATGCCAGAATATGTGCTGTGGGGCCTCTCTCCTCTTCCTGGGTGCAGGGGTCAAAGTAACTCAATGGTGGCTTCTCCTGTGGTGGCTGATATGATGCCAGAATATGTGCTGTGGGGCCTCTCTCCTCTTCCTGGGTGCAGGGGTCAAAGTAACTCAATGGTGGCTTCTCCTGTGGTGGCTGATATGATGCCAGAATATGTGCTGTGGTGCCTCTCTCCTCTTCCTGGGTGCGGGGGTCAAAGTAACTCAATGGTGGCTTCTCCTGTGGTGGCTGATATGATGCCAGAATATGTGCTGTGGGGCCTCTCTCCTCTTCCTGGGTGCAGGGGTCAAAGTAACTCAATGGTGGCTTCTCCTGTGGTGGCTGATATGATGCCAGAATATGTGCTGTGGTGCCTCTCTCCTCTTCCTGGGTGCGGGGGTCAAAGTAACTCAATGGTGGCTTCTCCTGTGGTGGCTGATATGATGCCAGAATATGTGCTGTGGGGCCTCTCTCCTCTTCCTGGGTGCAGGGGTCAAAGTAACTCAATGGTGGCTTCTCCTGTGGTGGTTAGTATGATGCCAGAATATGTGCTGTGGGGCCTCTCTCCTCTTCCTGGGTGCAGGGGTCAAAGTAACTCAATGGTGGCTTCTCCTGTGGTGGCTGATATGATGCCAGAATATGTGCTGTGGTGCCTCTCTCCTCTTCCTGGGTGCGGGGGTCAAAGTAACTCAATGGTGGCTTCTCCTGTGGTGGCTAATATGATGCCAGAATATGTGCTGTGGTGCCTCTCTCCTCTTCCTGGGTGCGGGGGTCAAAGTAACTCAATGGTGGCTTCTCCTGTGGTGGCTGATATGATGCCAGAATATGTGCTGTGGTGCCTCTCTCCTCTTCCTGGGTGCAGGGGTCAAAGTAACTAAATGGTGGCTTCTCCTGTGGTGGTTGATATGATGCCTGATTCTCTGCTGTGAAACCTCTCTCCTCCATCTGGGTGTAGGGGTCAAAGTCTTTCAAAGTCGCCTTCTCCTGTGCTGATTGATATAAAGCTGATGGTTGTGCCATCTGACATGGTTGCCAGGGTCTGATTCAATGGGGGCCTACTCCTGTGGTGGGTGATCTAAATGCCTGATTCTCTGCTGTGAAACCTCTCTCCTCCGTCTGGGTGTAGGGGTCAAAGTCTTTCAAAGTCGCCTTCTCCTGTGCTGATTGATATGAAGCTGATGGTTGTGCCATCTGACATGGTTGCCGGGGTCCCATTAAATTGGGGCCTACTCCTGTGGTGGGTGATCTAAATGCCTGATTCTCTGCTTTGAAACCTCTCTCCTCCGTCCGGGTGTAGGGGTCAAAGTCTGTCAAAGTCGCCTTCTCCTGTGCTGATTGATATAAAGCTTATGCTTGTGCCATCTGACATGGTTGCCGGGGTCTGATTCAATGGTGGCCTACTCCTGTGGTGGGTGATCTAAATGCCTGATTCTCTGCTGTGTAACCTCTCTCCTCCGTCTGGGTGTAGGGGTCAAAGTAACTAAATGGTGGCCTACTCCTGTGGTGGGTGATATGATGCCTGGTTCTCTGCTGTGGGACCTCTCTCCTTTGTCTGGGTGCTGTGGTCAAAATAATAGTAAGTGACCTTCTCCATTGGTGGGTGACTTGAAGCCTGATTCTGTGCTATGGGACCTCACTCCAATTAATATTGTTTAATTTTTATTTATTTTATGTTAACTCATCATTTCCCTATCTACATTTGTTTGCAGGGGATTTAACTACATTTTGCTGCCTTTTGCAGCCCTCTAGCCCTTTCCGGGTGTGTTTTACAGCCTTTTTAGTGCCCAAAAGTTCGGGTCCCCATTGACTTCTATAGGGTTCGGGTTCGGGATGAAGTTCGGGTCGAGTTCGGATCCCGAACCCGAACATTTTTCGAAAGTTCGGCCGAACTCGTCGAACCCGAACATCCAGGTGTTCGCTCAACTCTAGTCATAGACTATATGTTACCCCTATATGGCTAAACAAATGTGGGCTAAGATATTCATCCAAGTGCCCTAGATGTGATACCTTAGGCGTGGATTACCTCCATATGATCTGGACTTATCCAGAACTTAGAGAATACTGGAATAGCATCAATAACTTCCTTATTTACAAACTTAAAATACGAATCCCCTTTGAGCCACAATTGTTCTTGCTGAATGATTTTTCCACAATAAGCAGTCATAAATATCAAAAGATTCTTCTAGGTAGGATACTGTTGTTAGCTAGAATCTTGATCAGCTGAAGCTGGTTTGCTCGTCATACACCAGAGCTAAACACCTGGATAAAGAGGGAAAAGGAAAAAAGGTATTAACTATATTGAGTGTTTACTCAAATTTTCTCTTTGTGTATTTCTTTTATATACTAATAAAGATATATATAAAAAAAAAACATCATAACTATAATCTGTGAGATTCAAATCATTCATAGAGATTGGAACACCTATCAGAAGGATTCCTCTGTGGTTAGTGGGGATGTGAGAGCATATCCAACAGTCAGTAGCGTTCAGCTGCTTGGCATTCTGCTGATGTAGTTGCCAAATGGAATTCGTACGTTTTCCTCCTTTCACCTGTGCACAGAAACATAGAATACAAAGAAACAGGCAAGGCAGTACATGCATTGTGATAGTCTGCTAATCCAAGTTACTCTCACAACTAGTTGGATCCACAACAGTAGGACTGCTTTCTTGTTTGTGACTGTCTGTCTTCAGAACCTTTTTGCAGTGGCTTGGATGGACCCAGACTGGTCTCCCATCCAGCTTGACGGCAGTGGATGTGGTCAATTGCACCTGATATGGACCATCAAACCTTGGCTCCAAGGTCTTTCTCACATGCCTCTTCAGGACTACCCAATCTCCAGGAACCAGAGAGTGTGTACCTTCAAGAGAATTAGGGAGAAAACACGTGAATGCACCATTGACAGATGTTTGTGCAACTCTACCAAGTATGAAGTCAGGGTAGAGTAGTCTGCTTGCAGCTGTTGGGGAAAATATAACCCTGTCCTTGGCGCAGAGCCAAATAAAATTTCAAAAGAACGAAGCTTTTCTTTTCCAGTAAGAGTAGTGCGGATGGCATATAATACTACTGGCAAAACTTCCACCCAGTTCACAGAACTGTGCGAGTCTAAATACTTTTGCCATTTTAAATTAATTGTCCTGTTATGTCTTTCCACCTTTCTGCTGCTTTCTGGGTGATAGGGAGTGTGCAGGGCTTGTGTAATCCCTGGGGTCTTCAGTATGTGTCCCATTATCTCCCCAGTGAAGCGAGTACCTGGCCAGCCTGAGAATAAATCAATGGCTACAAGGACATACTCATACGTGCCCACCTTGGGTAGCTGTATGTAATCCACCTACACTCTTTGAAATGGGTACAAATGTTTGGGAGTGTGTTCTTGGGGGTCTTTACGAACCTCCCAGGGTTATGTCTGGCACATATAAGACAACCCTGAGCAAACTTTTCAAAGAGGGTCTGAATTCCAGGGGCAAACCAATGTTCTAACACTAGTGCGCTCATAGCTTCTTTTGACAAATGAGTAGGGCCATGTGCAAAATTGGCCATCATTGGATACAAACTCTGAGGCAAACATGTTCTACCATTTACCTGCCAGAGCTCTCCTGGCTTTGTGGCCCCCGCTTCTATCCATATCTTTTTGTCTTAAGGTGTTATCTAAGCCTGTAGTTCTTGCAAGAGCGATAAGTCTGGCGTAGTTGGCAAAGACAATGTCAGGAGTGGCAGACCAGCTGCTTGCTTGGCTGCTTGGTCTGTTTGAGTGTTTCCCACGGCTTGTGGATCATCTTTCTTCACATGGGCTGATACTTTAGCAATGGCTACCTCTGTGGGCAGCTCTAGGGGCTCTGTATTGCTTCTGAATTCTAAATTGGTTTGCCCGATGAAGTCAGAAATCCCCTAGTTTACCAGATAACACCAAAGTCATGTGTTACCCCGAAAGCATACTTGGAATCTGTGTAACAATTAATTCTCAGTCCCTTACACAATGTACATGTATCAGTTAGTGGCTTCAACTCTGCCTCCTGTGCAGAAGCACAAGATGGGAGTGGTTTTTGTATAATTACTTTACCATCTTGGATTACGGCAAACCCAGTGACAAAGTGTCCTTGTTCCTCATTCCACCATCTGGAGCCATCTACAAAATACTCAGCATCAGGGTTAGTTAATGGTGTTTCATTAACATTTGGTAACCCTTTTGTTTCTGCAATCATCAATTCATGACAGTTATGATTTGCAATGGGATCAGACATTTCTACTACTCCCACTTCCCCCTCCTCTTCTATATCCACTGGCAACAAAGTAGCTGGATTTAGAACTGTACATCGCTGTAAGGTAATGTGGGGGCTGAGTAGTGTCATCTCATATTTTGTAATTCTGGCTTGAGACATATGTTTCAGTTTGGTGGTGTGTAGTAGTTCAGCAACTGAATGTGGTACTTGTAATGTGAGAGGGTGTTGCAGTAACAAGTCTTCTGTTTTTAGCACTAATTCAGAGGCTGCAGCAACAGCTCTGAAACAAGTGGGAAGTGCTCTGGCAATACTATCTAGCCTGGTAGAATAGTATGCTATGGGCCACATACGGTCCCCGTGTTTCTGTGTCAGTACACCTGAGGCAAATCCCCCTTATTCATGACAATACAGTGTGAAAATTTGTTTGTAGTTGGGGATGCCCAATGCTGGTGTTGTGGTGAGATTTAGTTTTAATGCATGAAATGCACTCACTGCTTCTGGTGTTAGTTCAAAAGTCTCTACTTTGAGGCAGTCATATAGTGGTTGCATTATCTGATAGCAATCTCTAATCCAGGGGTGACAGTAACTGACAAGGCCAATAAAGGCACAGAGAGCCCTTGGAGTTCTTGGCAGGGGGTGCTGCTGTATAGCAGTAACCCTTTCAGATATAAGGTGTTTAATACCTGGTGAAATACAGTGACCTACGAACATCACAGTAGATTCACACAGTTGCAACTTCTCTTTGGAGGCTTTGCAACCATTTTCAGCAAGGAAAATAATAAAAGATAAAGTTTCCTCTTTACACTGTTCAGGATTATGACAACAAAGTAACAGATCATTAATATATTGCAAAAGAACAGTGTCCGGATAGGCCGGCTGCAGAATGTAGAACAGTAGAGAAAATATCAGGAGAATTGGCAGCCCCTTGTGGTAAAACTGCATACTGCTTATGATGGAAAGTGAAAGCAAAATAGGGCCAGCATTCTTCATGTAAAGGGACAGAGAAGAAAGCATTTGCAAGATCAATGACAGTAAAAGATGTGGCATCTATAGGTACTTGGTTTAAGGACCGGGCTCATTTTCACCTTAAGGACCAGGCCATTTTTTGCAAATCTGACCAGTGTCACTTTAAGTGCTCATAACTTTAAAACGCTTTGACTTATCCAGGCCGTTCTGAGATTGTTTTTTCGTCACATATTGTACTTCATGACACTGGTAAAATGAAGTCAAAAAAATTATTTTTTTTGCACAAAAAAATACCTAATTTACCAAAAATGTGGAAAAATTTGCAAATTTCAAAGTTTCAGTTTCTCTACTTCTGTAATACATAGTAATACCCCAAAAAATTGTGATGACTTTACATTCCCCATATGTCTACTTCATGTTTGAATTGTTTTGGGAATGATATTTTATTTTTTGGGGATGTTACAAGGCTTAGAAGTTTAGAAGCAAATCTTGAAATTATTCAGAAATTTACAAAAACTCAATTTTTAGGGACCAGTTCAGGTCTGAAGTCACTTTGCAAGGCTTACATAATAGAAACCACCCAAAAATTACCCCATCTAAGAAACTACACCCCTTAAGGTATTCAAAACTGATTTTGCATACATTGTTAACCCTTTAGGTGTTGCACAAGAGTTATTGGCAAATGGGGAGGAAATTTGAGAATTTCATTTTTTTGTCTAATTTTTCATTTTAACCCATTTTTTCCACTAACAAAGCAAGGGTTAACAGCCAAACAAGATTGTATCTTTATTGCCCTGACTCTGCCGTTTACAGAAACACCCAATATGTGGCCGTAAACTACTGTACGGCCACACAGCGGGGCGTAGAGTGAAAGGTGCGCCGTATGGTTTTTGGAAGGCTGATTTTTATGGACTGGTTTTTTGACACCATGTCCCATTTGAAGCCCCCTGATGCACCCCTAGAGGAGAAACTCCCTAAAAGTGACCCCATCTAAGAAACTACACCCCTCAAGGTATTAAAAACTGATTTTACATACGTCGTTAACCCTTTAGGTGTTGCACAAGAGTTATTGGCAAATGGGGATGAAATTTGAGAATTTCATTTTTTTGCCTAATTTTCAATTTTAACCCATTTTTTCCACTAACAAAGCAAGGGTTAACAGCCAAACAAGACTGTATCTTTATTGCCCTGACTCTGCTGTTTACAGAAACACCCCATATGGGGCCGTAAACTACTGTACGGCCACACAGTAGGGCGTAGAGTGAAAGGTGCGCGGTTTGGTTTTTGGAAGGCAGGTTTTGCTGGACTGGTTTTTTGACACCATGTCCCATTTGAAGCCCCCCTGATGCACCCCTAGATTAGAAATTCCATAAAAGTGACCCCATCTAAGAAACTACACCCCTCAAGCTATTCAAAACTGATTTTACAAACTTTGTTAACCCTTTAGGTATTGCACAAGAATTAATGGAAAATAGAGACACAATTTCAAAATTTCACATTTTTGGCAGATTTTCCATTTTAATATTTTTTTTCCAGTTACAAAGCAAGAGTTAACAGCCAAACAAAACTCATTATTTATGGCCCTTATTCTGTAGTTTACAGAAACACCCCATATGTGGTCGTAAACCGCTGTACGGGCACACGGCAGGGCGCAGAAGGAAAGGAATGCCATACGGTTTTTGGAAGGCAGATTTTGCTGGACTGGTTTTTTGACACCATGTCCCATTTGAAGCCCCCTGATGCACCCCTATAGTAGAAACTCCAAAAAAGTGACTCCATTTTAGAAACTACGGGATAGGGTGGCAGTTTTGTTGGTACTAGTTTAAGGTACATATGATTTTTGGTTGCTCTATATTACACTTTTTGTGCAGCAAGGTAACAAGAAATAGCTTTTTTGGCACGTTTTTTTTTTTGTTATTTACAACATTCATCTGACAGGTTTTATCATGTGATATTTTTACAGAGCCGGTCGATACGGACGCGTCGATACCTAATATGTATACTTTTTTTTTATTTATGTAAGTTTTATACAATAACTTCATTTTTAAAACCAAAAAAATGTTTTAGTGTCTCCATAGTCTAAGAGCCATAGTTTTTTCAGTTTTTGGGCGATTATCTTGAGTAGGGTCTCATTTTTTGCGGGATGAGATGACGGTTTGATTGGTACTATTTTTGCGTACATGCAACTTTTTTGATCACTTTTATTACCTTTTTTGGGAAGGTGGGCAAAATTTCAATTTTCTCATAGTTTTTATTTTTTTATTTTTATGGCGTTCACCTTGCGGGGAAAGTAACATGACCGTTTTATAGATCAGGTCGTTACGGACGCGGCGATACCTAACTTTTTTTTACATTTTTGTGACCCAGACCCACTTGGTTCTTGAAGATCCAGTGGGTCTGATGTCTGTATAATACAGTACAGTATATATTGTTCTGTACTGTATTTTACTTACACTGAATAGATCTATGCTTTTAGCACAGATCTGTTCAGCACCATGGACAGCAGGACGCCTGAGCAGGCGTCCTGTTGCAATGGGAACCTTCCCCGTCTGCTCAGAACTTCGCAGACGGGGAAGGGTAAGCACAGGGCTGAGGGGGGCTCTCTGGGGGCTCTCTCCCTCTCCATCGGGGGGCTGCAAAGGCACAGCAGCCCCCCGATGGAGAGGGAGGGAGCTCCCTGACCGATGACAGTTAACTTTTTCCATACAGCGGTCCGTACGGACCGCGGTATGGAAAGGGTTAAACGGCTGACATCTGCACAGATGTCAAACGTTTATACCAGGGTGCCAGCAATGTGCTGGCACCCTGGTATACCCACTAGAAGCCAACGATCGTTCATGGGGAGGCGGGCGGGGGATCGCGATCCCACCTGCCGCACCGCCCGCCTCCCGCAACGCCCCCACCGCATGCGACACCCACCACCCGCCGGCATAAAATCGTGCAGGGGTGCAGGGGGGGGGTGAAAAATATTGATTTTAGCCACTCTAAAGTTTCTGATCCCCGCGGTCAGGGACCGCGGGGATCAGAAACTGCAAAAAGCGCAGCAAACCGCAGGTTTGAATACTGAATACTGATTCATCCAATGTTCCATTCTCACCTGCTCCCAATTTCTTTAACATTTGTTTACAGTCTTTGGTTGCCTCAGTGCCCTTTGCGCATTGGACAATATCTATTGCAGAAACCCTTTTATCGGCTTCCTTTTCAGAGGAACGTTTACTCTGTGTAGCCCCCATCCTGTGGGTGGCTCCTTGTAATTCCCTATCCAGGTACTCACACAGCTGGTGAATTACAACAGTGCTGTTGGACACACTTCCGAGGCAGCACTATTAGTGGTGCCCTGGGCAAACTTCCAAGGCAGCACCACTTTTCTCTACTACCAGTGGTGCTGTGGGCACACTTCCAAAGCAGCTCTATCCACTGGTTTGCAACACTACAGTGTAGTCTTGCCCATACACAGAGTAACTCACACGTCCTCTCTGGGGTTACGCGCTGGAAACCCCACGTTCTTTCTATGGCACAGGAAGCACACAAACACTGCTATGCAAATTATTATATACCTAAGTATGTATACAATATGCAGCACAGGAGTTAGCAGTAACACAGTAATTTTTCCTCATACAATATCAGCAGGCACTCAGTACATGTGAAACCACACAACATAACAAAACATTGGAACAACCCCTGACCTTTGGCGCCTTTTTCAGGAACCAACAAGGAACTGCAGGGCCCCTATCCAATCTTACTGGACAGCTTTATACACTGCCACTTCTCATAGCCTCCTCCAGGATAGGTCCGTCAACCTTTTTCTCCACGAGAACCAGAGGCCTCCAGAGACAGGGACCGGACAAACCAGTCAGCGAGTTCTAGACTTTCAACTTGGCCCAGTGGGAGCAGGGTCAGACCCTTCCTAGATTCAGCTTATCTCAGCCACTCACACATTTGTGCATTCATACGCCTAGAGACAGTTTTCACATATGGGGGAAATTAAGCAAAACATTCACCAGAACACGGTGCAGGCACCACATTCACACACCACACTGCGGAACAGCGAGCAGAGCTCAGGAGACACGCAGTAACACAATGGGTTACTTTACCGCGTTCTTCCTGGGTCCTGGTCTCCGTTTCGGGGTCTGCAGCTAAGAGCATTGTTGTGGTGCCTGCATTCTCCACTAGAAAATGTTGTGGCAGACTAAGGGTCAGTCACGTGAGGATCTATACCACGTGTTCAGGTGAATGATGTCAACGGAGGAAAATGACAGAGGTCAGCACACAGTTCAAAACTCTGCTAGGATCCCAAAAAGGGAGTGCCCTAGGCCCTTTATTTATACCCCTTCCAAGGGTGTAACCTGTTAAAGTATTGACATGATTGGGTTACAAATATTTCAACAATAACTTCTGATTGGTACAGAAATACTTCTAATTGGTCAGAACTGAATCCATCTATTGATTGGTTAGTATTCTATGAGCTTTCTATATTCTACTAATAGGTTAATTGCTAAGACTATGTTTTTTTTTTCCCTACAAAATGCATACTTGGTTATTAGCACGTACACACGGCTTATCTTATCTTATCTTAACACACAGATGCTAACATTGTTTTTCAGCTAGTAGCCATCACTATTTTCTTGTTGCGCACACAGAAATTAAAACACAAAAAGTCTCTTTATAATATGGAAGTCTCAGGAAACTGAATACTTCTTTAACAGGTGCCAGCGAGCAAAATGCATGCTACGAGGTTGGTGAGGAGATTCCATTTGGCTCACCCAGGAATACAGACTCCAGTGATTATGGGTCCAGTGGCCCCTCTTGGAAGGGGGGGTATTGTAACGAGGAGCCGGCAACGCTATGTCTCCCTGCAGCACCGCCGGCATCTTGTTCATGAGGAGCAAGGAGGCGGCCAGCGTCCTCCTCTCCATAGTAACAAAGGGGCGGGGAGGACCCGGCCGCACATGCCTCCTCAGCGTGGCCGGCGTTCTTCATCTCCTAGACAACGAGCAGGGGGGAACTGAGCGCCAATGTCAATGAGTCGGTGCTCAGGTGTATAGATATGCTGGACATGGGTCACGTGACGCTGGCCACATCACGTGACCCATCAATTAGACCTATTTAAACAGGTAACCTGCTGGCCACAGGTTGCCTGTGATTGGTCTTGTTACCTCACAAGCATTATCTGCATGTGTCACTTTTGTTTGTTTGACCTCTGCTTGAATTTGACTTCGACCTTGTGATACCCCTTGTACTGACGCGATCTCTTGGCTCCTGACCTCGGCTTGTATTGACTTCGATCTTGTATTACCCCTTAGTCTCTACATTACCTCCTGGCTCTTGGCCTCGGTTTCCACTGGTTCCAGTTGCGGTTCTTCCCAGCCTGGGAAGATTTCACTTCTGTGTTTTCTGTCTTTGTCATCTCCCTTTGTTGTTTCCTTCCTTTAGGCCCCTGCACAAGGGACTGCCGCCCAGTTGTACCCCGTCGGTTAGGCTGGACCGTGCAAGTAGGTAGGGATAGGGGTGTGGGTGGAGTTCAGGGCTGCACCTATCCCTACCTTGTCGTGACAATATGAGAAAGTAGGTGGGTGGTAAGCTATTGGCTTCATTCTTCATTTATGTAGACACAATGTGATAAATTTTCAGAACTTTTGATATGCCATTGTTTGAGCATAGTTACATGCTGCTACTCATTTTAAATGGGATATGTCACACTCATGATGATATGATCAGAGATTCAGAATACAGTGGAACAAATACCAATAGAACTATTAGTGAGTTATTCAATGTGAATCATGGTCTTATAGATTTCCTGCTAGAGGGACATTGGATGATTATTTTGAACAAGAACATGTTTAAGTGGTTGGGCCATCAACAAGAATCATAACTGGAACAGGAATGTGCAGGGGATATGATATGGGAAGCCAGCTATAGGCCAGGAGCAAGAAGATCTGAAAACAAGTGGTTGAAAGATACTTGGAGAAGCAAGAAGCATCAAGATCACAAACTCAGAAAAAAAGAGCTGGACAGAAAACAAAATTAATAAGCAACCTCCTATGTAAAGGTCTTTCATTGACTAAGGGGGCCACTGGGAAGTAGCTACTCATCAATCAGGCCAAATGACACTAAAAGGGGTTCTGTCACGGAACCATGAACCAGACGTACAACAAGAGAAAAATGAAAATAAGAAGGCTTTATTGAAAATAAAGCTGTAAAGCAAAAGTCCAAACGGATGGTGAAACCGAGCAGAGTCTTTGCGAAGCCAGAGGTCAGGAACCAGAAGGGTAGTCAGACGAAGCCAGGATCAGGAACCAGCAGGGTAGTCAGACGAAGCCAGGATCAGGAACCAGCAGGGTAGTCAGACGAAGCCAGGATCAGGAACCAGCAGGGTAGTCAGACGAAGCCAGGATCAGGAACCAGAAGCAGCAGCAGCAGTCTTAGAAGCATGTGAACACAAGAGGACCAAGCAAGGAACTGAAGCCACAGACCTCCTATATATATGAGCTAGGCATCCAGCTCCTCCCAGGGGAAGGAGGAGCCGCAGGGTGGAAGGCTACAAGAAACCCAGGACCCAAGATGGCCGCCAGCACATGTCAAACGAAGGAGAGCAGCAAGCAGGTAAGACCATGACAGTACCTC
Organism: Bufo bufo; assembly: GCF_905171765.1. NCBI lineage: Eukaryota > Metazoa > Chordata > Amphibia > Anura > Bufonidae > Bufo > Bufo bufo. The sequence continues at coordinate 585,276,023 of NC_053389.1, read as the reverse complement.
CCCCTCAAGGGCCCCTCCTCCGCGGAGCACAAAACGGTTTCTGAGGGAAGCGTGCGTGGAAGGCTCGGAGCAAGGCAGGAGCATGGACATCTGCGGAGGGAACCCAGGAACGCTCCTCTTGACCATAACCACGCCAATGGTCCAAAAACTACAACCGACCGCGGACCAGGCGTGAGTCCAGGATATTGCTCACCTCATATTCCTCACGATTGCCCACTTGGACCGGACGAGGCCGAGGAACCGAGGAAGTGAAACGATTACACACCAGTGGCTTCAACAGGGAGACATGAAACACGTTGGAGATCCGCATGCCAGGAGGAAGCGCAAGGGCATAGGCTACCGGGTTTACCCTGCGAAGCACTCGGAAGGGACCAACAAAGCGAGGCGCCAGCTTGGGAGTGGGCACTCGAAGGTTGAGGTTGCGGGTGGACAACCATACACGGTCTCCGACCTGGTAGGAAGGAGCAGGCGCTCGTCTGCGATCAGCCTGGAATCTCTGGCGCTGCGCAGAGACCTCAAGGGACTTCTGGATCTGTACCCAAGAAGCACGTAGGACGGAAAGGTGATCCTCCACAGCCGGAATATCCTGGCGAGAGAATACCTCCGGTAACACGGCAGGTTGGAACCCATAATTGGCCATGAAGGGAGACGTCCCAGAGGAAGAGTTCACCGCCGTGTTCCTGGCAAACTCAGCCCAAGGCAGGAGGTCAACCCAATTGTCTTGGTGATCGGAGACATAGCAACGAAGGAATTGCTCCAAGGCCTGATTGGATCGTTCTGCGGCCCCATTGGACTGAGGGTGGTAGGCCGAGGAGAAGGAGAGATGAATCCCCAACTGGGAGCAAAAGGCGCGCCAGAACCTGGACACAAACTGACTCCCCCGATCCGACACAATCTCCTTAGGCAAACCGTGCAACCGGAAGACCTCCCTGGCAAAAATCGTGGCCAACTCTTGTGCAGAGGGTAACTTCTTGAGAGGAACACAGTGGCACATTTTGGAAAACCGATCCACAATCATGAGAATGACCGTATGGCCTCGGGATGCAGGGAGGTCCACAATGAAATCCATCCCCAGGTGTGACCATGGGCGCTCCCCGGTGGCTATGGGTTGCAGAAGGCCCAACGGAAGGTGCCGAGGGGACTTACTCTGGGCACAAACGGAGCATGCCGCTACATATGCGGCGATGTCGGAACGTAGGGAAGGCCACCAGAACAGACGTGAAACAGCCCAGGACAGCTGATTCTTTCCAGGATGCCCCGCGGTCTTGGAGTTATGGTAGGTTCGCAACAACCGAGTGCGCAACTCCTCAGGCACAAAACATCTGCCGTTGGGTCTCCCAGAGGGAGCACCAGATTGAGCCGCCAAAATCTGCTCACCCAGGGGAGAGGTCAGGCTGGTGCGAATGGCGGCCAGGATCTGATTCGGAGGTATGACCGAAGTCGGAATCGACTCCTCCCTGGACAGCTCGGAGTACTGCCGTGATAAGGCATCCGCCCTGATGTTCTTGGAACCGGGTAGGTAGGAGACCACGTAATTAAAACGTGACAAGAACAGAGCCCATCTGGCCTGACGTGGTGTCAATCTCTTGGCCTCAGAAAGGTAGGTCAGATTCTTGTGGTCCGTCAGGATGAGAACCGGAACCACCGAACCCTCGAGCAAGTGCCTCCATTCTTTAAGGGCCTGCACGATGGCCAATAACTCCCTGTCACCAATCTGATAGTTGCACTCCGCGGAAGACAGTTTCCGGGAGTAAAACCCACAAGGAAGCAGAGGACCCTCTGGTGTTCTACGCTGAGACAGAAGGGCGCCTACTCCCGTCTCAGACGCGTCCACCTCGAGGACAAAGGGCAACCCAGGGTTGGGATGCGACAGAATCGGAGCCGACACAAAGGCGGACTTTAGGGCCTCAAAAGCTCGGATGGCCTCGAGCGGCCAGACCTGGGAATTACTGCCCTTCCTGGTCAGATCCGTGAGAGGCTTGGCCAGCATGGAAAAGTCCCTGATGAACCTCCGATAATAATTGGCGAAGCCCAAAAAGCGCTGCAGGGAACGAAGACCACTGGGCTGGGGCCACTGTAAGACAGCCGAAACCTTCTCAGGATCCATGGAGAACCCCTCAGCGGAAATGATGTAACCTAAGAAGGTTACCTGGGATCGGTGAAATTCGCATTTCTCAAGCTTACCGAACAGCTTGTTCTCTCGTAACCGTTGCAACACTCGTCTGACATCCAGAATGTGGGCCTCCATGGATTCAGAATATACCAAGATGTCATCCAAATAGACTACCACACACTGCTGCAACAGGTCACGGAAAACATCGTTGATGAATCCCTGAAAGACTGCGGGCGCATTGCACAACCCAAAGGGCATAACCAAGGATTCGTAATGACCGGTCCTGGTGTTAAACGCGGTCTTCCACTCATCGCCCGCCTTGATCCTTACCAGGTTATATGCGGCCCTCAGGTCGAGTTTGGTAAAGACCGTGGCCCCTTTAAGGCGATCGAACAGCTCGGAAATCAAGGGTATCGGGTAAGCGTTCTTGATCGTGATGCGATTGAGACCCCTGTAATCGATGCAAGGCCTCAACTCACCGCCCTTCTTTTTCACAAAGAAAAATCCAGCCCCTGCCGGGGACGAAGATTTGCGAATGTGTCCGCGTGAAAGCGCCTCCCTCACGTACTCCTCCATGGCCTCATTCTCCGCTACCGACAGTGGATAGACTTTGCCACGAGGAGGAACGGCACCAGATTGTAACTCTATGGCACAATCGTATGGGCGGTGCGGAGGTAGGGCAACCGCGCGCACCTTATCGAATACATCCCGGTACTCCTCGTATTCAGGAGGCAACAGAGAGTCCGAGGAAGTACACAGCAACTTGACAGACCCATGGATGCAACTAGCCCCACACTGCGGTGACCACGAGAGGATCTCGACCGATCTCCAATCGAAAGTCGGATTATGCTTCTGGAGCCAGGGGTACCCCAAGACCACCGAGTAGTGTGGAGACTAAATAACCTGGAGGCAGACCGACTCTCTGTGAACGGCACCAATGGCTATCCCCACTGGAAGGGTCTCATGAGTCACGTGTGGCGGCAGAAGGGGTCTGCCGTCTATCGCCTCAAGAGCCAGTGGGGAACCTCGAGCCTGCAGAGGAATGGAATTGGCGGCAGCGAACACACTATCAATGAACAAACCACCAGCACCAGAGTCCACCAACGCCTGGGTCGTCACCGAGCCCCCGACCCAGGAGAGGACAACAGTGATCAGTGGTTTGTCAACACGGGAAACCGGGGACGAGGAGACTCCACCCAAGATCTGCCCCCGACAGGATCTCAGGGTACGAGCGTTTCCCGGACGGTTCGGACATGCCAACCGAAAATGCCCACCGAGACCACAGTACATGCATCGGCCCTCGCGTCTCCGGAGTGCCCTCTCCCCCTCGGACAGGCGAGCAAACCCCAGCTGCATGGGTTCACCCCCAGACAAGTCATCCCCAGGAGGCGTGGGAGGAGAGGGAGGCACGGGTGGGACAGCAAACGTAGGCACCAATCTGTTAGAAGACCTCCGCAGGTTCTCCTTAAAGGAAGGTCTCTCCCTGAGTCTGGTGTCAATCAAAATCAGGAAAGAAATAAGAGACTCAAGCTCAACTGGTAGGTCCTTAGCTGCAACCTCATCCTTCAAGGCATCCGAGAGACCATGAGAGAAAGCAGCGACCAGAGCCTCATTATTCCAGCCCACCTCTGCTGCCAGGGTACGAAACTCAATGGCGTATTCAGCTACGGATCGTGAACCCTGTCTGATGGACATAAGGAGCTTCGCAGCAGAGGCAGCACGAGCCGGCACATCGAATACCTTCCGAAGAGAAGCAACAAAACCGGAAAACTCGGCAACCACCGGATTGTTGTTCTCCCATAAAGGGCTGGCCCAGGCCAAGGCCTTGTCCGAGAGCAGCGAGATCAAGAAGCCCACCTTTGATCTCTCAGTAGGAAAGGCATGTGGCAGCAACTCGAAATAAATGCCCACCTGGTTAAGGAAACCTCGGCACTGAGTTGGCTCTCCCCCAAAGCGCTGTGGAAGAGGGGCAGAACCGGTCATACCCCGAAACACCGCAGGCGCAACAACAGGTGTCGGGGTAGACTCTGGCGCAACAACCGGAGCGGCAGTAGGAGCGAGCCCAGGAGCGACAACCGACCCATCGGCAACGGGAGCGAAATGAGCCGTGCGTTCAAGCAGGGTTTGCAACGCCACAGCGAACCGACCCAACAGGTGATCCTGCTGATCAAGTCTGGCAACCAGCGTGGGTAGCGAGGATGGCCCTGTACCGTCAGAATTCATGGCTTGGTCCTAATGTCACGGAACCATGAACCAGACGTACAACAAGAGAAAAATGAAAATAAGAAGGCTTTATTGAAAATAAAGCTGTAAAGCAAAAGTCCAAACGGATGGTGAAACCGAGCAGAGTCTTTGCGAAGCCAGAGGTCAGGAACCAGAAGGGTAGTCAGACGAAGCCAGGATCAGGAACCAGCAGGGTAGTCAGACGAAGCCAGGATCAGGAACCAGCAGGGTAGTCAGACGAAGCCAGGATCAGGAACCAGCAGGGTAGTCAGACGAAGCCAGGATCAGGAACCAGAAGCAGCAGCAGCAGTCTTAGAAGCATGTGAACACAAGAGGACCAAGCAAGGAACTGAAGCCACAGACCTCCTATATATATGAGCTAGGCATCCAGCTCCTCCCAGGGGAAGGAGGAGCCGCAGGGTGGAAGGCTACAAGAAACCCAGGACCCAAGATGGCCGCCAGCACATGTCAAACGAAGGAGAGCAGCAAGCAGGTAAGACCATGACAGGTTCTCCGGGAATTAAGAAAATGAAAATACTTAAATATTACTTTATTATAAATATATTCTAAAAATACCTTTCATTATTTATAATGGCTCGTTTTGGCTGGGGAGCAATCATCAGGAGAAACAAAATGGCCACCGTCCTATTAGTTCACACAAAACCTGTCCTGACCACACATGAGGGCAAGTTACTTTACAACACTGAGGTAAAGAGCTGCCTCATACTCCTCTCTGTTCTACTTGTTAGGGATTATAATCCTGAATACAGCTGATAAGATCTTTAGCTGAATCTCTGGGGAATATAGTTTATGAGGAAACATGACAGGCTGTGGTAATGTGGGGCTGTGGTAATGAAGACTGTAAACAAATCCTTCTGCTCATTAGCCACACCTCATCCTCCTCCCATGTCTCCTCATCATCTCCATTCCCACAGAGATTCACCTACTGTATATTCAGGATCATGATTCCTGACTAGCAAAGCAGAGAGGAGGATGAGGCAGCACTATGGCTCATTGTGGGGAAGTAACTTGTCCTCCTGTGTGGTTAGGACAGGTTTGTGTGTACTGATTGGATGGCGGTCGTTTTATTTCTCCGAATGATTGCTCCCTAGACAAAACAAGCCATTCTAAGTAATGAAAGGTATTTGTGAATATATTTATTCTAAAATAATATTTAAGTATTTTAATTTTAAAAGGAAAAAAAAAAAGGCAAAATGTGAAACGCAAAAATATCTTTTCACTATATCACAGTTGGCAACTTAGAGTCAGAGTTCAGTATTGTACTATAATATATATACAGTATAGTACAATGCTGAAAACTGATAATATATTAGAGACAAACCCTGCATAGTGGGCAACTATTGTATTGTGAAAACATAATTTTGCATTTCACATTTTGTCTTTTTTCCTTTTAAGTATCATTTGGCCTGATTGCTGAGTAACTACTATATTTATATATATTGTAAAAATCGATGATGCAATCCAGCTCTTTAAACAACAGGAAATACTTTATTTGTAATGCGGTAAAAACTTTCCATGACATGATTAACCACTTCAGCCCCCCTAGCTTAAACACCCTTAATGACCAGGCCACTTTTTACACTTCTGCACTACACTACTTTCATAGTTTATTGCTCGGTCATGCAACTTACCACCCAAATGAATTTTACCTCCTTTTCTTCTCACTAAGAGAGCTTTCATTTGGTGGTATTTCATTGCTGCTGACATTTTAACTTTTTTTGTTATTAATCGAAATTTAACGATTTTTTTGCAAAAAAAAGACATTTTTCACTTTCAGTTGTAAAATTTTGCAAAAAAAACGACATCCATATATAAATTTTTCTCAAAATTTATTGTTCTACATGTCTTTGATAAAAAAAAAATGTTTGGGTAAAAAAAAAATGGTTTGGGTAAAAGTTATAGCGTTTACAAACTATGGTACAAAAATGTGAATTTCCGCTTTTTGAAGCAGCTCTGACTTTCTGAGCACCTGTCATGTTTCCTAAGGTTCTACAATGGCCAAACAGTACAAACACCCCACAAATGAGAAAGTAGACACACTAAGGTATTCGCTGATGGGCAAAGTGAGTTCATAGAACTTTTTATTTTTTGTCACAAGTTAGCGGAAAATGATTTTTTTTTTTTCTTTAAAGTCTCATATTCCACTAACTTGTGACAAAAAATAAAAACTTCCATGAACTCACTATGCCCATCACGAAATACCTTGGGGTGTCTTCTTTCCAAAATGGGGTCACTTGTGGGGTAGTTATACTGCCCTGGCATTTTAGGGGCCCAAATGCGTGCAAAGTAGTTTGAAATCAAAATGTGTTAAAAATGGCCGGTGAAATCCGAAAGGTGCTCTTTGGAATGTGGGCCCCTTTTCCCACCTAGGCTGCAAAAAAGTGTCACACATTTGGTATTGCCGTACTCAGGAGAAGTTGGGCAATGTTTTTTGGGGTGTCATTTTACATATACCCATGCTGGATGAGAGAAATATCTTGGCAAAAGACAACTTTTCCCATTTTGTTATACAAAGTTGGCATTTGACCAAGATATTTATCTCACCCAGCATGGGTATATGTAAAATGACACCCCAAAACACATTGCTCAACTTCTCCTGAGTACGGCAATACCACATGTGTGACACTTTTTTTGCATCCTAGGTGGGCAAAGGGGCATGCATTCCAAAAAACACCTTCAGGATTTCACAGGTCATTTTTTACACATTTTGATTTCAAACTACTTCCCACACATTAGGGCCCCTAGAATGCCAGGGCAGTATAACTACCCCACAAGTGACCCCATTTTGGAAAGAAGACACCCCAAGGTATTCCGTGAGGGGCATGGCGAGTTCCTAGAATTATTTATTTTTTGTCACAAGTTAGCGGAATATGATGATTTTATTATTATTTTTTTTCTTACAACGTCTCATATTCCACTAACTTGTGACAAAAAATAAAAACGTCCATGAACTCACTATGCCCATCACAAAATACCTGGGAGTGTCTTCTTTACAAAATGGGGTCACTTGTGGGGTAGTTATACTGCCCTGGCATTTTAGGGGCCCGAATGCGTGAGAAGTAGTTTGAAATCAAAATCTGTAAAAAATGGCTGGTGAAATCCGAAAGGAGCTCTTTGGAATGTGGCCCCTTTGCCCACCTAGGCTGCAAAAAAGTGTCACACATGTGGTATCGCCGTACTCAGGAGAAGTTGGGCAATGTGTTTTAGGGTGTCTTTTTACATATACTCATGCTGGGTGAGAGAAATATCTCGGCAAAAGACAACTTTTCCCATTTTTTATACAAAGTTGGCATTTGACAATATAACAAAACAATAACAAACACAGGTGCACTCTGCAGAATCACTAAATCCTCAAACTGATTTTAAAATTGAGAGATTAGTCAACATGTCCTACGGTGTAGAACATGTCTAAGCCCGGACACCACGACAAGGTTTCTCAAGTAGCCCGGGACCCTACACTCTCCTACCTGAGCCGTATGGGCGATACCAGGAGCCAGTGGGCAAATTACAGAAGCATAAGGCCGACTCACAAACAACTCACCAGTTACCTCCAGCATGTGGCCATGCTTGCAATGGGAGGAGGGAGAAGTCTGTGAGTCCCACTCAAGACTTGCTGATATGTCCCAGGCCTCACAGGTGCACCTAAATGTGGCCTGTAGATGGAAAACAGGCACATTTTAAATAGGAGTTTATACACCTCCAGAAATCTATATATACAAACTAAGAAGACAGGTTGGCATTAGCAGGAGGTGCTTCAAACCCACATGCAGTTGTGCATATATACAGGGGAGCAAATCCTGCACTTGTGGCCCGTTGCTAATGGCAATCCCCAGCAAAATGCATACAATGGAGGATGCCCGCGGCGAACCACAAGTACCACAATAGACATCCTACACAAGGTAACAAGTGCGGATGTAATAATTAATATAACAATATAACAAAACAATAACAAACACAGGAGCACTCTGCAGAATCACTAAATCCTCAAACTGATTTTAAAATTGAGAGATTAGTCAACATGTCCTAGGGTGTAGAACATGTCTAAGCCCGGACACCACGACAAGGTTTCTCAAGTAGCCCGGGACCCTACACTCTCCTACCTGAGCCGTATGGGCGATACCAGGAGCCAGTGGGCAAATTACAGGAGAATAAGGCCGACTCACAAACAACTCACCAGTTACCTCCAGCATGTGGCCATGCTTGCAATGGGAGGAGGGAGGAGTCTGTGAGTCCCACTCAAGACTTGCTGATATGTCCCAGGCCTCACAGGTGCACCTAAATGTGGCCTGTAGATGGAAAACAGGCACATTTAAATAGGAGTTTATACACTTACAGAATTCTATATATACAAACTAAGAAGACAGGTTGGCATTAGCAGGAGGTGCTTCAAACCCACATGCAGTTGTGCATATATACAGGGGAGCAAATCCTGCACTTGTGGCCCGTTGCTAATGGCAATCCCCAGCAAAATGCATACAATGGAGGATGCCCGCGGCGAACCACAAGTACCACAATAGACATCCTACACAAGGTAACAAGTGCGGATGTAATAATTAATATAACAATATAACAAAACAATAACAAACACAGGTGCACTCTGCAGAATCACTAAATCCTCAAACTGATTTTAAAATTGAGAGATTAGTCAACATGTCCTACGGTGTAGAACATGTCTAAGCCCGGACACCACGACAAGGTTTCTCAAGTAGCCCGGGACCCATCTACAGGCCACATTTAGGTGCACCTGTGAGGCCTGGGACATATCAGCAAGTCTTGAGTGGGACTCACAGACTCCTCCCTCCTCCCATTGCAAGCATGGCCACATGCTGGAGGTAACTGGTGAGTTGTTTGTGAGTCGGCCTTATGCTCCTGTAATTTGCCCACTGGCTCCTGGTATCGCCCATACGGCTCAGGTAGGAGAGTGTAGGGTCCCGGGCTACTTGAGAAACCTTGTCGTGGTGTCCGGGCTTAGACATGTTCTACACCCTAGGACATGTTGACTAATCTCTCAATTTTAAAATCAGTTTGAGGATTTAGTGATTCTGCAGAGTGCACCTGTGTTTGTTATTGTTTTGTTATATTGTTATATTAATTATTACATCCGCACTTGTTACCTTGTGTAGGATGTCTATTGTGGTACTTGTGGTTCGCCGCGGGCATCCTCCATTGTATGCATTTTGCTGGGGATTGACATTAGCAACGGGCCACAAGTGCAGGATTTGCTCCCCTGTATATATGCACAACTGCATGTGGGTTTGAAGCACCTCCTGCTAATGCCAACCTGTCTTCTTAGTTTGTATATATAGATTTCTGGAGGTGTATAAACTCCTATTTAAATATGCCTGTTTTCCATCTACAGGCCACATTTAGGTGCACCTGTGAGGCCTGGGACATATCAGCAAGTCTTGAGTGGGACTCACAGACTCCTCCCTCCTCCCATTGCAAGCATGGCCACATGCTGGAGGTAACTGGTGAGTTGTTTGTGAGTCGGCCTTATTCTCCTGTAATTTGCCCACTGGCTCCTGGTATCGCCCATACGGCTCAGGTAGGAGAGTGTAGGGTCCCGGGCTACTTGAGAAACCTTGTCGTGGTGTCCGGGCTTAGACATGTTCTACACCCTAGGACATGTTGACTAATCTCTCAATTTTAAAATCAGTTTGAGGATTTAGTGATTCTGCAGAGTGCACCTGTGTTTGTTATTGTTTTGTTATATTGTTATATTAATTATTACATCCGCACTTGTTACCTTGTGTAGGATGTCTATTGTGGTACTTGTGGTTCGCCGCGGGCATCCTCCATTGTATGCATTTTGCTGGGGATTGCCATTAGCAACGGGCCACAAGTGCAGGATTTGCTCCCCTGTATATATGCACAACTGCATGTGGGTTTGAAGCACCTCCTGCTAATGCCAACCTGTCTTCTTAGTTTGTATATAAAGTTGGCATTTGACCAAGATATTTATCTCACCCAGCATGGGTATATGTAAAATGACACCCCAAAACACATTGCCTAACTTCTCCTGAGTACGGCGATACCAGATGTGTGACACTTTTTTGCAGCCTAGATGCGCAAAGGGGCCCAGATTCCTTTTATGAGGGCATTTTTTGACATTTGGATCCCAGACTTCTTCTCACGCTTTAGGGCCCCTAAAATGCCAGGGCAGTATAAATACCCCACATGTGACCCCATTTTGGAAAGAAGACACCCCAAGGTATTCAATGAGGGACATGGCGAGTTCATAGAATTTTTTTTTTTTGGCACAAGTTAGCGGAAATTGATTTTTTTTGTTTTTTTCTCACAAAGTCCCCCTTTCCGCTAACTTGGGACAAAAATTTCAATCTTTCATGGACTCAATATGCCCCTCACGGAATACCTTGGGGTGTCTTCTTTCTGAAATGGGGTCACATGTGGGGTATTTATACTGCCCTGGCATTTTAGGGGCCCTAAAGCATGAGAAGAAGTCTGGAATATAAATGTCTAAAAAATTTTACGCGTTTGGATTCCGTGAGGGGTATGGTGAGTTCATGTGAGATTTTATTTTTTGACACAAGTTAAAATGTCTGAATGGAGCCTGACAGGGGGGTGATCAATGACAGGGGGGTGATCAGGGAGTCTATATGGGGTGATCACCCCCCTGTTATTGATCACCCCCCTGTAAGGCTCCATTCAGACGTCCGTATGTGTTTTGCGGATCCGATCCATGTATCCGGGGATCCGTAAAAAACATACGGACGTCTGAATGGAGCCTTACAGGGAGGTGATCAATGACAGGGGGTGATCAATGACAGGGGGGTGATCAGGGAGTCTATATGGGGTCATCACCCCCCTGTCATTGATCACCCCCCTGTAAGGCTCCATTCAGACGTCCGTATGTTTTTTACAGATCCAAGGATACATGGATCGGATCCGCAAAACACATACGGACGTCTGAATGGAGCCTTACAGGGGGGTGATCAATGACAGGGGGTGATCAATGACAGGGGGGTGCTCAGGGAGTCTATATGGGGTGATCACCCCCCTGTCATTGATCACCCCCCTGTAAGGCTCCATTCAGACGTCCGTATGTTTTTTACAGATTCACGGATACATGGATCGGATCCGCAAAACACATACGGACGTCTGAATGGAGCCTTACAGGGGGGTGATCAATGACAGGGGGGTGATCAATGACAGGGGGGTGATCAGGGAGTCTATATGGGGTGATCACTCCCCTGTCATTGATCACCCCCCTGTAAGGCTCCATTCAGACGTCCGTATGTTTTTTACAGATCCACGGATACCTGGATCGGATCCGCAAAACACATACGGACGTCTGAATGGAGCCTTACAGGGGGGTGATCAATGACAGGGGGGTGATCAGGGAGTCTATGTGGGGTGATCACCCCCCTGTCATTGATCACCCCCCTGTAAGGCTCCATTCAGACGTCCGTATGTTTTTTAAAGATCCACGGATACATGGATCGGATCCGCAAAACACATACGGATGTCTGAATGGAGCCTTACAGGGGGGTGATCAATGACAGGGGGGTGATCAATGACAGGGGGGTGATCAGGGAGTCTATATGGGGTGATCACCCCCCTGTCATTGATCACCCCCCTATAAGGCTCCATTCAGATGTCCTTATGTGTTTTGCGGATCCGATCCATGTATCCGTGGATCTGTAAAAAACATACGGATATCTGAATGCAGCCTTACAGGGGGGTGATCAATGACAGGGGGGTGATCAATGACAGGGGGGTGATCAATGACAGGGGGGTGATCAGGGAGTCTATATGGGGTGATCACCCCCCTGTCATTGATCACCCCTTTGTAAGGCTCCATTCAGACGTCCATATGTGTTTTGCGGATCCGATCCATGTATCCGTAAAAAACATTCGGACGTGACTTCCGGTTCCGGCGCCGCCATGTGAGGACGCAGCGCTCAGAGCTCCTGCATACCGCCGAACATCTCTGTCATTTTGCAGCGCAGGGAACTGCTTCTCAGCCCTGAAGGACGTCCGACTGACACCACTTACCTGCATCAAGGAGCTGATGGAAAGATATCTCCTCCGGAGCGGGCAGAAGATCACAGGTGCGCAGCTAGCAGCCTCACAGAGCGCGGCAAAAATGGCGGACTCTCAGCCACTAGTATTCAGGGAGGAGGGCTCTCAGAGTACCCAGGGAGAGGGGTCCCCTCTAGGTGGTCCGGCCACATTAGATTATAAACAACTAGCCATTGAAGTGGCAATGCGTATAATGCCGGACATCCAGAAAACACTGGAAACGACAATACTGGCCTCTTTTAACTCCCTGAGGGAAGAGGTAAACCAGACCAGCATACAAGTTGGGGCCCTGGAGAAAGAGCTGCGTTCCTTGCAGCAGCAAGCAGGGGACACTGAGTCTGTTTTGAAATCCCAGCAGCATGCCCTGGAATACCTGCGGTTTAAGGTTGATGACCTGGAAAACAGGTCACGCCGCAACAACCTGAGGGTGGTTGGTCTGCCTGAGTCCATTAAACAACTGGACCTTTTAGATATATGTGAGAAAGAATTGCCAGAGGCCCTGGGCCTAAAGTTTTTCTGTCGAGTGGAGAGGGCCCACAGGATTGGTCCGGAAAGAGGCGTCACTAGGGACTCTAATTCGGAGTCTCCCCGCAGTGGAGATGGGAGACCTCGCCAAGTTATTTTTAAACTGCTGGACTTCAATGATAAGGTGGCTTTACTCCGCAGTTTTCGTAAGAGACGACATCAGATAACCATAAGGGGCCACAAAATCTTATTGTTTGAGGACTTCTCGGCTGAGGTGGCGAAGAAACGCAAGGCCTTCAGCCCAGTCTGCACTGCACTCTACCAAAGGGACATCAGATTTCAGCTTCTTTTCCCGGCGGTTCTAAAGATTCACAGAGCACACGGAGGGACTATCACTTTTAGATCCCCCACTGAGGCAGAGGAGGCCTTGGATGAGATTATTGAATCGGAGCAGCAGGATGCATCCCTCTCTCCCCAGCGGTCTACTTTGAAGGACTCATTGGATCCAGCTGTTCGACGAGGGAATGACCGTTTGCGCAACGGCCGAGAAAGGCCCTCCAGAAGAGGACGTTGATATTCCTCAATTCTAAATGTGGTTGAGACTCAACCCTGAGGGGTAGTATCTTGTTAATGCTGCTAAGCTGTTCCAGATTAAGAATGTTTTGTTATTCTGCTTTATGCTCCATACTAGGGCCTTTATTGTTCAGTCGTACAGATTGCCATTGTTTAGGCCAGGTATGTGAGAGCTCTGCCATGGCGGAAAAAAGGAAAGTCTATAACTAGATTTAGTGACAGCTGACACCATCTAGCCGTACCCGGTCCAGTGGATCGATACCTGCTGCCACACACCTGGGCAGTGCTATTTGGTTGTACTTATATTGGTTTTTGCTTGTGTTTTCTGTTCTCTTTTCCTCCCCCCTTTTTCCTTCCCTCCTCCCTTCTCCCTTGGCTTTCTCTGTCTGGGGATCCGTACATACCGGAGCTGAAATGAAAATTATCTCCTGGAACGTCAAAGGTTTACGCTCCCCGCAGAAGCGGTCAAAGATTTTACGCCACCTGAAGCGTCTTCAACCTGATGTAGTTCTCCTGCAAGAGACGCATTTGGAGGATAAAGATTTCTTCCGTATGAAAAAATTCTGGGTAGGTTCGGTGTTCGGATCCTCGGCCCGGGAGCGCAAAGCTGGAGTACTCACTTTAGTACATAGAAATTTCTCAGGGAAAATACTTTCAGAATTACATGACAGTGAGGGCAGATGGCATAGGTTAGCGGTAGAGATAGGAGGGATTTCTTATAGCATTCATAATGTGTATGCCCCAAATGAAAATAATGCCCCCTTTTACGCTCTTTTGGAGAACAGACTGCATATGGATGGAACTCACAACAGAATTGTGGGTGGTGATTTTAACTTAGTCGCATCTGTTCTGGAAGATCGGAAGAGGGATGAGGGGATGGTCAGATCGCAAAGACTCTCTGACAAGGTTATACCTCCCTTTCTAACCTCTACAGGTTTATATGATACCTGGCGCTCTCTACATCCTGATGACAGGGAGTATACACATTTTTCGCACGCACATAATGTATGGTCTCGTATTGACTATCTTTTCCTTCCCTTGCATATGTCATCTAGGGTGGTTTCCGCTGAAATTCATGACTTACTTATTTCTGACCACTCACCTATCTCCATTTCCTTGCAGGATACCTACCCTAGAGGAACTGATTTTATATGGCGCTTTCCTTCTTTTCTTGCCAAGGACGACAATTTTAAAGATACACTACAAGGTTGGTGGTGGGAGTTTCAGGGTGACAATCCCCGAGATGCATCAGATGTTTCGACCCATTGGGAGGCTGCTAAAGCGGTCCTGAGGGGTCGAATTCTCAGTTATGTTAGTAATTTACGCAAGATGGTCGCTAAACAATATCAGGAGGCTAGCTCGGCCCTCAGACAGGCATACACTCAATTCCTCCGGGTGGCTACCACTCAGTACAAGGAGGCCTGGATTGCACCTAGAAATACCTTTGAAGTTTGGGTAGATAAAAGGGAGGCAATGTATAGGTCAGAATTCCAGACGGATCTGTTCAGATTTGGGAATAAGTCAGGCAAAATGTTGGCTAACTTAGCACGGGGCAGGAGGGCTCCTACAGTCATCACAGTTCTGAAAGGGGAGGGGGGAGTGGTCCAAACAAATCCTAGGTTGATAAATGATTTGCTAGGAAAATATTATGAGCGTCTCTACAGCGACACCCCAGAAGACCCTGAAAAGGGCAGGAGATTTCTGTCAGACGTCAAACTACCTTCCCTGACGGAGGAACAGCAGGGATCTATAAATGCGGAGATAACGGCTGAGGAAGTGCTACATATAATGCGTTCCCTACATAACGGAAAGGCGCCAGGCCCTGACGGATTCTGAGGAGAATTTTACAAAGTGCTACAAGAAAATCTTGCCCCCACGCTGACGGACTATTTTAACCACCTTTTACACACAGGTAGTTTCCCTGCTCATGTTAATGTTGCCCACATTAAATTGATACTTAAACCAAATAAGGACCCACAAGATCCAGGCTCGTACCGCCCGATCTCGCTCATTAATCAGGATCTCAAGATATTGACTAAAATATTGGCTGACAGACTGAGCCTGTTAATGCCTACCCTGATAGGGCCCTACCAGGTGGGTTTCATTAAAGGGAGGTCGGGGGTGGCAAATATTAGGAAGGTGTTGGCAACCTTGGATTGGGTTCGACGCCGCCCTCAGCCAGCCGGGACCCCTATTTTGCTGGCTTTAGATGCGGAAAAAGCTTTTGACTCATTGCGTTGGGACTGGCTGGGGGCGGTGCTCGATAAATTCAAGATTTTGGGGGATATCCGTACCTTTTTGAAGGGTCTCTATTCCAGCCCAGCGGCGCGCATCCATACGGGAGGTTTCCTGTCTCGGGTGTTCCCCCTCCAGAGAGGGACTAGACAGGGTTGCCCGCTTTCCCCGCTCCTCTTTGACCTAGCCATCGAGCCCTTAGCTAGATTTCTAGAGGATTCTGACTTATATACGGATATTACCATAGGCAAGAAAGAGGTCAAACTAACTTTATATGCGGATGATCTTTTGATTTTCATGGACACTCCACAGCGACACTAAGGCCCCTTAATGGAGTTTCTGAGTTTTTTTGAGTCCTTCTCAGGATATAAAATAAATTAGTCTAAAAGTGAGATTCTAGAGCTGCACGCCACTAACCCACCGCAGTTTTGGCGGGATATAGGTCTCTCTTTATCTGCTGTTAAGAAATATGTCACGTACTTAGGGGTTAAAATTGGTAAGCTCCCGGGGTCACTGTACTCACTAAACTATCCTCCCCTCATAGCGAAAATAATATCTGAACTACAGAAATGGCATTCACTTCCCTTATCTCTGCTGGGAAGGTGCCAGCTCATTAAGATGATGAGTTTTTCTAAGTTGCTCTACCCCCTCCAAACGCTTCCGATTCTACTGAAACATACCGATGTCACTGCTTTAAACAAAGCTTTCACCACGTTCTTGTGGACAGGCAGACGCCCTCGTATCTCTCTTTCGAAGCTTACGTTATGGAAACCAGAAGGAGGAGTGAAATTCCCAAATGTACGGGGTTACAATCTGGCATGTCTTATGCGTCATGTTTCGGATTGGGTGCACAATACTGATCTTTTCTCTAATAGGGAAGTGGAGCAAAACCTGGTAGCTCCATGGAACCTGGTATCGTGCCTCCACTCTAACTTGGCCGCATTACCTGGGGAAATTAAGTCCTCGCTTTTATTGAGAGATACGATAGCAACCTGGAAGGCGGTTAGGAAGACAGTAAATCTGCCTCATGCAATCTCTAAATGGATGCCGCTATGGGGTCATCCAGAATTTCCGTCAGGAACTAGTTTGGGACCTTCTGAGCTGTGGATATCTAGGGATTTGACTAGGGCGGAACATCTGATGCATCAAGGGGAAAAACGTTGGCTAACTCCAAAAGAACTGAAGGAAAAATATGCCCTACCGGATTCCCATTTCTTGCAAATAATGCAGATTGTGGGTTTCTGCTCACATAGATTGCGTGATCTATCGAGGGAGGTGACCAAAAACTCCTTCGATGAGATCCTTAGTTTCTCCCCCCAAACAGTTTCTCTCTCTAGGTTGTATAGGGCCTTTTCAGGAAATTTCACGAAAGCCAAGGTTTCCACTCTGTTTAAGAAGTGGGAGCACATCACTATGGATGATGAGATTGGGGTAAAGATCCTGGAAGGTTGGAGTAAGGTACGTCAGTGCGTGATAGGTGAGACTTGGCGTGAAACGTTTTTTAGAATGATGCATCGGGCAAACTATGGTTTTAACTTCCCAGCCTCTCCCCAGTTTCCAGACTGTATCACAAAATGTCCTAATTTTAAATTGGCTGCTACGGATTTCTGGCATGGCATTTGGACATGTCCTGAGGTAGTCAAATTTTGGGCCGCTGTGATTGAGTATATCAAGACTAACTGGTTGGTGGAGTTACCTATGGAACCCCAGACCTTGGTTTTCCATTATATCCGTCCGGAGAACCCAACTAAGATACCGATTTTATTACACTCTGTCTTGTTAGTAGCCAAAAGGGTCTTGCTCCAGAGATGGCTCACGGATAGAGTTGAGCGAACACCTGGATGTTCGGGTTCGAGAAGTTCGGCCGAACTTCCCGGAAATGTTCAGGTTCGGGATCCGAACCCGAACCGAACTTCGTCCCGAACCCGAACCCCATTGAAGTCAATGGGGACCCGAACTTTTGGGCACTAAAAAGGCTGTAAAACAGCCCAGGAAAGAGCTAGATGGCTGCAAAAGGCAGCAACATGTAGGTAAATCCCCTGCAAACAAATGTGGATAGGGAAATGAATTAAAATAAAAATAAAAAAAATAAAAATGACCCAATATCAATTGGACAGAGGTCCCATAGCAGAGAATCTGGCTTCACGTCAGCAGAGAATCAGTCTCTTCATGCCATAGCAAAGAATCTGGCTTCATGTCAGCAGAGAATCAGTCTCTTCATGCCATAGCAGAGAATCAGGCTTCACGTCACCCACCACTGGAACAGGCCACTGTCACATATTTAGGCCCAGGAACCCAGGCAGAGGAGAGAGGTCCCGTAACAGAGAATCTGGCCTTATGTCAGCGCAGAATCAGTCTTCATGTCATAGCAGAGAATCAGGCTTCACGTCACCCACCACTGGAACAGGCCACTGTCACATATTTAGGCCCAGGCACCCAGGCAGAGGAGAGAGGTCCCGTAACAGAGAATCTGGCCTTATGTCAGCGCAGAATCAGTCTTCATGTCATAGCAGAGAATCAGGCTTCACGTCACCCACCACTGGAACAGGCCACTGTCACATATTTAGGCCCAGGCACCCAGGCAGAGGAGAGAGGTCCCGTAACAGAGAATCTGGCCTTATGTCAGCGCAGAATCAGTCTAAATGTCATAGCAGAGAATCAGGCTTCACGTCACCCACCACTGGAACAGGCCACTGTCACATATTTAGGCCCAGGCACCCAGGCAGAGGAGAGAGGTCCCGTAACAGAGAATCTGGCCTTATGTCAGCGCAGAATCAGTCTTCATGTCATAGCAGAGAATCAGGCTTCACGACACCCACCACTGGAACAGGCCACTGTCACATATTTAGGCCCAGGCACCCAGGCAGAGGAGAGAGGTCCCGTAACAGAGAATCTGGCCTTATGTCAGCGCAGAATCAGTCTTCATGTCATAGAAGAGAATCAGGCTTCACGTCACCCACCACTGGAACAGGCCACTGTCACATATTTAGGCCCAGGCACCCAGGCAGACGAGAGAGGTCCCGTAACAGAGAATCTGGCCTTATGTCAGCGCAGAATCAGACTTCATGTCATAGCAGAGAATCAGGCTTCACGTCACCCACCACTGGAACAGGCCACTGTCACATATTTAGGCCCAGGCACCCAGGCAGAGGAGAGAGGTCCCGTAACAGAGAATCTAGCCTTATGTCAGCGCAGAATCAGTCTTCATGTCATAGCAGAGAATCAGGCTTCACGTCACCCACCACTGGAACAGGCCACTGTCACATATTTAGGCCCAGGCACCCAGGCAGAGGAGAGAGGTCCCGTAACAGAGAATCTGGCCTTATGTCAGCACAGAATCTGTCTTCATGTCATAGCAGAGAATCAGGCTTCACGTCACCCACCACTGGAACAGGCCACTGTCACATATTTAGGCCCCGGCACCCAGACAGAGGAGAGAGGTCCCGTAACAGAGAATCTGGCCTTATGTCAGCGCAGAATCAGTCTTCATGTCATAGCAGAGAATCAGGCTTCACGTCACCCACCACTGGAACAGGACACTGTCACATATTTAGGCCCAGGCACCCAGGCAGAGGAGAGAGGTCGCGTAACAGAGAATCTGGCTTCATGTCAGCACAGAATAAGTCTTCATGTCATAGCAGAGAATCAGGCTTCACGTCACCCACCACTGGAACAGGCCACTGTCACACATTTAGCCCCCGGCACCCAGACAGAGGAGAGGTTCATTCAACTTTGGGTTGCCCCGCAATATAATGGTAAAATGAAATTAAAAATAGTATTAAATGAGGAAGTGCCCTGGAGTAGAATAATATATTGTTAAGGGGAGGTAGTTAATATCTAATCTGCACAAGGGATGGACAGGTCCTGTGGGATCCATGCCTGGTTCATTTTTATGAACGTCAGCTTGTCCACATTGGCTGTAGACAGGCGGCTGCGTTTGTCTGTAATGACGCCCCCTGCCATGCTGAATACACGTTCAGACAAAACGCTGGCCGCCGGGCAGGCCAGCACCTCCAAGGCATAAAAGGCTAGCTCTGGCCACGTGGACAATTTGGAGACCCAGAAGTTGAATGGGGCCGAACCATCAGTCAGTACGTGGAGGGGTGTGCACAGGTACTGTTCCACCATGTTAGTGAAATGTTGCCAGGTGGTGGTGCAGTTAGCTGTGGCGTGTTGACAAAAATTTTCCACATCTCTGCCATGCTAACCCTGCCCTCAGAGGAGCTGGCCGTGACACAGCTGCGTTGGCGACCTCTTGCTCCTCCTCTGCCTTCGCCTTGGGCTTCCACTGGTTCCCCTGTGACATTTGGGAATGCTCTCAGTAGCGCGTCTACCAACGTGCGCTTGTACTCGCGCATCTTCCTATCACGCTCCAGTGTAGGAAGTAAGGTGGGCACATTGTCTTTGTACCGGGGATCCAGCAGGGTGGCAACCCAGTAGTCTGCACACGTTAAAATGTGGGCAACTCTGCTGTCGTTGCGCAGGCACTGCAGCATGTAGTCGCTCATGTGTGCCAGGCTGCCCAGAGGTAAGGACAAGCTGTCCTCTGTGGGAGGCGTATCGTCATCGTTCTGTGTTTCCCCCCAGCCACGCACCAGTGATGGGCCCGAGCTGCTTTGGGTGCCACCCCGCTGTGAACATGCTTCATCCTCATCCTCCTCCACCTCCTCCTCATCCTCGTCCTCCTCATCCTCGTCCTCCTCGTCCTCCAGTAGTGGGCCCTGTCTGGCCACATTTGTACCTGGCCTCTGGTGTTGCAAAAAACCTCCCTCTGAGTCACTTCGAAGAGACTGGCCTGAAAGTGCTAAAATTGACCCCTCTTCCTCCTCTTCCTCCTGGGCCACCTCCTCTTCCCTCATCGCCCTAAGTGTTTTCTCAAGGAGACATAGAAGTGGTATTGTAACGCTGATAACGGCGTCATCGCCACTGGCCATGTTGGTGGAGTACTCGAAACAACGCAACAGGGCACACAGGTCTCGCATGGAGGCCCAGTCATTGGTGGTGAAGTGTGTCTGATCCACAGTGCGACTGACCCGTGCGTGGTGCAGCTGAAACTCCACTATGGCCTGCTGCTGCTCGCACAGTCTGTCCAGCATATGCAAGGTGGAGTTCCACCTGGTGGGTACGTCGCATATAAGGCGGTGAGCGGGAAGGCCGAAGTTAGGCTGTAGCGCAGACAGGCGAGCAGCGGCAGGGTGTGAACGCCGGAAGCGCGAACAGACGGCCCGCACTTTATGCAGCAGCTCTGACATGTCGGGGTAGATGCGAATGAACTTCTGCACCACCAAATTCAGCACATGCGCCAGGCAAGGGATGTGCGTCAAACCGGCTAGTCCCAGAGCTGCAACGAGATTTCGCCCATTATCGCACACCACCAGGCCGGGCTTGAGGCTCACCGGCAGCAAACACTCGTCGGTCTGTTGTTCTATACCCCGCCACAACTCCTGTGCGGTGTGGGGCCTGTCCCCCAAACATATGAGTTTCAGAATGGCCTGCTGACGTTTACCCCGGGCTGTGCTGAAGTTGGTGGTGAAGGTGTGTGGCTGACTGGATGAGCAGGTGGAAGAAGAGGAGGAGGAAGCTGAGTAGGAGGAGGAGGAGACAGGAGGCAAAGAATGTTGCCCTGCGATCCTTGGCGGCGGAAGGACGTGCGCCAAACAGCTCTCCGCCTGGGGCCCAGCCGCCACTACATTTACCCAGTGTGCAGTTAGGGAGATATAGCGTCCCTGGCCGTGCTTACTGGTCCACATATCTGTGGTTAGGTGGACCTTGCCACAGATGGCGTTGCGCAGTGCACACTTGATTTTATCGGACACTTGTTTGTGCAGGGAAGGCACGGCTCTCTTGGAGAAGTAGTGGCGGCTGGGAACAACATACTGTGGGACAGCAAGTGACATGAGCTGTTTGAAGCTGTGTGTGTCCACCAGCCTAAATGACAGCATTTCATAGGCCAGTAGTTTAGAAATGCTGGCATTCAGGGCCAGGGATCGAGGGTGGCTAGGTGGGAATTTACGCTTTCTCTCAAATGTTTGTGAGATGGAGAGCTGAACGCTGCCGTGTGACATGGTTGAGATGCTTGGTGACGCAGGTGGTGGTGTTGGTGGTACATCCCATGTTTGCTGGGCGGCAGGTGCCAACGTTCCTCCAGAGGCAGAGGCGGCGGCAGCAGCAGCAGAAGAGGCCGAGGCGGCAGCAGCAGCAGAAGAGGCCGAGGCGGCAGCAGCAGCAGAAGAGGCCGAGGCGGCAGCAGCAGCAGAAGAGGCAGCAGGGGGAGCTTGAGTGACTTCCTTGTTTTTAAGGTGTTTACTCCACTGCAGTTCATGCTTTGCATGCAGGTGCCTGGTCATGCAGGTTGTGCTAAGGTTCAGAACGTTAATGCCTCGCTTCAGGCTCTGATGGCACAGCGTGCAAACCACTCGGGTCTTGTCGTCAGCACATTGTTTGAAGAAGTGCCATGCCAGGGAACTCCTTGAAGCTGCCTTTGGGGTGCTCGGTCCCAGATGGCGGCGGTCAGTAGCAGGCGGAGTCTCTTGGCGGCGGGTGTTCTGATTTTGCCCACTGCTCCCTCTTTTGCTACGCTGTTGGCTCGGTCTCACCACTGCCTCTTCCTCCGAACTCTGAAAGTCAGTGGCACGACCTTCATTCCATGTGGGGTCTAGGACCTCATCGTCCCCTGCATCGTCTTCCACCCAATCTTGATCCCTGACCTCCTGTTCAGTCTGCACACTGCAGAAAGACGCAGCAGTTGGCACCTGTGTTTTGTCATCATCAGAGACGTGCTGAGGTGGTATTCCCATGTCCTCATCATCAGGAAACATAAGTGGTTGTGCGTTAGTGCATTCTATCTCTTCCACCCCTGGTGAAGAGCTAGGTGGATGCCCTTGGAAAACCCTGGCAGCAGAGTCTTCAAACAGCATAAGAGACTGCTGCATAACTTGAGGCTCAGACAGTTTCCCTGATATGCATGGGGGTGATGTGACAGACCGATGGGCTTGGTTTTCATGCGCCATCTGTGCGCTTTCTGCAGAAGACTGGGTGGGAGATAATGTGAACGTGCTGGATGCACTGTCGGCCACCCAATTGACTAATGCCTGTACCTGCTCAGGCCTTACCATCCTTAGAACGGCATTGGGCCCCACCAAATATGGCTGTAAATTCTGGCGGCTACTGGGACCTGAGGTAGTTGGTACACTAGGACGTGTGGCTGTGGCAGAACGGCCACGTCCTCTCCCAGCACCAGAGGGTCCACTAACACCACCACGACCATGTCCACGTCCGTGTCCGCGTCCCTTATTAGATGTTTTCCTCATTGTTCCCGTTTACCACAATTTTGAGAATGGCAAATTTGGGAATAGTTTTTTAACCCAGAACAAAAAGTCTGCTTTTACGGTCACTACAAATAACTTGACCAGCTAAAACAGAACAGATTTGGTTGAATAGAAATGTGAGGCCTGTTTTTTTTTGGCGCTGTGTGACAGGTATAGGTTTAATCACAGAATCAGACTTCTATCTGCACGGTAGCGTGTGTCTTAGGTTTTTCTGAATGACACTATCAGCACCTTCAATGTAAGATATCCTTTTTGGGATAGATTTCAAGTAGGCCTCATATACCAGAAACTAGTTATTTTGAGAATGGCAAATTTGGGAATAGTTTTTTAACCCAGAACAAAAAGTCTGCTTTTACGGTCACTACAAATAACTTGACCAGCTAAAACAGTACAGATTTGGTTGAATAGAAATGTGAGGCCTGTTTTTTTTTTGCGCTGTGTGACAGGTATAGGTTTAATCACAGAATCAGACTTCTATCTGCACGGTAGCGTGTGCCTTAGGTTTTTCTGAATGACAATATCAGCACCTTTAATGTAAGATATCCTTTTTGGGATAGATTTCAAGTAGGCCTCATATACCAGAAACTAGTTATTTTGAGAGTGGCAAATTTGGGAATAGTTTTTCAACCCAGAACAAAAAGTCTGCTTTTACGGTCACTACAAATAACTTGACCAGCTAAAACAGTACAGATTTGGTTGAATAGAAATGTGAGGCCTGTTTTTTTTTTGGGCTGTGTGACAGGTATAGGTTTAATCACAGAATTAGACTTGTATCTGCACGGTAGCGTGTGTCTTAGGTTTTTCTGAATGACACTATCAGCACCTTCAATGTAAGATATCCTTTTTGGGATAGATTTCAAGTAGGCCTCATATACCAGAAACTAGTTATTTTGAGAATGGCAAATTTGGGAATAGTTTTTCAACCCAGAACAAAAAGTCTGCTTTTATGGTCACTACAAATAACTTGACCAGCTAAAACAGTACAGATTTGGTTGAATAGAAATGTGAGGCCTGTTTTTTTTTGCGCTGTGTGACAGGTATAGGTTTAATCACAGAATCAGACTTCTATCTGCACGGTAGCGTGTGTCTTAGGTTTTTCTGAATGACACTATCAGCACCTTTAATGTAAGATATCCTTTTTGGGATAGATTTCAAGTAGGCCTCATATACCAGAAACTAGTTATTTTGAGAATGGCAAATTTGGGAATAGTTTTTCAACCCAGAACAAAAAGTCTGCTTTTACGGTCACTACAAATAACTTGACCAGTTAAAACAGTACAGATTTGGTTGAATAGAAATGTCAGGTCTATTTTTTTGGCGCTGGGTGACAGGCTCAACTTGCCCCTGATGTAGTATATGGCCAAAAAATAACCACACTGTTGATGGTTAAATGCACTTGGGTGACACAGGCTCAGCCTGCACCAGATGTAGTATATGGCCAAAAAATAACCAGACTGTTGATGGTTAAATGCACTTCGGTGACACAGGCTCAGCCTGCAGCTGATGTAGTATATGGCCAAAAAATAACCAGACTGTTGATGGTTAAATGCACTTCGGTGACACAGGCTCAGCCTGCAGCTGATGTAGGATATAGCACAAAATAACCACACTATTGATGGTTAAATACACTTGGTGATAGCTTGTGCTGGCGCACCACAAGTCACAAAATGGCCGCCGATCACCCCAGAAAAAAAGTGATCTAAAAACGCTCTGGGCAGCCTCAAAAAAGTGAGCAAGTCAATATTAGCACTTCAATGATCCACAGCTGCAGATCGATCACAGAATGAAGTCTTTTGGAGGAGTTAATCTGCCTAATCTCGCCCTAACGTCGCAGCTGCAACCTCTCCCTATGCTTGAATCAGCAGAGTGACGTGCAGCGCAACGTGACCCAAGCTTATATAGAGGCTGGGTCACATGCTGCACTGGCCAATCACAGCCATGCCAATAGTAGGCAAGGCTGTGATGGCCTCTTGGGGCAAGTAGTATGACGCTTGTTGATTGGCTGCTTTGCAGCCTTTCAAAAAGCACCAAGAAAGCGCCGAACACCGAACCCGAACCCGGACTTTTACGATACAGTTCGGGTTCGCTCATCCCTACTCACGGATGCCATGCCAGACATTCCTGCTGTGATATCTGAATTGAAAGTTCTTTTGGGATATGAAAGGATTGAAGCATCTAGGCACAAAGAAGGTTCAGCTTCCAAATTCTTTAATAAGTGGCGCACTTTTGTTATTGCACACTTTAATATGGTAGAGATTAGAGAATTGGTTAAACCGTTTCAGTACACCTCATGGTATCTTAGAGCATCTCTAGGTAATACTCTGGGACCCCTGGCAGTATAGTCCTGCCTCCCCCCCCCCCCCCCCCTATATCTCTTTCACTTCCCCCACTTCCCTTCCTTTCCTTTATTATTTCTGTTCCTACTACTTTTAAATTAAAATAAAAAATGCAGTCAGATTCATGTACATTAAACTCATGTTCCTTATGATACTGTATGTGACTCCCTGAAGCCAGATGGGGAAAGCATGTATAAATGTATGATATGCGGGTTCATGACCCTTGCCTTGTATTTTGTGAATCTGCTCCAAATAAACAGAATTAAAAAAAAAAAAACATACGGACGTCTGAATGGAGCCATACAAGGGGGTGATCAATGACAGGAGGGTGATCAATGATAGGGGGATGATCAGGGAGTCTATATGGGGTGATCAGGGGTGATCAGGGGTTAATAAGGGGTTAATAAGTGACATGGGGGGGTGTAGTGTAGTGGTGTTTGGTGCTACTTATTACTGAGCTGCCTGTGTCCTCTGGTGGTCGATCCAAACAAAAGGGACCACCAGAGGACCAGGTAGCAGGTATATTAGACGTTGTTATCAAAACAGCGTCTAATATACCTGTTAGGGGTTAAAAAAAATCGCATCTCCAGCCTGCCAGCGAATGATCGCCGCTGGCAGGCTGGAGATCCACTTGCTTACCTTCCGATCCTGTGAACGCGCGCGCCTGTGTGCGCGCGTTCACAGAAAATCTCGCGTCTCGCGAGAAGACGCATATATGCGTGACTCTGCGCTGAGCTGCCGCCTCCGGAACGCGATCCTGCGTTAGGCGGTCCGGAGGCGGTTAAGGACCGAAACACGAGGGTACGAAACTTTTACCGCATTGCAAATAAAGTATTTCCTATTGTTTAAAGAGCTGGATTTCTTCATCGATTTTTACAATTTCAAAGAAACAGCCGCGCCCATGCTGGTGTCCGTGCTCACAACAGGTGTAACAGGTGTAACAGGTGAGAGCTGCTATTTTCCATATATATATATATATATATATATATATACAGTAAATGTATATATTAGAGGTGGGACGAATCCAATTTTTTTCGAATCCGAATCCAAATCCAAAAAGGTTCTCGAATATATCGAATCTTTCGAATCTTGAATCCTACGAATCCTGTACATAATTGTGTGAACGCACGGTGTAAGAAACAAAGTCAGACCGCGTCAGTTTGTCTGAACCTCCACCTCCCAGTCACGGTCGCACCCTATATGACTGCGATGACCCCTGCTCCTATCACTACAGAACATACAGGGTAATACAGCCTCATACCTCTTACATCCAGTGACGTCTCTTGTAGATGTTCTCTTTCCTCATCTTCTCCTTTCAGACCAGACACCATTTTTCAGCCATTTTTCGTCTCTGCAGCTTGACAAAAAAAAAAAATCTTAGTTACCCCTGATAATACTAGTACCACACAGAGCCCCCCATATAAAATACCCCTTCTTTGTGGCCTCAGTAGATGCCCCCATAGTGCCCCCAATAATGTGCCAATAAGAAGTGGCCCCACAGTGCCACCCAATAATGTGCCAGTAAGTGTCCCCATAGATGCCCCCCTAATCATGTGCCAGTATCATGTGCCTCTCTCCTCCCCCCCATGTGCCGGTATCATAGTGCCATCTCCCCCCCAATGTGCCCGTATCATAGTGCCACCTCCCCCCATAATGTGCCCATATCATAGTGCCACCTCCCCCCCATAATGTGCCCGTATCATAGTGCCATCTCCCCCCATAATGTGCCCGTATCATAGTGCCATCTCCCCCTATAATGTGCCCGTATCATAGTGCCATCTCCCCCCATAATGTGCCCGTATCATAGTGCCTCCCCCCAATGTGCCAGTAGTATCA
This sequence comes from Bufo bufo, assembly GCF_905171765.1. Lineage (NCBI taxonomy): Eukaryota > Metazoa > Chordata > Amphibia > Anura > Bufonidae > Bufo > Bufo bufo. Next base: position 585,248,850 of record NC_053389.1, on the reverse strand, counting down.
TAGTGCCTCTCACCTCTCCCCCTGGCATTCACAGATCCCCCCACCCCATAACAGTGCCATCCACAGACCACCCACCCCATAACAGTGCCATCCACAGACCCCCCACCCCATAACAGTGCCATCCACAGACCCCCCCACCCCATAACAGTGCCATCCACAGACCCCCCCACCCCATAACAGTGCCATCCACAGACCCCCCCACCCCATAACAGTGCCATCCACAGACCCCCCCACCCCATAACAGTGCCATCCACAGACCCCCCCATCCTATAACAGTGCCATCCACAGACCCCCCCATCCTATAACAGTGCCATCCACAGACCCCCCACACCCTATAACAGTGCCATCCACAGACCCCCCACCCCATAACAGTGCCATCCACAGACCCCCCCACCCTATAACAGTGCCATCCACAGACCCCCCCACCCCATAACAGTGCCATCCACAGACCCCCCCCACCCTATAACAGTGCCATCCACAGACCCCCCCACCCTATAACAGTGCCATCCACAGACCCCCCCCACCCCATAGCAGTGCCATCCACAGACCCCCCCACCCTATAACAGTGCCATCCACAAACCCCCCCACCCTATAACAGTGCCATCCACAGACCCACCCCCCACCCCTTAACAGTGTCATCCACAGACCCCCCCCCCCCCATTGCCGCTCCAGTAGTTATAAAATGTGTAATTGTGATTAATAATCATGCTGCCCCCTCTGTCTGTAGTATTACATGATTCAATAAATCTTACTTACAGGGCTAGTACTGCTATCGTAACAGGCCGGCCGGGCAGACGAGCGGCAGCATCACTGACTGACGTCACCTGCCTGAGCCTCCTGCTTCATTCATAAAGCAGGCGGCTCAGGCAGGTGACGTCAGTCAGTGACGCTGCCGCTCGTCTGCCCGGCCGGCCTGTTACGATAGCAGTACTAGCCCTGTAAGTAAGATTTATTGAATCATGTAATACTACAGACAGAGGGGGCAGCATGATTATTAATCACAATTACACATTTTATAACTACTGGAGCAGAGGGGCCGGAGCACAGTGAACGCACCGGCCCCCAGCTCCGCCTCCCAGTCCCTCCCACCGGATTCGTTTCAGGCAAATTACGTCGGGATTCGAGTCCACGAATCCCACGAATCCAGCAAGATTCGAGGGATTCGTGGATTCGACGAATCCCCCGTCGCATCTCTAATATATATATATATCAGTATTGTACTAAATTGTGTTAAATATCACTATTGATTACTCTTATATTCCACTCTTACCTTCTCTAACACGTTAGACTATGGGTCCTTCTACACGGGTCATGAAACAAAGATAAAAAGGTAAATGTCTCAATTAAATATATATACTTCACTGCCTAGAAAAGACATTTAAAATAAAAATAATAAATAGCTTTATTACCATTTGATATAAAATATAGGGCCAAGCCTATTTATTCAAAGGCAGATAACCCCCACAAGAAGCGGACTTGAGAAAAAAAGGAGGAAAGAAAAATGTCAACTCACTAAGAATGCCTAGATACAGCCTCTATAATTCCTCCAAACAATTTTTCCCAATGCTACACAAGTAATCACCATGGCAATAAATTCTATCATGCCAAGGGGTAGCCCCTGTTGAGTGATACTCTGTGTCAGGACCTAAAACATACAGTCCTGATCAAAAGTTTAAGACCACTTGAAAAATGGCAAACTTTAAGTGGTCTTAAACTTTTGATCAGGACTGTATTAGTTGTCCTGTTACACAGTAAATTGACATTCCTGGAGGTGCAAAAAGGTGAAAAGAAAAAATTGGAGCTCTTACAAAACCTGTGTATGACCCAGTGACAAGGCCACCATAAGGCATGCTTAGTAGTTTACTGTACCAGGCGAGGCACTGTATGAGACCTCCTCACAATAAGAATGGAAGCTAAGCTATTGCCCATGTCTCTGCACTAAAACTGCCTTTTGTACACTGAATGGAGGTTGAATGATCGTCACTACAACCATTGCTTTGCCAACAATTTATTTTTGGTGCCCCATGAAAGATGTGATCACCCAACAAATGAGCATTGATTAGTTATGTGTTTATATGTTTTCATCGGGAACAAGTGTTTTTTAGTTCCTGACAATTGACCCTTTTAAAAAAAAGCCATATGAGGGGGACAGGTCAAGACAAGACTACAAACAATATGCTTTACATAAAGCTTATTCTTTCTGATTAGCATGATCAGATCCTATTCTTTACAGATCATTTCATCTTTTTTTAAGTTGAAAATCCTATTGGACTTTCAGTGTCAAATCTTAGACTAAATCTCTATCTCAGACAGCCATTTTAAGGAGCATAATCCTACTGTAGTCCATAACATATCATGTTGTGCATGGAATTAAAATGAAAGAGAAGCAATAACACTGAAGGGAAGATGAGAGTTTTGATTTATTGCCTCTACTATTCTGAGCAGCTTCACAACCTAAATGTACTTAGATGTAAGAAAGAATGAAGAAAGACTTGTCTACAGGGAATGACAGTTTATGAAAGCAAGACAATTACGGCTTTAGATTTGTGTGCCAAGTAAATGCACTTGATTCTCTTTTCTGTACAAAACAGACTAAAGAATTAAAGTATGTAATTCTTCAAGGAAATAAAACATTCCATAGGTTGCACAAATGCAAATTATCGTTTAAACAGGCTTCCACACAATTTGCTTGTAGCCTGTGATTAAACTACAATATTAACGTTCTACATAATTGTCCAAAGCAGTTGCTATATGTAAAGCAATAGCCTGCTTTAAAAACTGTATTTACTTTGGCTCTCTTGTGTTTGCGTACTTACAGAAATCTGAGTCAAACCATTACTTTGAAAGAGGAAAATGCAAAGATTGAAATAGCAGTCTTGCTGATGAGAGACTAAAATTCAACTTCTATTTGCAAACAGCAGAACTTTGAACAAATTCATTTTTCTGCAGACAATACAACATTTCTGAGAAAGGAGTGTTTGTGGATGAACTGCTCTTTTATGATAAAACTACAATAAGTATTTTGCACATTGTATAGCTTAAGGACAAAGGATAAAATTAGTCGAATAATTGCTTAGAGTCCATTGAATGCATGAATTGGAGTCTAGTTCTCCACTAGGTAAAGTATAAAACATTTTCTCTGTACCTCAATATTTTCATATAAATCTAGTAATAATTTAGTAGGGTAAAACTGTGTTATTTGCTTATAGTTAGTAGATCAACACAGCAGTGGTTATGGTCTAAAAGCATAACTTTTAATTCCATATCGTACTAAAATACCATTGAAAAGACCACAAGTAACAAGTCAAAAGAAAGAAAAACACATAAGCAATCAGAGTATACATATTCAAATGCTATCACTATATAGTACTCGTACATTGCAGGACAATGATTCCTGATAGTGATGGACGAACATTGGGCGGGATGTTTCACAAATGCGAACGCGCCTTCGCGATCAAATGTTGGCGAACTGAGCGCTTGCGGCGGACCCCATTACTTTTAATGACAGGCAAACCTGAAAAACCTTCAGGTCATATTTGCAGCCACCAAATACCTATTAGAAGTGTTCAAATAGTCCCACAAAATAGACAGTGACATACCAGAGGGGGATCAATGGCAAAAATTCCCACAAAAAATATATATTTTAATCAGGAGCCATTTTTATGCGTCTTAAAGGGAAACTCTCAAAAATGTTCCCTGCTGGAGCCTAGAAAATTTTTACTGTAGGCCAGTGGAGTACAGGCACGAAAAATTAGGCATTCACCTGACAGAAAAGAACAAGTGATAATGTGGCTGGAGGTATATTAGATGGCCATTGGATAACAATTTTTCTGTAGGCCAGTTCAGACCCCAAAAATTAGGCATTCACCTGACAGAAAAGAACAAGTAATTATGTGGCTGGAGGTACATTAGGAGGTCACTGAATAACAATTTTACTGTAGGCCAGTGGAGTACAGGCCCCACAAATTAGGCATTCACCGGACGGAAAATAACAAGTTATTATGTGGCTGGAGGTATATTAGACGGTCACTGGATAACTATTTTACTGTAGGCCAGTACAGGCCCCAAAAATTACGCATTCCCCTGACAGAAAAGAACAAGTGATTATGTGGCTGGAAGTACATTAGGCTGTCACTAGATAACATTTTTACTGTAGGCCAGTACAGACCCCAAAAATTAGGCATTCCCCTGACAGAAAAGAACAAGTGATTATGTGGCTGGAAGTATATTAGACGGTCACTGGATAACTATTTTACTGTAGGCCAGTACAGGCCCCAAAAATTACGCATTCCCCTGACAGAAAAGAACAAGTGATTATTTTGCTGGAAGTACATTAGGCGGTCACTGGATAACAATTTTACTGTAGGCCACTGGAGTAGAGGCCCCAAAAATTAGGCATTCATCTAACAGAAAAGGCCTTTCATGCCACTGTATATACACTGAATAAAAATATAAATGCAACACTTTCGGTTTTGCTCCCATTTTGCATAAGTTGAACTCAAAGATCTGAAACATTTTCTACATACACAAAAGACCCATTACTCTCAAATATTATTCAGAAATCTGTCTAAATCTGTGTTAGTGAGCACTTCTCCTTTGCCGAGATAATCCATCGCACCTCACAGGTGTCGCATATCAAGGTGCTGATTAGACAGCATTAATATTGCACAGGTGTGCCTCAGACTGCCCACAATTAAAGACCACTCTGAAATGTGCAGTTTGATCACACAGCTCAATGCCACAGATGTCGTTCAGTGTACATAAGACAAAGACCATTCTTTGTTCTGGGTGGTGGCAGATATGTGTGGGCTGGCATGATGAAATAAAATTACCCGTGGTCATCACAGGTGTTGAATTCCTCCGAGATCCATGCCTCATTAATTTTTGGAAATGTTAGGTAGTCCATAGTCCTGAGCTAGGCAAGTGCGATTATTGGTCACAATCCCCCCTGCTGCGCTGAACGTCCTTTCGGACAGGACACTCGATGAGGGGGAAGCCAAAAGTTCCATTGCAAATTGTGCCAGCTCTGGCCACAGGTCAATCTTGCACACCCAGTAGTCCAGGGGTTCCTTGCTTCTCAGAGCATCCACATCGGCCGTTAACCCGATGTAGTAGGACCCTTTTCGGTCTAGCCGTTCCCTGAGGCTGGATCTGGAGGGCGGCTGTCGATGGTTGGCTGCAAGAATTATCTCATATCCGAAGTGACTAATATATCTTCAAACTGCCCTCTTCTTGCAGGCACAGTAGGATTGGTACCCACACCTGTTTCGTTGTGGGTGAAAATTCTTCTGCCAGCAACAGCAGAATGCAGCATCTCTCGCAGCAAGGCCTGGAAATACTGCATTCTGACAGCCCTCTGTGATGCTGGTAACATGTCCGCCATTTTGTGCTTGTATTGGGGGTCTAAGTACGTTGCCACCCAGTACTGGTCCTTGCCCTTTATGCTTTTTATACTGGGGTCCCTCTTCAAACACTGGAGCATGAAGCCCCCATTTGCACTAAATTGGAAGTGGTGGAGCGCCCTTAAACCTGCTCATAACCCAGGAGAATGTCGTTCTCGGTCTCCTCCCCCCAGCCACGGACAACACCATGGATCCTCGAAAAGTTTAAAGTCCCCCTCAAAGCCTGCTCTTCTTGCTCCTCCTCCTCCCAGCCACCATCCTCCTCTGACTCCTCTTCAGACTCCTGCTGACTTGTCTCAGATGGAGTAGCCCCCCCTGTAAATTCATTCAGCATTGCGACTTCCTCATCCTCCGACTGACCAGTTTGGTGATCTCATCAAAAGGCCGCAGAAGTCTGCATGTGTTGCGCATGAGCAGCAGTGAAAAGAAACCAAGCTCAGCAGAACCTGTCCTGCTGCAGAGTTCGTACAGGTAGTCATTAATGGCACATTGCTGCTGGAGTAGCCTATCAAGCATATACAAGGTGGAGTTCCAGTGCGTCGTGCTGCCATAAATAAGACGTCTGATGGGCAGGTGGTGTCGCCGCTGGATGTCAGCAAGGCGAGCCATGGCCATGTAAGATCTTGAAAATGGCCAGATATTTTCCTGGCCTGCCGCAAGACGTCCTGGACCCCGGGGTATTTGGCAACAAATAGCTGCACGACTAAATTCAAGACATGTGCCATGCACGGCACGTGTGTCATTTTGACCTGTTTCAGGGCGCTCAGCAGATTGGCACCATTGTCGCACACCACTTTACCAATCATCAAATTGAGTGAGGTTAGCCACTGATCGGCCTGTAACCGCAGGACTGGTGTGGCTCTTGGCTTCCAGGCACAACAGCCAGAGCACAGCATGGCAACGTCTCACCTGGCACATTGAATAAGTTCTGAGGAGCTTGGGGGGTGCAGCTAAAGAGGCGGTAGCAGTGGAAAAGGAGGAGTCAGCCAAGGAGGAGACAGAGGATGGAGTAGGAGGAGGAGAAGAGGCAGGCGTGCATGCAATCCGTGGAGGTTACACCAAATCCACACAGATGCCACGGGTTACATGCTTAACAGCCATCAGAAGGTTCACCCAGTGGGAAGTAAAAGTTATGTACCTTCCCTGCCCGTGTTTGTTAGACCACGTGTCTATAGTCAGATGTATCTTGGCACCGACACTGTGTGCCAGAGATATATTCACTTGCTGCTGAACGTGGCCATATAGCTCTGGGATGCCCTTCTGGGTGAAATATTTCCTTTCGGGGACCTTCCATTGCGGTGTGCCAATGGTCACAAATTTTCTAAAGGCCTCCAACTCCACCAGTTTATATGCCAGTAGTTGGCGGGCTAGCAGTTCCGACAAGCCAACGGTCAGCCTTTGGTCAAGAGGGTTATCCGGCATCATCAACTTTTTACGCTTGAACATTTGGGCCACAAAAGCCTGCCTTCTGCCAGATAAATGCGACGATAGCACGGTGGAAGGTGGAGTGGAGGACAAATGGGAGGAGAGAGGAGAAGAAGATGCAGGACGTGGAGCGCCAGGAGTGTGTCTTTGTGGGTTGTGACGGCGTTGCTCCCACTGGGCTCAGTGATGAGAGGCCAAGTGCCTTCTTAAGGCGGTCGTCCCTAGTTGAGTGTTGGGCTTACTGTGACTTATGCGTTGACAACACAGGCTGCAGATGGCAACACTATTGTCAGCAGCTGACACGTTAAAAAAAGCCCACACTTCGGAGACATGTGCCAGCATCCTGGGAGCGCAAGATGTGACCGTGCATGGTGGATGGCTCGTTCCAGATACATTTGCAGTCTGCTTTTTGCCTCCTGTGCACTGCGAGCTCTGCCTGCTTCTCCTCCTTCTCCCTATCTGCTGCTCCGACTCTCCCTCTGAACTCCCTTCCTCTTCCTCTCTTGTGGGCACCCACGTGACGTCCATTGACACGTGATCATCATTACCTTCACCACCACTGACATCTTGGAGTAGGCAGCAACAGTGGGGACCACCCTCCTTGGGCTGATCTGGGTACCGTTGTCAGACCGCTGGGTGGAGGCCGCTGCTACCTCCTCTTCCTCATCCGATGCCAAGAATGGGTGCGCATCGGTAAGGTATGGGAATGGATGGGAAAATAATTCCTCTGACTCGAGTGGAGGGGCTATGGTGGTTGTGGTGTCTTTGGGGGTGCACACAGCAGAGAGTGAGGAGTATGCAGATACAGAGGATGAGGAGGGTGCAGAAGCAGGTGTATCGCAGGCCTCAATCAGTATTTGGTGGAAGCAGGTATATCAAACCCCTTAATCAGTATTTTGTGTTAGCAGGTGTATCGCAGGCCTCAATCAATATTCGGTGGAAGCAGGTATATTAAACCCCTTAATCAGTATTTTGTGAAAGCAGGTGTATTGCATGCCTTAATCAGTATTATACTGATGGAAGTAGGTATATTAATCCCCTTAATCAGTTTTTTTGTGGAAGCAGGTATATCAATCCCTTAATCAGTATTTTGTGGAAGCAGGTGTATCGCAGGCCTCAATCAGTATTTGGTGGAAGCAGGTATATCAAACCACTTAATCAGTATTTGGTGGAAGCAGGGTATATAGAGCCCCTTAATCAATATTTGGTGGAAACAGGTATATAGAACACCTGAATCAATATTTGGTTGAAGCAGGAATATCGCACCCATCAATCAGTATTTTCTGAAAGCAGGCATATTAAACCCCTTAATCAGTATTTTGCAGAAGCAGGTATATCGCAGGCCTCAATCAATATTTGGTGGAAGCAGGTATATAGAACCCCTTAATCAGTATTTTGTGGAAGCAGGTATATCGCACCCCTCAATCAGTATTTTGTGGATGCAGGTATATAAAAAACCCTCAATCAGTATTTTGTGGAAGAAGGTATACTGCACCCCTCAATCTGTATTTTGTGGAAGCAGGTATATAGAACCCCTTAATCAGTATTTGGTGGAAGCAGGTACATCGCACCCCTCAAACAGTATTTTGTGGAAACAGATATATAGAACCTCTTGATCATTATTTTGTGGAAGCAGGTATATTGCACACCTCAATCAGTATTTTGTGGAAGCAGGTATATAAAAAACCCTTAATCAGTATTTTGTGGAAGCAGGTATATCGCACCCCTCAATCTGTATTTTGTGTAATCAGGAATATCGAACCCCTTAATCAATATTTGGTGGAAATAGGTATATCGCACCCCTCAATCAGTATTTTGTGGAAGCAGGTATATCACAGGCCTCAATCAATATTTGGTGGAAGCAGGTATAATGCACCCCTTAATCAGTATTTTGTGGAAGCAGGTATATTAAACCCCTTAATCAGTATTTTGTGTTAGCAGGTATCTCGCAGGCCTCAATCAATATTCGGTGGAAGCAGGTATATCAAACCCCTTAATCAGTATTTTGTGGAAGCAGGTGTATCACAGGCCTTAATCAGTATTTGATAAAATCAGGTATATCAATCCCCTTAATCAGTTTTTTTGTGGAAGCAGGTATATCAATCCCCTTAATCAGTATTTTGTGAAAGCAGGTGTATCGCAGGCCTCAATCAGTATTTGGTGGAAGCAGGTATATCAGACCACTTAATCAGTATTTTGTGGAAGCAGGGTATATAGAACACCTGAATCAATATTTGGTTGAAGCAGGAATATCGCACCCATCAATTCAGTATTTTGTGAAAGCAGGCATATTAAACCCTTTAATCAGTATTTTGCAGAAGCAGGTATATCGCAGGCCTCAATCAATATTTGGTGGAAGCAGGTATATAGAACCCCTTAATCAGTATTTTGTGGAAGCAGGTATATCGCAGGCCTCAATCAATATTTGGTGGAAGCAGGTATATTGGACCCCTCTATCAGTACTTTGTGGAAGCTGGTATATCAAACCCCTTAATCAGTATTATGTGGAAGCAGGTATATTGCACACCTCAATCAGTATTTTGGGGGGCAACAGGTTTATCACACCCATTGCAAATAGTTGTTCCAATAGCGTTTTTCCCTCTATATACCTGTGGTATCGCAGCAGAACCACACACAACTGCTGCATAATACAAATGCACTATATACTTTCTATGTTAGAAAGTATATTATAGGTATATCACACCCCTCAATCAGTTTTATTTGGGGTAACAGGTATATCGCACCAGTTGCAATTAGTTATTCCAATAGTATTTGTCCCTCTATATAGCTGCGGTATCGCAGCAGATCCGCACACAACTGCTGCACAATACAAATGCACTATAATATATTTTCTATGTTAGAAAGTATATTATAAGTATATCACACCCCTCAGTATATCACACCTATCCATAGGACACCTAAACCAGTCCTTAAAAGGACTTTTGTGGCCCTATTAGCCAGCGTTTAGTGCCACTAACAGTCTGTCCCTGCTCCACAAAGCAACCTCTCCCTACACTGGCAAAACACAGAATGCAAAATGGCTGCGAGATCGGGTTCAGTTATAGGGTGGGGGTGTGTCCATGTGCTGAAACATCTCAATTGCCTGTCCCACCTGATGTGTGTGTCATGGGTCAAAGTTCGACGCAATGCAAAAGAATATGGCGCCGGCGAAACGACCGCTGGGCGAACTGCAAGGCCATCTCTAATTCCTGATATAACATTAACCACCTCCGGACCGCCTAACGCAGGATCGCGTTCCGGAGGTGGCAGCGCTGCGCACAGTCACGCATATACGCGTCATCTCGCGAGACGCGAGACTTCCTGTGAACGCGCGCACACAGGCGCGCGCGCTCACAGGAACGGAAGGTAAGAGAGTTGATCTCCAGCCTGCCAGCGGCGATCGTTCGCTGGCAGGCTGGAGATGTGTTTTTTTTAACCCCTAACAGGTATATTAGACGCTGTTTTGATAACAGCGTCTAATATACCTGCTACCTGGTCCTCTGGTGGTCCCCTTTGTTTGGATCGACCACCAGAGGACACAGGTAGCTCAGTAAAGTAGCACCAAGCACCACTACACTACACTACACCCCCCCCCGTCACTTATTAACCCCTTATTAGCCCCTGATCACCCCATATAGACTCCCTGATCACCCCCCTGTCATTGATTACCCCCCTGTCATTGATCAACCCCCTGTAAAGCTCCATTCAGACGTCCGCATGATTTTTACGGATCCACTGATAGATGGATCGGATCCGCAAAACGCATCCGGACGTCTGAATGAAGCCTTACAGGGGCGTGATCAATGACTGTGGTGATCACCCCATATAGACTCCCTGATCACCCCCCTGTCATTGATTACCCCCCTGTCATTGATTACCCCCCTGTAAAGCTCCATTCAGATGTCCGCATGATTTTTACGGATGCACTGATACATGGATCGGATCCGCAAAACGCATCCGGACGTCTGAATGAAGCCTTACAGGGGCATGATCAATGACTGTGGTGATCACCCCATATAGACTCCCTGATCACCCCCCTGTCATTGATCACCCCCCTGTCATTGATTACCCCCCTGTAAAGCTCCATTAAGATGTCCGCATGATTTTTACGGATGCACTGATAGATGGATCGGATCCGCAAAACGCATCCGGACGTCTGAATGAAGCCTTACAGGGGCATGATCAATGACTGTGGTGATCACCCCATATAGACTCCCTGATCACCCCCCTGTAAAGCTCCATTCAGATGTCCGCATGATTTTTACGGATGCACGGATACATGGATCGGATCCGCAAAACGCATCCGGTCGTCTGAATGAAGCCTTACAGGGGCATGATCAATGACTGTGGTGATCACCCCCCTGTCATTGATTACCCCCCTGTAAAGCTCCATTCAGATGTCCGCATGATTTTTACGGATGCACTGATAGATGGATCGGATCCGCAAAACGCATCCGGACGTCTGAATGAAGCCTTACAGGGGCATGATCAATGACTGTGGTGATCACCCCATATAGACTCCCTGATCACCCCCCTGTCATTGATTACCCCCCTGTCATTGATTACCCCCCTGTAAAGCTCCATTCAGATGTCCGCATGATTTTTACGAATGCAATGATAGATGGATCGGATCCGCAAAACGCATCCGGACGTCTGAATGAAGCCTTACAGGGGCGTGATCAATGACTGTGGTGATCACCCCATATAGACTCCCTGATTACCCCCCTGTCATTGATTACCCCCCTGTAAAGCTCCATTCAGATGTCCGCATGATTTTTACGGATGCACTGATAGATGGATCGGATCCGCAAAACGCATCCGGACGTCTGAATGAAGCCTTACACGGGCGTGATCAATGACTGTGGTTATCACCCCATATAGACTCCCTGATCACCCCCCTGTCATTGATCACCCCCCTGTCATTGATCACCCCCCTGTCATTGATCACCCCTCTGTAAGGCTCCATTCAGATATTTTTTTGGCCCAAGTTAGCGGAATTTTTATTTTTTTTTCTTACAAAGTCTCATATTCCACTAACTTGTGTCAAAAAATAAAATCTCACATGAACTCACCATACCCCTCACGGAATCCAAATGCGTAACATTTTTTAGACATTTATATTCCAGACTTCTTCTCACGCTTTAGGGCCCCTAGAATGCCAGGGCAGTATAAATACCCCACATGTGACCCCATTTCGGAAAGAAGACACCCCCAGGTATTCCGTGAGGGGCATATTGAGTCCATGAAAGATTGAAATTTTTGTCCCAAGTTAGCGGAACGGGAGACTTTGTGAGAAAAAAATTAAAAATATCAATTTCCGCTAACTTGTGCCAAAAAAAAAAAATTTCTATGAACTCGCCATGCCCCTCATTGAATACCTTGGGGTGTCTTCTTTCCAAAATGGGGTCACATGTGGGGTATTTATACTGCCCTGGCATTCTAGGGGCCCCAAAGCGTGAGAAGAAGTCTGGTATCCAAATGTCTAAAAATGCCCTCCTAAAAGGAATTTGGGCACCTTTGCGCATCTAGGCTGCAAAAAAGTGTCACACATCTGGTATCGCCGTACTCAGGAGAAGTTGGGGAATGTGTTTTGGGGTGTCATTTTACATATACCCATGCTGGGTGAGAGAAATATCTTGGTCAAATGCCAACTTTGTATAAAAAAATGGGAAAAGTTGTCTTTTGCCAAGATATTTCTCTCACCCAGCATGGGTATATGTAAAATGACACCCCAAAACACATTCCCCAACTTCTCCTGAATACGGCGATACCACATGTGTGACACTTTTTTGCAGCCTAGGTGGGCAAAGGGGCCCATATTCCAAAGAGCACCTTTAGGATTTCACAGGTCATTTACCTACTTACCACACATTAGGGCCCCTGGAAAATGCCAGGGCAGTATAACTACCCCACAAGTGACCCCATTTTGGAAAGAAGACACCCCAAGGTATTCCGTGAGGGGCATGGCGAGTTCCTAGAATTTTTTATTTTTTGTCACAAGTTAGTGGAAAATGCTTATTATTATTATTATTTTTTTTTTTTTTTTCATACAAAGTCTCATATTCCACTAACTTGTGACAAAAAATAAAAACTTCCATGAACTCACTATGCCCATCAGCGAATACCTTGGGGTCTCTTCTTTCCAAAATGGGGTCACTTGTGGGGTAGTTATACTGCCCTGGCATTCTAGGGGCCCAAATGTGTGGTAAGGAGTTTGAAATCAAATTCTGTAAAAAATGACCTGTGAAATCCGAAAGGTGCTCTTTTGAATATGGGCCCCTTTGCCCACCTCGGCTGCAAAAAAGTGTCACACATCTGGTATCTCCGTAATCGGGAGAAGTTGGGGAATGTGTTTTGGGGTGTCATTTTACATATACCCATGCTGGGTGAGAGAAATATCTTGGCAAAAGACAACTTTTCCCATTTTTTTATACAAAGTTGGCATTTGACCAAGATATTTATCTAACCCAGCATGGGTATATGTAAAAAGACACCCCAAAACACATTCCTCAACTTCTCCTGAATACAGAGATACCAGATGTGTGACACTTTTTTGCAGCCTAGGTGGGCAAAGGGGCCCACATTCCAAAGAGCACCTTTCGGATTTCACAGGTCATTTACCTACTTACCACACATTTGGGCCCCTAGAATGCCAGGGCAGTATAACTACCCCACAAGTGACCCCATTTTGGAAAGAAGAGACCCCAAGGTATTCGCTGATGGGCATAGTGAGTTCATGGAAGTTTTTATTTTTTGTCACAAGTTTGTGGAATATGAGACTTTGTATGAAAAAAAAAAAAAAAATCATCATTTTCCACTAACTTGTGACAAAAAATAAAAAATTCTAGGAACTCGCCATGCCCCTCACGGAATACCTTGGGGTGTCTTCTTTCCAAAATGGGGTCACTTGTGGGGTAGTTATACTGCCCTGGTATTCTAGGGGCCCAAATGTGTGGTAAGGAGTTTGAAATCAAATTCAGGAAAAAATGAGGAGTGAAATCCGAAAGGTGCTCTTTGGAATATGGGCCCCTTTGCCCACCTAGGCTGCAAAAAAGTGTCACACATCTGGTATCCCCGTACTCAGGAGAAGTTGAGGAATGTGTTTTGGGGTGTCTTTTTACATATACCCATGCTGGGTGAGAGAAATATCTTGGTCAAATGACAACTTTGTATAAAAAAATGGGAAAAGTTGTCTTTTGCCAAGATATTTCTCTCACCCAGTATGGGTATATATAAAATGACACCCCAAAACACATTCCCCACCTTCTCCTGAGTACGGAGATACCAGATGTGTGACACTTTTTTGCAGCCTAGGTGGGCAAAGGGGCCCATATTCCAAAGAGCACCTTTCGGATTTCACAGGTCATTTTTTACAGAATTTGATTTCAAACTCCTTACCACACATTTGGGCCCCTAGAATGCCAGGGCAGTATAACTACCCCACAAGTGACCCCATTTTGGAAAGAAGAGACCCCAAGGTATTCGCTGATGGGCATAGTGAGTTCATAGAACTTTTTATTTTTTGTCACAAGTTAGTGGAATATGAGACTTTGTAAGAAAAAAAATAAAAAATAAAAAAATCATCATTTTCCGCTAACTTGTGACAAAAAATAAAAAGTTCTATGAACTCACTATGCCCATCAGCGAATACCTTAGGGTGTGTACTTTCAAAAATGGGGTCATTTGTGGGGTGTTTGTACTGTCTGGGCATTGTAGAACCTCAGGAAACATGACAGGTGCTCAGAAAGTCAGAGCTGCTTCAAAAAGCGGAAATTCACATTTTTGTACCATAGTTTGTAAACGCTATAACTTTTACCCAAACCATTTTTTTTTTACCCAAACATTTTTTTTTTATCAAAGACATGTAGAACTATAAATTTAGAGCAAAATTTCTATATGGATGTCGTTTTTTTTTGCAAAATTTTACAACTGAAAGTGAAAAATGTCATTTTTTTGCAAAAAAATCGTTAAATTTCGATTAATAACAAAAAAAGTAACAATGTCAGCAGCAATGAAATACCACCAAATGAAAGCTCTATTAGTGAGAAGAAAAGGAGGTAAAATTCATTTGGGTGGTAAGTTGCATGACCGAGCAATAAACGGTGAAAGTAGTGTAGGTCAGAAGTGTAAAAAGTGGCCTGGTCTTTCAGGGTGTTTAAGCACTGGGGGCTGAGGTGGTTAAATAAATTACTCAAGGTAGAAATAAACAGGGTTGATCTCAATGGATCACAGTATATTGTAGACCATCTATTTAATTAACCTCTTTAGTTGCCCACCTTTGACCCCACTCAAGCTCTAAGATGTCTTTATTGTGTACTGGTGCCTAAAACTGTGCACAATACTCCATGTGTGTTCTGACTAGTTTTTTTATAAAGTGGTAGAACTACGTTTTCTCCATCTGTATCCCTTTTGATGCAACCCAGCTTTGGATGCAGCTTCCTGACTTTGACTGCTAAATTTAAGTTTTGGGTCAACTAATGCAGTCCAAATTAATGGAGTTATAGTTTATACCACAGTTTCTCAATTTTTTACAAATATAAAAAGAGCAAAAAATAAATAAATAAAATATAAAAAAATATATATAAATAAAGGCATTAGTATTTGATTACCTATGGATGGGATTACCCAACCTTATTTGTCAGACTGCAAAGAATGTGGCACGCTACCCAGTGATATGCTGCACAGGTGACAGGTTACAGCTAAAGCTAGTGACAGGATGTGGATGCCAGGAGACCCGGGACCTGGGACCTGTGGAGGTGGCAGTGAAGCGAAGGAGTAGGAACCCAGAGGTGGGGACCAGGTAACTGAATCCGGACATATGCCCTTCTTCTACTATCTCAGACAGCCATTTTAAGGAGCATAATCCTATTCATTCTTTGAAAATATAAAGCAAACAAATAACAAAAATACAATATATAGGATTTTTTTTTTATACTTAACAGCAGGTGTGCACCAAGCCTTTCTGCTGCCTGAGGTGACAATTGAATTGGCACCCCCAATGCTAAATGCTCAATCTAACCCCTTCCTTTCAGCCCTACTGTTAAAGATATTCTGCTATTAAAGCCAGTACAAAAAATGCACCTTATAACGTGTGCCAGTACAAAAAATCAAAAAATACCCTGTTATAATATGTGCCATTACACAAAAATACCCCCTTATAACACGTGCTGGTACAAAAAATGCCCTCTTCTGTGTGCCAGTACAAAAATAACCCCTTTTAGTGCCCCCCTTATATGTACCAGTACAAAAAGTGCCCCTTTTTGTGCCAGTACTAAAATCACCCCCTTTTAGTGCTTCCAGTAGAGCCAAAGTCCCCCATAGTGCTCTCCCAATTTATAATAATGCCCCCATAGTGGCTCAATAGCATGCTGCCAAATAAAAATATTAAACAAAAATACTTACCTGAACAATGCTGTCAGTGATGTGATGCCGGACATAGGCCTCTTCCAGTCTGTGTTCTGAGCTGTATGCTGCCTGGCTCAGATGGCACCAAGATGATGACATCATCACACTGCCTGCACCAGCCTCTGATAGGCTACAGGCACCAGGCCTGAAGCATATTAGAGGAAACGGTGGAGCAGGGAGACAGCACTCTTGTGCCCCGTTGCAGCATTCAACTACAGATGCAGCCAAGCTAAACTTGATGGTTAACGTGTTAAGTAGAGAATGGCAAGAAAATGTTAACTGACTTTTCAATGAATTTCAATGGTTTTTGTCATGAGATAACTGAGATAACACTGTGACATGTGTTATCAGAGTCAATTTTAGCTCACTACATCTGTATCCTGAAATGGTGATACAGTTGAATATAAAGAGATAAGCACTTCCACAATGGAAACGCTCATTGCCTATGGGCATATTGCCACCCCCTACTTGTTGCTAGGTTGCCTCACGTTCGTTGGTGGTGTACTCCTCCTTAACAGTATTCTATGTAGTGTGAGCACATTCAGTACTCACTTCGTAACATTAACCTTCTTAACATTTGGTCACCACAGACTGGTGATATTAATATCCTAAGTTTAAAGGGGTTTTCCAGGATTTTAATACTGATGCCCTATCTGATGACAGTATGTGATCGGTGGAGGGGGTCTGACACCCAGAACCCACACCAATTAGCTGTTTGAGAAGGCAGTGGTGCTAATCACGGCCTTTTCACATCTTTTACTAGGTCAGTGACGATATGTTAATCTGTCATGTAGCCTAGGCACAGCTAAGCCCCAAGCGGGAGACCAAGCACAGCCAGTATATAATGTACGGCGCTATGCTTGGTAGGCTGCAAAAAGGCCATGGCCCTCGCAGAAGCACCAGTGCCTTCTGAGAAAGCTGACCAGCAGGGGTCCTAGTTCTCAGACCCCCACCGATCAGATATCGATGACCTATCCTGAGGATAGATCATCAGTATTAAAATGTCAGAAGACCCTTTTAATGCTGTTTATCCCATTGCAGCATTAGTATGACAATATATAATATATATATACATATATACTGTATTTTTCGCTTTATAAGACGCACCTGATGATAAGACGTACCTAGATTTTTGAGGAGGAAAATAAGAAAAAAAATATTTGAACCAAAAGGTGTGCTTTTGGTGGGTTTTGAACTAATGATGGTCTGTGGATGACACTATTATGGGGGATCTGTGGATGATGCACTGTTATAGGGGATCTGTGGATGACGTACTGTTATGGGGAATCTGTGGATGACATACTGTTATGGGGATCTGTGGAGGACACTGTTATGGGGGTATCTGTGGATGACACTGTTAGGGAGGGATTTATGGATGGCATTGTTATGGGGATCTGTGGATGATACTGTTATGGGTACATCTATGAATGACACTGTTATGGGGATCTGTGGATGACACTGTTATTGGGGGGATGTGTGGATGACACATATATAGCATCTTATGCTATATGTGTCATCCACAGATCCCCCCCATAAATGTCCCAGTGTAAATAGTGACCCCAATACACCCGGCCTGCACACAGAAATCTTCATATGTAAAGTGTAGTCATGTAATCCTAATTAAAGTAGCGCAATCCTCTGCAGTAGTACTTCCTATCAAACTACCGTAGCAGGCAGGCCGGCCAGCAGCGTAACATCACTCACTCCGTCACGCGCCTGCTCCTCCAACTTTATTAATGAAGCAGGAGGAGGCGCGTGATGGAGCGTGTGACGTTACGCTGCCAGCCAGCCTGCCTGCTACGGTAGTTTGATAGTAAGTACTACTGCAGAGGATTGCGCTACTTTAATTAGGATTACATGACTACACTTTACATATGAACATTGCTTTGCGGTGCCCGGTGTAATAGAGTAGAGTGACTGCACCGGGCCCTGCCATGAGTTGCCGCCCTCCAGACCCTCCTGCCTCCCCGCTGATACATTGCAGGCTGCGCTGTGCAGCATAGCGGCCGGCGATGTATCAGTGTCAGCAAAGTAAAAATTGCAGCATTCCCTTTATAAGATGCACTGCCATTTTCCCCCCACTTTTGGGAGGTATAAAGTGTGTCTTATAAAGCGAAAAATACGGTGTTTATATATATATATATATATATATATATATATATATAAAACACAAAGAAAGGACAGCAGCACTTGCTAATTAAGTCAGGTGCAGGAATCCTCAAACCTTAGGCAAATCGGTCATCAAAATGATTATAGTTTTCCAAAAAAGAGGCAGCACTCCAAGATAAAGGTGAAACGACCCGCTTTATTCCCCTCATATTCAATTACAATAGGAAATTCCAAATAATAAAACCTGCATTTATTTCCATTTTAGCCATGCAGTAGTGTTAATTTAGCAGTGAACCTTTGTGCACTTACCTCTAAAGGTCAACTGAAGAAATGCCATTAATTATCTTTTTAAAAGTCGTGCATAATGATAATTGCAATCCATGAGAAAAAAAAAAGCAGATAAAAATATAGGCTCTATAATGCTGTCCTGAATATGATAAAATGCTGAAGCTCTGCTCTCATTTGCATTCTTATTCATTTAAATTTAAATAGCTTTACCAATTCTGTTGGCATGCAGGAAATGTGACAAATTGGTAGAAATGTCTATTTACCACAAAGCAATGGAATTGCTTTTAATGCAATACACAAATAGTAATGACCCTTTCTAAATTAACTGGTACATAATCATGAAACAAATATGTTAAAATGTTAGAAACAAAAATTATTAACTCGTTTTCTAAATTGGTCTAGGTCAGGTCACTATTTAAAGTGGTTGTCATCAGCTGATGTCACAGATCTGGCATCAGAAGTACTGTAGTACTGTGAGCTAACATTGTTGATTCAAAAAAATGTTACAAATGGACAGAACTGGTCTGGCAGAGTGGAAGGCACTTTTTATTAGTAATTCTGAGCTCTAGCTAATACAGAGCGTCCCCACTGTGTTAGGGACCCCCTGTGCCCTAATAGAACATGAGTATACTGATTGTCATCCGCTTCATAACACTTATATGGAGGCATACCGTTTTTTTCATTAGGATAGGTGACAAAAAAACATGGCTCTTTGAAGCATGAGGGTGGATTCACAAGCGGCATAATTTTGCGCTACAAACAATTCTGCCATAAAATCTGTACATTCAGATTTTGATGTGGATTTGCCACAGATTTCTCCTAATCCACATTAAAACATCATGATTATTTTGTGGTGTTTTTTTCTCTGGCAGAAAATTATGCCACATGTGAATCCACCCTTACTCCTAGGAGAGAACATGGAGCCACACAGATGTACCAAATGAATGCATACAAAGTGCCTAGTGCTTACCATTAGTGTTTTTACACAAGGATTTGCACTGTAAATTATCCACGAGTCATTAGGCCTTATTATCAGGGATTGCCACATACAATTATGCTCTGATGTTTCATACATGGCAGGCATAAGCTGTTCTGTTGGCTTTTCATTTACACATCAGCAAGAGATTTTAGACATTTTATTACAAGAACAAGAGAGGACAGAGGGGAAAACATGATAATCTTAATCCTCCTAGTCCTTCAGTTCTCATTCAACCTTCAACAAAAAGACTTGACAGTGTTTGCCCTTCCAGCACAGACGGGATTAAAATACACAGGAAAAAAAAGTGTGACACTGTTACTCTATTATATGTTAAATGAAGATTTTATTTTAGAACTTTTCATGTTTAGTTTGATACACTAAGGGCTGTTTCACACGAGCGGATGCCGTGCGTGACATCCGCTCCGTGAATGACAGCCAAGACCCGATGCAGACTGCAGAAGCACGGAGCATTAACATGACTGATAATGCTCCGTGCCTCTCTGTGATCTCTTTACTACGAAATCACGGTGACAACTTTATCTCACTGTGATTTCGTAGTAAAGAGATCACAGAGAGGCACGGAGCATTATCAGTCATGTTAATGCTCCGCGCTTCTGCAGTCTGCATCGGGTCTTGGCTGTCATTCACGGAGCGGATGTCACGCACGGCATCCGCTCGTGTGAAACAGCCCTAAGGGTACGATTAGGTTTCTGCATTCAGTTTTCAAAAAACAAAATTGGGAGTGGATAAGAACCATTTGGCCAATCTAGTCTGCCCAATATATCTGAATCCTATTAATAGTCCCTGGCCCTATCTTATATGAAGGATAGCCTTATGCCTATCCCATGCATGCTTAAACTCCTTCACTGTATTTGCAGCTACCACTTCTGCAGGAAGGCTATTCCATGCATCCACTACTCTCTCAGTAAAGTAATACTTCCTTATATTACTTTTAAACCTATGCCCCTCTAATTTAAAACTGTGTCCTCTTGTGGTAGTTTTGTTACTATATAGCTGCATATCCAGTCCCTTAAAAAAATAAAAAAAATATGAGACTTCTACTGTATAGGTCTCAGTAGAAGTACAGTACAGTAGAAGTCTCATTTATTTTTATTTTTTTAAGTAACTGGCTATGCAGCTATTATAGCTGAGTGGTTAAGTGCCTTGCTTCTAGTAGAGGTCATGAGTTTGAATCCCAGCAGAAACTTTTCTGAAATACAGGCTAAATTAGATTTTAAAACACTGAGGTGTCCCCAAGCACTGACTCCATATATGGACATAGCTATATATGGAGTCAGAACAGGGACTCCTAAGCTGAACTAGAGTCCAGACACCCTACCCTCATCAGAGCAGGGGGTGCCTGGGGTTCTCCCATCCTGAAGTGTTCTACCCGAGCACACAAGCACTTTGGTGCTCGATCAACACTACTTGTGATGTTACTCTTAAAAATGTGCAGGGTGTACAATATTTTAAGGGGAAAACCCAGTTGACAGGTAGCCAGGAATATGGCTTAAAGTCATTTTGGTTCTCACAAGAGATCTGCCTTTATCATCTGTGACAGAGCAGTCTCCATACACATTTTCATTTCTTTCTTTGTATTTTTTCACTCTTAACACAGACAACAAAAGTCTGTAATTCACTGACATAAATAAGCACTAAGGGTGGGTTCACACACTGAGAGTAGTGAATGTGGAGAGGGAAGAAACCAGAAAGAAGGTACGCAATATACTGTAGACTCACTCTGGAAAATTAGTAATGTAAATCATAATATGCAATATTAGAGCCTAGTGGTATTACCCATAGGCAAAAAGAAAGGCTCACTACTAATAAACCACCTATCAGCATATGAGTCACTAAAACCAACAACATTAGAAAAATAATATACGTTGTTAATTCATAACTATACAATAAAAACAAATAACTATTTCACCCCCGGAGGTTTTTTTTTTTTTGCGTTTTCGTTTTGCGCTCCCTGCCTTCCCAGAGCCATAACTTTTTTATTTGTCTGTTCACATAGCCATATGTGGGCTTGTTTTTTGCAAGACAAGTTGTACTTCCCAACGCCACCATTTAAGATTGCATATGATGTAGTGGGAAGCAAGAAAAAAAATTCCAAATGGGGTGAAATTGCAAAAAAAAGCAATTCCACCAGTTTTACAGGTTTTTAATTTACAACGTTCGATAAAACTGACCAGTTACTTTTATTCTATAGGTCAGTGTGAATCCGGCAATACCTTATATGTATAGTTTTTCTTGCGTTTTGATAAAAAAATTCAAAAGTGGGAAAAAAATCTGTTTTATTTTTTTGTCGCCATATTTTGACCCCTATAACTTTTATGTAATTATGTGTACAGAGATGTATGAAGGCTCATTTTTTTTACGGGGTGATCTGAACTTTTGATTGATACCATTCTGGGGTGTGTATGACTTTTTGATCACTTTATTTTTTCTTTTTTTTTAAATGAAGCGACCAAAAACAAGGAATCGGCCATTTGGACGCTTTTTTCCGTTTTTCTCTTTGCCATATGGGGAATATATTTTTATATTTTTATACTATGGTCGTTTTCACACATTGCGACACCCATGATGTGTATTTTTTTTTTCTTTTTTTTAGTTCTTTTATTTTTATTTTGGGAAAAGGGGAGTGATTTGAATTATTATTATTATTTTTTATTTTTTTACTTTTTTTATTACACTTTATTACATGCAATCATTAGATTTCTATTCTCATAGACCCCAATGCACTAGCATTGGAGTCTATGAGAAAATTGCTTGTTTCCTATGGAGCGGAAATTTTATGTGAACTGGGCATCTTAAAACATAGCTTTTACTAAATTGGTTAAAATATATATAGTACCACTAGGTGAGAACAGAAAATTAATACACTACTCCACTGTTTCTGGATCACAATAAAGTGAAGAAAAGGGTGGATCTTACCACGTCTTGTGGGTTCCACATTCAGTAGAGGAAGGTCCTGGTAGTTGGTTATACAGGGACCAAGGTCACCACGGTGCTTGTGTCTGGTGGCATGAATGAAACTCCTAATATGCCCTATGATTGGGTTCCCTACCTATAGGAGGGCTAGGGGCTGTTCTGCACACCTGCCTAACAGACACAGAGCACCCGTCCCGACAGGGGCGACCCCATACGGAACCTTTCCCTCAGTATGGGCCTAGTACTGCACTTTACCCTTATTTACAAAGCCCTACATGCCATGTTTCAGTCTTGTTTGTCAGACATCATCAGGGGACTTCACATAGTATTCAGGGATAGCTAAAGACAAAATTACAAACATACACTAAGTATTGGTCACATGTACTTCTGAGTGCCAGATGTCAAAAAGAAACTCAGATAATTTACTTACTGAAATATGAAGGTGGTTTAACTCCGTATTTTCAATATGGATAGTAAGTCGTATCCATGCTGGATCAAGGGAAGTGTCCCATATCATCCTGTGTCTCACCTCAAATAGTGGTGATTTGGGTGAGCAACTAATGATAGTTACCCCCCTCCTTATATAACTCCACTCCCAGAAAATATACGCCCCCCTGATCCCCTGCCTCACCTGTCTGTAACGGCTCGAGTGCTTGTCACTGCCTCTGGAACGCACACCGCTTGCGTGCGTTCCACCAGACCGGAAGCTGGGATCATGTGGTGCGGCCTAACCGGAAGTGAGGTAAGGACCTGTGTCCGAGCGTCTCCCGTTGCTTGGCAACGTCACAGCTCGCACACGTTTGGCCCGTAAATGCTGCAAATGATATTTTGCCTGCTGTTAAACAAATGCTGAATCGCTATATTGGATTTAGTTTGACAGGATCGCCAAATACATTAAAAGACGCCCCCAGAAAATCCAAAGAGGTATTTATCCAATAGGACCAACGATGGGGCTTATCTTCCATATTCACTCTGGGTAAACCATATTATAGATGAACATGTATCCAAACCCTCAATTTTTAGGTGTCCGTCGGTGATATTGAGCAACAGGGTGCCACTCCGTACCCTCTTTTTTTTGGGATGCAACCATTATAATTCCCCTGCTCATGTACATCCAAGGGCAGATGAGTATACAGGGGATTACCCCAGTCAAAACATTTGTACGTGGGGATGGACAGATTGTCTATTAATGCATGGGGATACAACATAGGGTCACCATACAATTCACCAAATAACTGTGAGGTGCCATTACAATCTTTCTTTATATGAAGCAACTGTAGTTCTGTTGCTCATTTAAGCCAGTGGGGTGGACGGTCTTTAGATAAAAAATCCACTTCGCCTCGCACTGGAGGATCCTCTTATCAACATCCCCCCGTCTCATCCCTAGCATGATCCTTTCAATCCCCATGAAGGAAAGACACTCAGACCTCCCTCCATGTTCAGAAATCACATGTCGAGGCACAGGTGTGTCTCTTCCATTTTTTATGTCACCCAAATGTTCGCCTATCCTCCTCCTAAGTTCTCTGATTGTTTTTCCAACATATTCTTTTCCACAGTCACATGTGATCTTATAGACCACTCCCATAGTTTTACAACTAATGAAGTCATTCGCCGTATATATGTTTTTCCGGTGTTATTACTCCTAAAAGTTTTTGCCTTGGTCATAAAGGAACACGCCACGCACCCTCCACATCTGAAGTTGCCATGAATACGGATATGGCAGGATTTCTAAGTACAGGCTTTGACTCTGATAGCTGGCTGACAGAAGCCAAGGAGGTTTTCTCTGACAAAACCTTTTGTCAGAAAAAATATACCCCATCATTTGGTGCAGCCTTTAAGGAGCTGGAGAAAGTGTATAAAGAACAGATTGTTTCCTGGTGGGAAGTTCAAAGTCTTGAACACTATCTGGAGCACAATATAGTGCCCAGGGGTTTACGAATTACCTTGACCCCTGCAACCCGCTGCAGGAATGCCATCCTGATGAGCAAATGGGAATTGGAGGCTACTAACAGCTCCTTGTGGTTCATGAAATTACTAATTGAACAGGAACGGCAGACCCTGGCAGGATTAGATACCAAATTGAAAGATCAAATAACCATCACACAGTCTTTTTCACAGGAGAAGGATTTTGGGACAAAGGAGAAACAGCTTCAGGCCTCCTTAGAAAAATTTCAATATCATCTAATGGAGCGTAAACATAAACAATTTACACGTGACCTGGCTGAATTTAAAGAAAATAAGGTATATGTACAAATAAGTGAAAGAAGGAGGGTGACTGAAAGGGACACAGATATATCATCAACAGAGACGGATCAGTCTGAATCTGATAAAGATTAGCACACAGGGAACCGAAAAAGCTCAGCAAAAGGTAGAGGTCGAGGTAGAAGAAACTACCGAGGGGGGTCTTTTAACAGGGGTACACAAGGTGTTTTAGACCAGAACCCCATATACCCCCTGAGAAACCGAGCGCAGCAACAACCCCAGGGAGCAGGAGCAATACCGGTCCCAAAATAATCAATCTGTCGTCCCATACCCTAACCAACACTGAAATTAGGGTCCTTGAGAAGGGTCTCTCCTTTGTCCCAACACCTAAGTATAATCCTTTCAAGACTGTAGTAGACCTTACATAGAAACATAGAATGTGTCGGCAGATAAGAACCATTTGGCCCATCTAGTCTGCCCAATATACTGAATACTATGGATAGCCCCCGGCCCTATCTTATATGAAGGATGGCCTTATGCCTATCCCATGCATGCTTAAACCCCTTCACTGTATTTGCAGCTACCACTTCTGCAGGAAGGCTATTCCATGCATCCACTACTCTCTCAGTAAAGTAATACTTCCTTATATTACTTTTAAACCTTTGCCCCTCTAATTTAAAACTGTGTCCTCTTGTGGTAGTTTTTCTTCTTTTAAATATGCTCTCTTCCTTTACCGAGTTGATTCCCTTTATGTATTTAAAAGTTTCTATCATATCCCCTCTGTCTCTTCTTTCTTCCAAGCTATACATATTAAGGTCCTTTAACCTTTCCTGGTAAGTTTTATCCTGCAATCCATGTACTAGTTTAGTAGCTCTTCTCTGAACTCTCTCTAGAGTATCTATATCCTTCTGGAGATATGGCCTCCAGTACTGCGCACAATACTCCAAGTGAGGTCTCACCAGTGTTCTGTACAGCGGCATAAGCACTTCACTCTTTCTACTGCTTATACCTCTCCCTATACATCCAAGCATTCTGCTGGCATTTCGTGCTGCTCTATTACATTGTCTTCCCACCTTTAAGTCTTCTGAAATAATTACTCCTAAATCCCTTTCCTCAGATACTGAGGTCAGGACTGTGTCAAATATTCTATATTCTGCCCTTGGGTTTTTACGCCCCAGGTGCATTATCTTGCACTTATCCACATTAAATTTCAGTTTCCAGAGTTCTGACCATTCTTCTAGTTTTCCTAAATCCTTTTCCATTTGGCGTTTCCCTCCAGGAACATCAACCCTGTTACATATCTTTGTGTCATCAGCAAAAAGACAAACCTTACCAGCGAGGCCTTTTGCAATATCACTTATGAAGATATTAAACAAAATCGGTCCCAGTACAGATCCCTGTGGAACCCCACTGGTAACATTACCTTGTTTTGAATGTTCTCCATTGACTACAACCCTCTGTTGTCTGTCACTCAGCCACTGCCTAATCCACTCAACAATATGGGAGTCCATGCTCAATGACTGCAGTTTATTGATAAGTCTTCTATGTGGGACAGTGTCAAAAGCCTTACTAAAATCTAGATATGCGATGTCTACTGCACCTCCACCGTCTATTATTTTATTCACCCAGTCAAAAAAATCTATAAGATTTGTTTGACATGATCTCCCTGAAGTAAACCCATGTTGTTTTTCATCTTGCAATCCATGGGATTTTAGATGTTCCACAATCCTATCCTTTAATAGGGTTTCCATTAATTTGCCTACTATTGATGTCAGACTCACTGGTCTATAGTTGCTCGATTCCTCCCTACTACCTTTCTTGTGAATGGGCACGACATTTGCCAATTTCCAATCTTCCGGGACGACTCCTGTTACTAATGATTGGTTAAATAAATCTGTTAACGGTTTTGCCAGCTCACCACTAAGCTCTTTTAATAATTTTGGGTGTATCTCATCAGGCCCCTGTGACTTATCTGTCTTCACCTTAGACAGCAAACTTAGAACATCTTCCTCTGTAAAGATACATGCATCAAACGATTTAATAGTCATTCTTTCTAGTGGAGGTCCTTCTCCTTTTTCTTTTGTAAAAACTGAACAGAAGTATTCATTAAGGCAGTCGGCTAGCCCTTTATTCTCTTCTACATACCTTCCGTCCTTTGTTTTTAATTTAGTTATTCCTTGTTTTAATTTCCTTTTTTCATTTATATATCTGAAGAATGTCTTATCCCCTTTTTTCATAGACTGAGCTAGTTTTTCTTCTGCCTGCGCTTTAGAAGTTCTTATAACTTGCTTGGCCTCTCTCTGCCTAATCTTGTAGATTTCCTTATCTTCATTGCTCTGGGTTTTTTTATAATTACAAAATGCTAGCTTTTTATTTTTAATGATTTGGGCCACTTCTGCTGAGTACCACATTGGTCTCCTCCTTTTTTT
The DNA here is from genome assembly GCF_905171765.1 of Bufo bufo. Taxonomy (NCBI): domain Eukaryota; kingdom Metazoa; phylum Chordata; class Amphibia; order Anura; family Bufonidae; genus Bufo; species Bufo bufo. The sequence goes on along the minus strand of NC_053389.1, from coordinate 585,221,677 downwards.
GCTTTTACTGACGAGTCTAATGCAATTTTCTGTTGCCTTCAATAATGCACCTTTTAAGTAGTCCCATTTCTCCTGGACTCCATGTAATCCGTTCCAGTCTGATAAGGACTCATTTATGACTAATTTCATTTTTGAAAAGTCTGTTTTTCTAAAATCTAAAACTTTTGTTTTTGTGTGGTGGGACTCTTTCACAGTTCTTACATTAAACCACACTGACTGGTGATCACTAGATCCCAAGGTTTCGCCTACAATGACATCATATACCGAATCCCCGTTTGTGAATACCAAATCCAAAATGGCCTCCCTCCGGGTTGGCTCCTCAACCACTTGTTGTAGAGATAACCCCAGTAGGGAATTTAGAATATCTGTACTCCTGGTAGAACTTGCTATTTTGGTTTTCCAGTTTATATCTGGAAGATTGAAATCTCCCATAATGATAACTTCTCCTTTCATTGTCATTTTAGCTATTTCTTCAACTAGTAGATCATCTAGTTCTTTAACTTGACCAGGTGGTCTATATATCACACCTACACGAGTTACTGCATGGTTAGCAAACTGCAACGTAACCCAAACTGACTCTATGTTGGCCTCACCAACTTGTATTAGGTTAGATTTAATGCTATCTTTCACATACAGGGCCACTCCTCCTCCTTTCTTGCCTTCTCTGTCTCTTCTGTATAAAGGTATTTAATGTACCTTAATCTCTTTGTTCGCAAATTGCGATGGTACAAGTATTTTTGCAACATTGAGAAAAAACAAAGCACAGAAATGGGTGTCCCTAGAGATATGGTATCGGATGTAAAACTGTTACAAAGTTTGACTGCTACTAATGAACCGGTGTTGGGTGAGGGGCCTTTTACATCTCTTAAAAACAAGAGTAAAAGGATACCCCCCACAGGTGAGACCAACTGTGTGGACGTGTTTTTGAAGCTTGTTAGTACAGATTTGGAGTCAACCTACTTATACTCGGCACCACAAAACTGTACTCAAGATGAACTGTGTGAACTTTGTCCCATAACAAAAATATCATTATTAAACCATCGGACAAAACCATTGGATATGGCAAAAATTGCCAAACTAATCAACCAAGAAGAATTTGACTTTCTCTACCCACAGTGTCCCCAAATTGCCACATTCTACAGCCTTCCAAAGGTACACAAAGGGTATGAGCCTTTAAAAGGGCGCCCGATCGTGTCGGGCGTGGATAGCCTAAGCCAAAATCTAGGGGTCTATATAGATAGAATTCTGGCACCCTTTGTGTTATCTCTCTCCTCCCATGTAAAAGATACTGGTGACCTAAACAACTCGAGGGGATCCATCTGGACAGTGGATGTATACTAGGGAATGTAGATGTGGAGGCCCTATATTCGTCGATCCCACACAAGTGGGGATTACATGCAGTATCTTACTTCTTATCCACAAGGGGAAGACATTTTCAGGCACACAATGCCTTTGTGCTTGAATTACTTGAGTTCTCATTGAAAAGGAATTATTTCCTATTTAATGGCCGATTCTACCACCAGCTCAGGGGCACCGCGATGGGGAGTCCCTGTGCCCCATTGTATGCAAACTTGTTCCTGGGCTGGTGGGAGAATACCCTAGTCTTCAGAGACAAATCCACACTTGAATTACAGTGTGTACAAAAATGGGCACGTTTTATAGATGAAGTTTTTGTCATTTGGAAGGGGAGCATGAAGACCTTCTCTGCTTGGTCCATGAATTAAATAATAATGAGATAGGCCTTCATTTTACATCAGAGTGTCACCCAACACAACTCCCATTCCTTGACATCTGTGTCATCTTGAATCAGAGCGATACCCTGGAGACATCCATCTATCGGAAGCCGACCTCCACTAACTCTCTCTTGAGGTGGGAGAGTAGTCACCCCTACCCCCTCAAGAAAGGGATTCCACGGGGTCAATACCTGCAACTAAGGAGGAATTGCTCCAGACGCTCTGACTTTATAAAACAGGCCGAGGACTTAAGAACTAGATTCTTGGACCGAGGATACCCGGCGGGCATACTGACACCAGCCTACCAGGCGGCCCTCAATCGGGACCGAGTGTCCCTTCTTACCCCCAAAAAAGAAGCACCTAGTATGGATAAGTCAGAGGAGAATAGAGAGATTCATCTTATCAGCACATATAATGGCTATTCCTCTGCAATCAGGGATATCATTTCCAAACACTGGCATGTATTACGGATGGATCCAGATATTTGCAGGGTCATAAAGGAACACTCCAGCATCGCCTACAGGCGGGGCAGGAGTGTCCGTGACCTCATGGTGCACAGCCACTATACACCAGCTGCCACCAAGAAAACGTGGCTTGAAAGAGGTATTCATAGCACTTTTAGGAGTAATAACACCGGAAAAACATATATACGGTCAATGACTTAATTAATTGTAAAACTATGGGAGTGGTCTATAAGATCACATGTGACTGTGGAAAAGAATATGTTGGAAAAACAATCAGAGAACTTAGGAGGAGGATAGGCGAACATTTGGGCTACATAAAAAATGGAAGAGACACACCTGTGTCTCGACATGTGATTTCTGAACATGGAGGGAGGTCTGAGTGTCTTTCCTTCATGGGGATTGAAAGGATCATGCTAGGGATGAGACGGGGGGATGTTGATAAGAGGATCCTCCAGTGCGAGGCGAAGTGGATTTTTTATCTAAAGACCGTCCACCCCACCCACTATTTGGTGAATTGTATGGTGACCCTATGTTGTATCCCCATGCATTGATTGACAATCTGTCCATCCCCACGTACAAATGTTTTGACTGGGGTAATCCCCTGTATACTCATCTGCCCTTTAATGTACATGAGCAGGGGAATTATAATGGTTGCATCCCAAAAAAAAGGGGGTACGGAGTGGCACCCCGTCGCTCAATATCACCGACGGACAACTAAAAATTGAGGGTTTGGATACATGTTCATCTATGATATGGTTTACCCAGAGTGAATATGGAAGATAAGCCCCATCGTAGGTCCTATTGGATAAATACCTCTTTGGCTTTTCTGGGTACGTCACTGTCGGGCGTCTTTTAATGTATTTGGCGATCCTGTCAAACGAAATCCAATATAGCGATTCAGCATTTGTTTAACAGCAGGCAAAATATCATTTGCAGCATTTACGAGCCAAGCGTGTGCGAGCTGTGACGTTGCCAAGCAACGGGAGACGCTCGGACACAGGTCCTTACCTCACTTCCGGTTAGGCCGCACAACATGATCCCAGCTTCCGGTCTGGTGGAACGCACGCGAGCGGCGTGCGTTCCAGAGGCAGTGACAAGCACTTGAGCCGTTACAGACAGGTGAGGCAGGGGATCAGGGGGGCGGAGTTATATAAGGAGGGGGGTAACTATCATTAGTTGCTCACCCAAATCACCACTATTTGAGGTGAGACACAGGATGATATGGGACACTTCCCTTGATCCAGCATGGATACGACTTACTTACTATCCATATTGAAAATACGGAGTTAAACCACCTTCATTTTTCAGTAAGTAAATTATCTGAGAGTTTCTTTTTGACATCTGGCACTCAGAAGTACATGTGACCAATACTTAGTGTATGTTTGTAATTTTGTCTTTAGCTATCCCTGAATACTATGTGAAGTCCCCTGATGATGTCTGACAAACAAGACTGAAACATGGCATGTAGGGCTTTGTAAATAAGGGTAAAGTGCAGTACTAGGCCCATACTGAGGGAAAGGTTCCGTATGGGGTCGCCCCTGTCGGGGCGGGTGCTCTGTGTCTGTTAGGCAGGTGTGCAGAAGAGCCCCTAGCCCTCCTATAGGTAGGGAACCCAATCATAGGGCATATTAGGAGTTTCATTCATGCCACCAGACACAAGCACCGTGGTCACCTTGGTCCCTGTATAACCAACTACCAGGACCTTCCTCCACTGGATGTGGAACCCACAAGACGTGGTAAGATCCACCCTTTTCTTCACTTTATTGTGATCCAGAAACAGTGGAGTAGTGTATTAATTTTCTGTTCTCACCTAGTGGTACTATATATATTTTAACCAATTTAGTAAAAGCTATATTTTAAGATACCCAGTTCACATAAAATTTCCGCTTCAATTTGGGTGTGATTTTATACTGCTATACACTCACCATTGTGTGGCGGTATAATCAATATCTTGTTTCCTATGGAGCCCAATTACAGGCAAGGGCTCCATAGGAAATACTATGCAGCCTCCTGTCATTCACAAATACAGGGGCTGGTGCATACATGCTCCGGCTCCTCCGATCACCACACAGGGGAGCCAGAGCATCACCAGAAGCGCACGCTTTTGGTGTTTCACACACTCAGATGCCGTGTTCAGGATTGAAAATGGCATCTAAGGGGTTAAATGTCCGCGATCGGCATTACTGCCGGATGCGGACATGAGCCACGGGTGTCTGCTAGAAAAGGAGCGGGCGCCATCTTTAAAGACCTGGCCAGGTCGGGAATGGGTTAACTAAAATGTCACAAATTGAAAAGGGGATGCAGAGATAAGTAAGTGTAGTAAAAATACAATATATCAATCCAGTGAAATAAATAGTATGCACTAAAAGGCAAACGCCACAAACAGATGTCCCATGAATATATCCAGAGTAAACACTCCTAATCATATGTAATCTGTAGAGACATGTAATAAACTCATGCAGCAACATTTTACTTAAAGTGCAATATACTGTATTGCAGAACAGAGATAACCACAAAGTCCAATCAAAGTATAGGAAGACATATACCCATCCAGCAATGCGCCGCACAGACCTTTCACTTACCAGTAGGAGGAGCGCCCGACGGTCACAGACATCGCAGGTAAGTATAATGCTTCTAAAATTGATAAGTAACCATGGCAGCCAGGACTGCAGTAGCGTCTTGGCTGCCATGGTAACCAATCGGAGCCCCAGCGATTAAACTGGGACTCTGATCGGAACTCTCCGCTGCCACCAATGATGGGGGGTCGGTCATTTTAATTAGGGGGGAGGGAGGGGGGCGGGCCACACTGGCCACCAATGAGTTAAATACAGGGGAGGGAGGGGGGCCGGCCGCACTGGCCACCAATGAGTTAAATACAGGGGAGGGAGGGGGGCCGCACTGGCCACCAATGAGTTAAATACAGGGCAGGGAGGGGGGACCGCACTGGCCACCAATTTGTTAAATACAGGGGAGGGGGGGTCTGCCCCCTGCTGCCTGGAAGCACCTGCCAGGCAGCAGGGGGCAGTCATGTACACAGTTCTTTTAGTATATTCTAACTTGAAGCGTCCCCATCACCATGGGAACGCTTCTGTGCTAGAATATACTGTCGGATCTGAGTTTCACGATCTAACTCAAATCCGATGGTATATTCTAACATAGAGGCGTTCCAAGTTAAAGGACGTTTCAAGTTAAAATATACCATCGGATTGGAGAAAACTCCGATCTGATGGTATATCAATAGGGACTTTACATAGAAAGTCAATGGGGGACGGATCCGTTTGCAATTGCACCATATTGTGTCAACGTCAAACGGATCCGTCCCCATTGACTTGCATTGTAAGTCAGGACGGATCCGTTTGGCTCCGCACGGCCAGGCGGACACCAAAACGCTGCAAGCTGCGTTCGGGTGTCCGCCGGCGGAGGCCAAACTGATGCATTCTGAGCGGATCTGCATCCACTCAGAATGCATTGGGGCTGTACGGATCCGTTCGGGGCCGCTTGTGAGAGCCTTCAAACGGAACTCACAAGCGGAACCCCGAACGCAAGTGTGAAAGTAGCCTTAGTTATCTGCTTATTTTTCTTAAATCTTCATTTTCTCTTATCTTGGATGACATTTTGGGGCTTTGGAAGCGATTACTCAATTTACAATGGTTTTCAACATACAATGGTCATCCCGGAACCAATTAATATTGTAACTTGAAGTACCACTGTATTGTTTAAATCAAGTTTTTATGGTAAATATTTTTTTTTTTCATGTCACTATTTAGATTTCAAAAAATCCTAAAATCCTAACCTAAGTCAAGACTTTCTGTTCTGAGCCACATGGTCTACAGTCACAACATAACATCTATAAAATGTATTGTTGCCATTCTTTGTGACCTGTGCAGAGTTCAGGAGGGAGTAGATAAGCTGTCACCTAATAGGAACTGTGGATCCTGTGTAATGTATACAAAGGGGGTATCTGTTATCGTATTCGTAATCCTATCTGCGATGATAATTAGAGATGAGCGAATCGAAGGTGATGAAATGAAATTAGATCCGAATATCAGGAAAAATTAGATTCATCCTAAAGTTGAATTTCCTTACGCTTCGTGATAACGAATCACATTTTTTCTAAAATGGCTGCAGCACATGTTACAAAGTAAAAAGCCTGAGAATGAGGGATCACCCATAATGCCATGCAGACAGCCAATCACCAGATAGCCAGCACCCGTGATGTTACAGCCCTATTAAAAGCCTCCTTCAGCCCTGTGACAGGTGTTAGAAGGTCTGAAAAGACTGACTGCACATGAGTGATCTGAGAGCCTTTTTTTGTTTCACTTTGTCTGTGTGTTGCTGGTATGCCCACACCTCCTGTTCAGGTGTGGATCATGTGACCTTTACCTCTCTTTATTGAGTCTGAAATTACCCATCACTCCTTGCTCTGGATAGCTTCATTTGGTTTTGGTTGTTTACTAGGCGTCAGCGAGACGCTGCTTCCTTCACCAGGGAAGGAGCGGGTTGTCTCTGCCCTGTCATTACCTTTAGGGCATCTGAGGGTCACCAGGGTTTTCTAGGTTCCAGTGTATGGGCATCTCTACCCATATGGATAGGAATTAGGGCCAGGAGCAGGGTTTTATAGGTGGTGACCCTTTTCCTTCCCTAGCGGTGAGGCCTAGTGTCTTTCCCCTTCCTTCTTGTTGTCTTTTGGTGTTCTCCCCTACTACAGCTGTGACAGGTCTCTGCCGTTTTCCAGTGAACTTAGTGCAGAGAGAGACGTTTCAGGCACTAGGGACAGTGATTAGGAAAGACTTTATTCACAAAAAATAACTATTGAACAGTTCGGGGAAAGATTATTGATAGTGTAGGGATATAGTAGGAAGGCATTATCCACACTATAGGGAGAGAGCAAGGACCAATTGCACAGTGTAAAGCCTGGGTAATAGGAGCTATTCTATTACACCTTGCTGCACTACTTGGGGATACAAAGTGCTTTAATAATACTAATTATAGGTTGTTTGCATTCTTTGATACATCTGTAATTCCAGTAATCCTTGATTCTGTTATTGGGGTGAAACTGCGGTCTGATACTACAGAATTTGGGGTGTTCATGGTGTTTTATATATAATTCAATCTGTCAATCCCTAATTGTGGAATTGATGTGAAATTGTGGCCTGATACTGCAAGTTTTGGTGTGTTTTTATTGTTACCTATTTATTAAATACTGTTTATGTGTTATTTTTTTAATAATTGTAATAATTTTACTGCAGTTATCTGTTTATCATTACAAACAGGACTGGAATGGCAGATCTCACCTCTTTACATAGATACCATAGGATCAAACATTCACAAAATGGCATTGTCAAGGCTTATCTACTCCCTCTGCACAGGTCACAGAGCATGCATAGAGAACTTCTGTCCATTGTGTCTATGACCCATGTGGCTGCTGTGACACACTTCTCTAAATTGTCTCTAATTTCTGTTAAGAACAGCTCAGGCAAGACGGCAGCCTCCATAATCATGTTCAGGAAATAGAATCTGTAATCAGAAAAAAAAAAAAGACAATAAGGAGGCATGTCACTATATGGTTTTAACTGGCAGAAAAAATGTTTGGTGACATGTTTCCTGTAAGATCTCATTTCTCTATCGAATAGGTGTGCTTTCCCTCAATAAGTTACAATATTACACATGGACTCCTGTCTCTAAGGCTCCATTCACGCAACCAGGTTTTTGATACGCCTTTTTTGCAGATCGGATGTGGACCCATTCATTTCAATGGCACCGCAAAAAATGCAGACAGCACAGATATTTGTGTAAAATAATTATAAATCTAACTACTAATCTATTGTCATCTCCTACTGTGAAATAACCTCTCTGAACTTAAACTAGCTTTAGTGTTAAGATCTTTTTCTTCTACCTAGCTATCACACTTGCTATCTGTTCTGTGTAAAAAACCCAGAAAAACATGGAAGATCCCAGCTGGAAATCTTATACAGTATAGTGCCTTTGACATATTCACTGACATCACAGCTATAGTTTTTGATGACTGGCTCATGCTGAATGCAAGGCATTATGGGCAACCCACAGGAACTGGATTTGGATCCCTTTATTCTGATATGTAAAATGGTTGATGCCATTCTGATCATTTCCAGTGATGAGCAGCAGGGGTAATATTCAAATTTGTGATATTCCGTGAATATTTGGGTGAATATTCGTCATATTTTCGCAAATTTGAGAATTCGTGATCTCCAGTCATTATTTTCTTGATTGCGAAAATCGGCAATCAGAAAATTTGCGATAAAAAAAAATTTGAGATATGAAAATTTGCAATCAGCGCTACTCCTAAAGTCAAAGATAGCCTTCTCATTGGCCCACAAGCAAGAAGCAGTGAGGGATCATGGGTACGGATGAAAAGAATCTAGAATATTCACGATTATGAAGATATAGCACTTATATTCTAGATATTTACGAATTCTCGAAGTGCCAATATTCACTATAAGAATTCGCGATTAGAATAATCGCGATCAACACTAATCATTTTGTTTGGTGCAAATCCCAGAATCTTTAGATTCATTGAAGACCAGAGTTTTTGAGAATTCGTAATAAATTTGATTTGTTTATGAATCGATTTGGTCATCTCTAAACCTAACAATTATATATCAGTTGTATTGCTTATTCTCCACTACAGTTTGTTATCTGTAATCATTTGTTTCATACTTTAGTTCTAACTTACTATGATTGCAATTAAGTAAAACAGCATTAACTGGTGACCACCCTTTATTTCTTAGGTAGTGTGGCTCCGAAATGGTCCATCCCTATTTTGCATATATGTGTTTACTAATTAATTCTGTCAATCATTAAAAGATTTCTTTGAAACAAATTGAAAGTAAATTTTGTTCCTGTTAGAAACAAAAATATAAATAAAAAGTTTTCTGGTAGAAGCAATCATCTTTTATCTCTAAAGAAAAAAAATTGCATGCTGCATTAAAGCGTAATGGAACCCAATAAAGGTGTGTTTACAACAAAAAAGAGTAATGGAAGAATTTTCATACAGAGTACTTGCTTAAAACAACATATTCTCAGATGTGCTGTGTGACTGGGGAAAAATCCACTTAGACACACCATAAATAAAAGGCAAAATATAGTGATTTGTGAGCAGTATTTGTAGTACACTCAAAGCACAAAAGAAAATTGAAGGAATTGTTCTAGAAAAAGGACAGTTCTTTCCAACCTAGCATACAATATATATATAGATAAGCACAACTGTCAAGTGGTCAAAGGCCCAATGACAAAAAATGTTTTGATATCAGTAAACAGATAATCACGTATACATATGTAGCAGTTCTAAACTTTAGTGTGGTATTACGTCACAGCATGATATCATGTCACACGTCATTGAAAGCCATTAAAATAGTCAATGAAAAGTTTCTTGCCATTGTTTACTTACCTCGTTAGGATTCAATATGAGAATTGCTACATCTGTATCACTATAAAGAGAATTACACCCGTAGTATAATATTTGACAAGTGGTTGGACTCGAAGGAAGAGGGCTACATTGAGTCAAAACATTATAAGGTGCAAATCATAACCAATTCAACAGATGGAATAGGCTTCTTTATTTAGGTTGACTGCCTGTATGGAAGCCACTGTTCTAGCCACACAGTAACCCCAGCCACACAACTGTAAGCCGTGTACCGGTGTGGACTCCCCAGGATACAGTGAAGTCACGAATGAGAAAAGCAAACCCAACACAAGCTTTTGTGAAAACAGAATTTTACTTAAACGTGGCATTTAGAGATGAGCGAATCGAATCAGACGAGGTGGAATTTGATCAGAATTTCAAGAAAAATTTGATTTGCAAATAATGTGAATTTCCTTGCGCTTCATGGTAATGAATCACAATTTTTCCTAAAATGGCGCCTACACGTGTGAGGACATGGGGCAAGGAACTCTGAAAAGGCGGGTTGACCCATAATGCCATGCATGCAGCCAATCAGCAGCCACCCAGCCCTGTGATGTCACAGCCCTATAAATACCAGCAGCCATCTTGGATTCAGACATTTTCCAGTGTTCTAAGTGCAGGGACAGACATTGCAGGCACTAGGGAGTTATACTGAAAACCTAACTGAAAAAAGCGATTTATAAGTACAGGGAAACAATATTCAATTTGCAGGGAAACGATAGGGAGGAATCATTTGACAGCATCTTAGTGCAGGGAGAGACATCTGAAGTCGCTAGGGACAGTGCTAGAAAAACCTCATTGTGAAAAATAAAAGTGATTTACAAGTGCAGGTAAACATTATTTGGGGATCCAAATAGCCATTATACAGGTCTGGCATTCCAGCAATTTGCTCTTCTTATTGGGGTATAAGTACTATGTTGAAAGCCTTTAGTGACTTATAGCTGTGGAAAAATAAAAATATATACACATTTCACTTCTGCAGTTATTTGTGTTGAAAGATTTTAGAGGCCTATTTCAGTAAAAAAAGAAAAAATATATACGCATTTCACTTCTGCAGTTATATGTGGTGAAAGCTTTCAGTGTCCTATTTCAGTACAAAAAGGAAAAAATATACGCACTTCACTGTTGCATTTATTTGCGGTGAAAGGGTTTAGTGGCCTATTTCAGTACAAAACTAAAAATATATACGCATTTCACTTCTGCAGTAATATGTGGTGAAAGCATTCAGTGTCCTACTTCAGTACAAAAAGGAAAAAATATACGCACTTCACTGTTGCATTTATTTGTGGTAAAAGAGTTTAGTGGCCTATTTCAGTACAAAAAGGAAAAATATATACGCATTTCGCTTCTGCAGTTATATGTGGTGAAAGCGTTCAGTGTCCTATTTCAATACAAAAAGGAAAAAAATATATGCACTTCACTGTTGCATTTATTTGTGGTGAAAGACTTTAGTGGCCTAATTCAGTACAAAACAAAAAATATATACACATTTCACTTCTGCAGTTATATGTGGTGAAAGCGTTCAGTGTCCTATTTCAGTACAGAAAGTAAATATATACGCACTTCACTGGTGCATTTATTTCTGCTAAAAGCGTTTACTGGCCTATTTCAGTACAAAAAGAAAAATATATTCTCAGTTCACTTCTGCAGTTATATGTGTTGAAAGTGTTTATTGGCCTATTTCAGGAAAGAAAGAAAAATATATACGCACTTTACTGGTGCATTTATTTTTACTTAAAACCATTTAGTAGCCTATTTCAGTACAAAAAGAAAAATATATACGCACTACACTGATGAAGTTATTTGTTGCAAAGGGTTTTACTGGCCTATTTCAGTACAAAAAAATATATATTCTCAGTTCACTTCTGCAGCTATATGTGTTGAAAGCGTTTAGTGGCCTATTTCAGTACAGAACGAAAAAAATATACGCACTTTACTGGTGCATTTATTTCTGCTAAAAGCATTTAGTAGCCTATTTCAGTACAAAAAGAAAAATATATTCTCAGTTCACTTCTACAGTTATATGTGTTGAAAGCGTTTATTGGCCTATTTCAGTACAGAAAATATATACGCACTTCACTGGTGCATTTATTTTTACTTAAAACCGTTTAATGGCCTATTTTCAGTACAAAAAGAAAAATATATTCTCAGTTCACTTCTGCAGTTATATGTGTTGAAAAGATTTATTGGCCTATTTCAATACAGAAAGAAAAATATATACGACCTCACTGGTGCATTTATTTCTGCTAAAAGCATTTAGTGGCCTATTTCAGTACAAAAAGAAAAATATAAAACTGCAGAAGTGAACTGAGAATATATTTTTCTTTTTGTACTGAAATAGGACACTAAATGCTTTTAGCAGAAATAAATGCACCAGTAAAATGCATATATATTTTTCTTTCTGTACTGAAATTGGACAATAAATGCTTTCAACACATAAAACTGCAGAAGTGAACTGAGAATATATGTTGAAATTATTTATTGTCCAATTTCAGTACAGAAAGAAAAATATATATGCATTTTACTGGTACATTTATTTCTGCTAAAAGCGTTTAGCGGCCTATTTCAGTACAAAAAGAAAAATATATTCTCAGTTTACTTCTGCAGTTACATTTGTTGAAAGCGTTTAGTAGCCTATTTCAGTACTAAAAGAAAAATATTTGTCGCTTTTAGGGGTGTTTTAGTTTGATTTTAATTTATTTTGTATAGGCAAAAGTATGTCAGACAGAGAAGTGCCAGGCCATGCACAGAGGAGTTGCAGAGGCATAAATGTTTCTGGCGCAGGCAGAGGTCGCAGTACAGTAAGGGGGCGTGGAAGTGGGAGTTGCAGCTAGAGGCCTGAGCTCCCGGTGTCATCTAGCGGTCATTTCTTTACCAGCTACCAAGCGGTTCTTGACTGGTTAACTTGGTCATCCACTTTATCCCAAGTGACGTCAGACACCCACAGCCAACAGTCATGGTTCCGTCAGACACAACCCTAAGTTAGCATGGCCCGGGAGCAGGCCCTGTGCCATTACCTGTCCTCAACCTGCCTCTGTCCTTTTCTGTACCCTCACCCAGAGAAGAATTATATGCTGTGGGCTCGACTCCACTTTTCAGCGAGGACAGTAAGCAGCTACTGGCCAGCCAAGATGTGGAGAAGACATCCGCCGCTTCCTATGCTAGGCGGGAAAGTAGTGATAAGGAGAGTGGCGTGGGAGGTAGTGTTGCGAGTGCTCAGGCTCCTGACCCAGAGGAGGATATCAGTGATATGCAGAAACTACTTGATGATGATGAAGCCGATCTCACTTGGAAGCCGGGTGACGAAGGGGCTTCTTCATCATCATCATCATCATCGGGAGAAGAGGGTGGCAGCTTTCCTGTGAGCCAGCGGCGGAGCCAGCAAGTCCATTGGGTGGCCGGGAGTCAGCAGGGTGGCAGCAGTGGGAGGTTGGGAGCCAAACGTGTCCGGGGTAGACCACCTGCTTCTCAGCAGTCTACCTGCCTAGGAAGTAGTGGTGCAGGAGTTCACGGAGCCAGCGGCGTTAGCAGTCAGTCAGTGAAGACTGTTGGGGGGGAAATGACCTACTCGGCGGTATGGCAGTTTTTGAACGTGGCCATATGTAGAATATATGGGCAGAAAGTGAAGCATGGCAAGGGTGCCAATGTTGGCACTACGGCCCTGCGTCAACATATGCAGCGTCGCCATACAGTGTCATGGGAGAACCGTGGATCCGATGTGGTGGTAAAACCTGACACAGCAACCGCTGCATCACCCAGTGGCACCACCCGTTTTAGCCAGTCAAGTCTCCACCACCTCAGCCGAAGGGAGCTGTCTGTCATTCCCATCTTCTGCTGGTCAAGATGCTCCTGCTCCTCCTCCTACTCCTCGTCAGTCATTCCGTCAGTAATCGATCACCGAAGTGATTGCCAAGAGACAGCAGTATGCATGCACCCAACGGTGCAGAAGCTGAACGTGCTCCTGTCCAAGTTGCTGATGCTGCAGTCCCTCCATTTCCAAGTGGTGAACTGATGGTTTGTGCCGAGCCGTCATTTCTTTGCGAAAAAGGCAGTACCATCCCCTCCGCAAATATGTAGAACAGAAGGTGGGCCAGTTCTTGAGCCTGTCAGTGTCTGCCAAAGTGCACGGCAGCGCCAACATGTGGAGCTGTAACTACGGTCATGGACAGTACATGTCCTTTATGGCCCACTGGCTGAATGTGGTTTCTGCACAGGCACACCAGCAACTTGGCCAGGTCACGCCGCTTACGCCTCCAAGATGTCACGCCCTTGGTCCTGCGACAATGTCCGCCTCTGTCTCCTCATCCTCCACCATATCCTCAGCCTCCACTGCAGGGACAATTCACAGTGCCCCTCCAGCATACCACATGTGCAGGGCACGGCGGTGTCACGCTGTTCTGCACCTCGCTTCCCTGGGCGAACTGAGTCACACAGGGGAGGAACTGCTCCGTGTCCTTCCTCAAGAAATCGAATCCTGGCTTTCTCCCCGACAACAAAACATGTGTCGGCGCTGCATCAAGGAGGAATGAGCCATGCGCCCTGTATGGCACACGTGTTCAATCTGGTTGTCAAGCGGTTTCTGAAGTCTTCCACCCATCTGCAAGACATCCTAAAAATGGCCAGGAAACTTTGCATGCACTTCAGCCACTCGTACACCGCAAAGCACACCCTCCTTGAGCTGCAGCGGCAGAACGGCATCCCCCAACATAGGCTGATATGCGACGTTTCCACCCATCGGAATTCCACTCCATATGTTGGACTGACTATACGAACAGAGAAAGGCCATCAATGATTTCTTGATCATGCAAGCGGATAGAACTCCCCTGTGTAACTTCGATGTTAGCCAGTGACAGCTCATGCGTGACACCTGCCGTTTGACACTATCTTCAGCTGGTACTGGTATTGCCACCAACCTCCCCACTCTGTCATCGGGTTATTCTGTGGTCTCCTGATGCTAGTGCCACCTCCACACTATGTCACCTTGCCACTCTGTGTTATCCTGATGCTGCTGCCTCCTCCACACTATACCACCTTGCCAATCTGTGGCCTCCTGATGCTGCTGCTGCCACCTCCACACTTTCATTGTGCCACCCTGTGGCCTCCTTCTGATTCTGCTGCCGCCACCTCCAGACTCTGTCATTGTGCCACTCTGTGGCCTCCTCCTGATGCCTCCTCCAGACTCTGTCATTGGGCCACTCTGTGATCTCCTCATGGTAATTCCAATTCACCACTATGTGATTGTTCCACTCTGTCGACTTCTAATGTTGTTTCCACCCTCCCCACTTCATGATTGGGACACTATTTTGCCTTTCGGCCTGGCTGATATAATCATTTATTTGACCCTTCTTCTGATCTGTCAAAAGGAAGGAAAAATGAGACGCACAACGGATCCTGTCTATTTAACAGCTGTAAGGCCTTCAGGACATGGTACCTATTTTGCATCAGAATTGGCTTATGATTTGGTAGCCAAAAGCAGGAGTGGGTAAAAAACACAGAAGACATGCAAATATTCCACTCACGTGTCATCTCTGTTTTGGATCCACTCCTGTTTTTTTGGGCTTTAGCAATACTGATGGATTACTGACCAAATGCTGAGCGAGTGAAAGTGTACGCTCCACAGACAGGATACGTTTTTTGGGGGTTATTGTTCTGACGGATCAGAGGAAGGACAAAATAATCAGTGACGTCAACACAAACTTACTGCTGACACCCTCTCCACTCTGTCGGGGGGCTCTACTTGTATAAGCGTTTAATAGAACAGGTTCTGTAGACATCTATGTGGAATCAGCTGATGACAGTGTAAAAGGAGTGTGCTTCTTATTGACGCTAACATTGACCTGTAAGGCTGAGTTCACATGAGTTATTTGACCAAATAAGTCAAGTGTGCAGTAATTCTAAGAGTGACGCCTGTCATCTACATGTCATATTGACTTACAGCAGGCATCCTCAAACTGTGGCCCTCCAGCTGTTGTAAAACTACAACTCCCACAATGCCCTGCTGTAGGCTGATACCTGTGGGCTGTTCAGGCATGCTGGAAGTTGTAGTTTTGAAAAGGCTGGAGGGCTGCAGTTTGAGGATGCCTGACTTACAGTATTGTTTCACTACAACAGCAGACTCCCTATGAGTGTTACTGCAAGGCAGTGTTCTACGCCACTATAATGGCTCTGTGCAGCCAGGAAATAGCCTTTTTTTAACGCCATTTGCCACAAATAAATTCAGATCAAACCAAATTTTTGGGGGAAAATTCAGCGACCCGGCCGATTCCAATTTTTTAGAAATTCGCTCATCTCTTACATCCGGCTCTCCCAAACATGAGCATATGTGGGGAGTATCCAATGGTACTGTGTACCCTGTTGTTATAGGCCCACATCAGTTCAGGTAGGTACATAGAGCTTTTGGCTGTCCTTCAGAGTCTGCATCATCTGGAGCAAGGTGTGGTTGATCCGCTCGCACGCCCCGTTTCCCTAGGGGTGATACAGGGTGGTCCAAGAACATTTAATCCCATACAGTTGGCACTGCTTATTCATTAGATTACCCTGACGACATGCCCCCTGGTCCGAATGTATTCTTCATCGACACCCGAACACCTGTATAAAGTGTTTGCAGACCGCTTCAGCGGCCAACTCTGCTGTCTGGTCTCTGGTGGGTACAACCACCGCATACTTTGTGAAATGATTTGTCATGACTAGACAGTACGAGTGTCTCGAGGTAGAGTACCCAATCTGTACATAATCAATCATAAGGAGCTCTAGGGGCGCTGAGGTCCAGATGGCTTGGACAGAAGCCCGCTGTTCAGTACTCTTACTCAGCCCGCAGGGCCGACACTTAAGATATGCCTTGGCCACCATGTCTGCCAATTCTGGACAGTATACCAGCTGTTGGAGCCACTTGAATGTTTTATCGCTCCCAAAATGGGCAACCTCTCATGGGCCTTCCGGGCAGCCTCCGGTCCCAATGACATGGGGATAACAATCTGTCGCCGATACTGCAGCTATGATTGCAAGTATATGGTCCAACACAGGAGGCCCTGGGTAACAGTCAGCTTATCCCACGCTTATCCCACCTCCTCAACAACTTTTGGCCCTCTGGCGTCAGATGGTCTTGCTCTTCTGGCTGAGGCCAGATCTTGGTCTGGACCCATTCTATTACTTTCCACAGGTACGGGCAGCCATTCAGGAGTTTCAGTGTCCTCTAGTTCCTCGTCAGCACTCTGAGCCGACTTGGGAGAGTGCGTTGGCATTGCCGTTCTCCCTACCTGACCGGAACTTGATGCGGTATTGGTACTTAGAAAGGAAAGCCAAACACCTCTGCTCAAGTGCACCGATCTTGGCATTCTCCAGATGTGCTAACGGGTTGTTGTCCATCATCACGGTCACCTCTGCACCTGTCAGGTACTCCGCGAACCTTTCGGTTATGGCCCACACCAGTGCCAGTAGTTCAAATTTAAAAGAGCTATTGTTGTTAGGGTTGCGCTCTGACACCCTTAAAGACTGCCGGGCATAGGCAATGACTCTTTCACGTCCATCCTAAACTTGGGATAACACGGCCCCCAGACCATGTAGACCTCCATCAGTGTACAGCAGGAATGGGGGGTCGAACCGCGCATAAGACAGAATCGGGGCACTGGTCAGTACCTCCTTCACTGCTTCAAACGCCTCTTGTTGCCGGGGTCCCCACTCGATGGGACAATTCCTTGTGCCCCCCGCGGTGCCCCTTGATAACTCATTTAATGGGCCCACCAAATGAGAAAATTTGGGTATAAACCTCCTGTAGTAGCCGGCCTGTCCCATGAATGCCCACACCTCACGTAGGGTACACGACTTGGGCCACTTGTGGATGGCCTTCACCTTGCCAGGGGCCGGCTTTACTCCCTCCGGGTGACCAAATGTCCCAAATACTTTATCTGCTGTCGAAACAGTTGGCACTTCTTGGGCTTGATCTTAAGCCCATGGTCTCGCAGCTGTCCTAGGACCTGTTGCAGCTTTTGGAGGTGATCCTCAAAGGAGGCCCCAAACACTACTATGTCGTCCAGGTATATTAATACCCACTCGAAGTTGAGATCCCCCAGGCAGTGCTCCATCAACTGCTGTAATGTTCCCAGGGCATTGGACAGGCCAAACGGCATCCCATAGTCCCATAGGTAGGATGAAGGCCGTCATCGCTTTGTCCTTTTTGGCCACCGGCACCTGGCAATACCCACTGGCCAGGTAGGTCAAGAATCGAGAAGAAGTTCTTCATGACTCAAGGTCGACAACGACTCCTCAATCCGCAGAAGGGGGTAGGCATCCCAGATGGTCTGGGCATTCAGCTTCCCATAATCCATGCCGAACCGGATACTCCTATCTTTTTTTCGCACCAAGACTACTGGAGCAGCCCAGGGACTTTGACTCTCCTGGATCACCCGGTTTTCCAACATGCTGGCCACCATGTCCTTCACCTCCTGGTACATTTTAGGTGGGATTTGCCAGTAACGATCCCTGATCGGTGCAGCATCGCCGGTGGGGATTTCAAGCTCTATGGCGGAAGCACACCCAAAGTCCTCATCATGTCTCGAGAACGCCTTCTTCCCAAAGGATGTCTTCCAGCAACTTCTGTTGTCCTGGAGTCAGAGTCTTGCAGTCCACCCCTACCTGGGCCATGATCACTCAACCATTCCACTCCACTGTCAGGGTCTCCCTTTGATGAAACTCTACAGCATAGGTCCAGGCCGATATCCTATCTGGCTGTAGCATGAGGCCCATTCGCCGAGGGATGTCCCCTTAGGACATATAAACTTTGGCCAGCATGGTTTTCCCAGGAACGGTTAACTCTCAGTCTTCGACATTGAGGTATCGTACTGGCACACATCCATCCTTCACAATAGAGAGGGCCCGGGCTACCAGTGGGCGAGTCTGCATTTCCTCTTGGTAAGCGGGCTCAATCAGGACCTTCAGTCCATCCAGCTGTCGTCTAGCCCCCACCGGCAGCATCAATATTTGTTCTTGTCAAGGTGGGATCTTCACCGGGGTCCTCCATGGCACATTCACGTGTCCAATGGGCAGATTGTACATGTCCGTCTTTCGCAGACTACAGTTCCTCACCATCTGCTGTAGAACCTTCTGGGTTGGCCAGTGTGTGGTGGTCCGCTGCCACTACTTCAGCCCTTCTTTGGCATAAAGTTGATAGTCTAGGTCTCTCAGCACATTCATACCTAGTGTCACATCATTTCTCTCCGGGACAAATGGTCAACCAGCACGACTCCCTTCTTGCCAACGTTTTGCCCAAACAGTCAGACCCGCATCCAGACTAAGGTATGAATACAAATTTACATTTTTTGTCCGTTTTTGCAGGAAAATATCCACATACTGTAGTATGATAAATTGCAAGTAAGTGAGTGAATATACTCATAATTGGTAGTCCCAGAGGTTTTTTCTCACCCTTGTGTATTTGAGGTACAGTAGATGGTAAGAAAAAGAAGTTACAGGATGGTTAGCATAACTATAACATATTCTTTCTCTTTTTTCGTAAGGAGTATACCATATTCTCCATCTAATGGTGTCAATAATTCCCTAGTGTCTTCGGACAATGGATTGTTTGACAGGACACAATAGTCATCTTTATCCATTAGGATCCGATTGGCTTCTTTAATGTAGTCCACCCTATTTTGTATTACTATAACTCCACCATTGTCAGCATTTTGGATTCCAATCTGGTCATTTCTCATCAGTTCACCCAGAGTTTTTCTCTCGCTCTTGGTTAGATTATCTGGAATGGAGATGCCACTGTTGATGGCCCTAAAATCCTTGGCTATTAAGTTAAAGAAGTTTTTGATGTGGTTCCCCCTATGATAAGTGGGGTTGAATGTAGATTTGGGTCTGAGTCCAGTATTTATAGCTAGTGGTTGATGGCAGGTATGGTAGCGGGTATTTGTTTTAGGTGATAGAAAAATTACTGTAGAGTGTAAGTTTCCTAATGAATGAGTTGAGGTCCACTCCTCAAACAGCTCTAATTCATTGAATTTGCCAGTTGGGTAAATAGATAGTCTTTTTTGTAAGAGCGTAGTTGGGTTTGCCAATGAACAAGTAGAGGTCCACAAACAGCACAAATTTGTTGAATTTTCCAGATAGGCAAAACAATAGTCCTTTTTGTAAGAACTTAGACTCTGTGATCTTGAGATTTTGTTGAGAGATGTTAAATATCATAACTAATATACTATCTTGTTCCTTTTGGAGCCTTAATTTTTGGGATGTTGGTTGTTCTGTTTGAAAAAGATACGGATATATTAATTTTGAGGTGTGTAGTGGGATGCCATTATTGTGGACCAAGAATGATGAATCTTATGATTATGTAGAACCTTTCTCCTGGATATAGAAGATGAGTCCAAAAGGTAGTCAATACATGGGAAAGAAGTGAGTGTGGTAGATTGAGGGGGCATCCCTGGGATATTTCAGACAGCAAATGGAAAGTCAAGCTGTTGGCTCTTGTGTCAACATTTCAGTAGATAGTGTCAATGAGTTTGCAGAGGACATTTCTTTGTTCATAACTGGGGCCAGATGGGTCTGAACATGTTTTGATGTTGCTGTTTTCCGGATGCTACTGTAGGATGTTCCATTTGATGTATGACAGAATGAGTGGCAGAAGGGGCTTCAGTTTGTTAGGTTGCATTGTTAGCAGTATGCAGTAGAAGCACAGTTCTGCATGATGGCATGGACAAGAGCATGAAAGTATATAAAGAAGCAAATGTGAGAGCCTGTGGTTGGCTGATGTTAGATTAAGTTTCCTCACATCCAAAAACTTCTGATGAAAGGGCTGAGCCTCTTTGGACCCCCA
The DNA here is from genome assembly GCF_905171765.1 of Bufo bufo. NCBI lineage: Eukaryota > Metazoa > Chordata > Amphibia > Anura > Bufonidae > Bufo > Bufo bufo. The sequence goes on along the minus strand of NC_053389.1, from coordinate 585,201,229 downwards.
GCAGTATTTATTGAGATAATATTGAAACCATAAATAAAATCTTATGATACTTTTAGTTTCTTTAAATTCGTTTTGGGTCTGATTCAAACAAATTAGTTGTCAGATTTGATTTAGGTCAGAATAAATTTGATCTGAATCGAAAGTGCTCAGATTGCCCTGAAAAGTACTTATATCCTAAGAGAATTAAGTAATGTCATAGCCAGACCGTTATTTCTCATATTTAAGGACTTTATACTGACAGGGAGTGTTCCACAGGATTGGCGCATAGAAAATGTGGTGCCAATATTCAAATAGGGTCCAAAAACAGAGCCCGGAAACTATAGGCCGGTAAGTTTAACATCTGTCGTGGGTAAACAGTTTGAAGGTTTTCTAAGAGATGCTATCTTGGAGTACCTCAATGAAAATAAGCAAATAACACCATATCAGCATGGCTTCATGGGGGATCGGTCATGTCCAACCAATTTAATCAGTTTCTATGAGGAGGTAAGTTCTAGACTTAGCAGCGGCGAATTGATGGATGTCGTATATCTGGACTTCTCCAAAACATTTGACACTGTACTGCAAAAAAGGTTAGTATACAAAATGAGAATGCTTGAACTGGGAGAAAATGTCTGTATGTGGGTAAGTAACTGGCTCAGTGATAGAAAACAGAGGGTGGATATTAATGGTACACACTCAGATTGGGTCACTGTCACTAGTGGAGTACCTCAGGGGTCAGTATTGGGCCCTATTCTCTTCAATATATTTATTAATGATCTTGTAGAAGGCTCACACAATAAAATATAAATTTTTGCAGATGACACTAAACTGTGTAAAGTAATCAACATGGAAGAGGACAGTATACTGCTACAGATGGATCTGGATAGATAGGAGGATTGGGCAGAGAAGTGGCACATGAGATTTAACACTGACAAATGTAAGGTTATGCACATGGGAAGGAATAAGTCAAGTCACCCGCACAAACTAAATGGTAAAACACTGGGTAACACTGACATGGAAAAGGACTTTAGAATTTCAGTGAACAGAAAACTAAGCTGTAGAAGGCCAATAATATAATGGGTTGCATCAAAAGGGGCATAGATGCCCGTGATGAGAACATAGTCCTGCCACTTTACAAATCACTAGCCAGACCACACATAGAGTACTGTGTACAGTTCTGGGCTCCTGTAAACAAGGCAGACATCGCAGAGCTGGAGAGTGTTCTGAGGAGGGCAACTAAAGAAATAACTGGAATGGGTGGACTACAGTACCCTGAAAGATTATCAAAATTAGGGTTATTCACTTTAGAAAAAAGACGACTGAGGAGAGATCTAATAACTATGTATAAATATATCAGGGGTCAGTACAGAGATCTATCCCATCATCTATTTATCCCCAGGACTGTGACTGTGATGAGGGGACATCCTCTGCATCTAGAGGAATGAAGGAAGGTTTGTACTCAAACATTGAAGAGGATACTTTACGGTAAGAGCAGTGAGACTATGGAACTCTCTGCCTGAGGAGGTGGTGATGGTGAGTTCACTAAAAGAGTAGTGTTGATCGCGAATATTCTAATAGTGAATTTTTATCACGAATATTGGCATTTTGAGAATTCGCCAAGATGTAGAATATAGTGCTATATATTCGTAATCGCAAATATTTTAGATTTTTTTTTATCAGTAACCTGCAATATCTTTGTCAGAGCTTAGCAACATACCTAGCAACCAATAGGAAAGTTGCCTACCCCTTACTATATAAGAACCTCCCCAGCAGCCTATACCGCTCATCACTATAAAAGAGTTCAAGAGGGGCCTGGATGTATTTCTGGGGTGTAATAATATTACAGGCTATAGCCACTAGAGATGGGTCGTTGATCCAGAGTTATTCTGGAGTCGAAAGGAATTTTTTTCCCCTTAAGTGGGAAAAAATTGGCTTCTACCTCAGTTTTTTTTTTGCCTTACTCTGGATCAACTTGCAGGATAACAGGCCGAACTAGATGGACAGATGTCTTTTTTTCGGCCTTATAAACCCTTTTGGGCAAAATACTAAATTTTACAGCCCTTGTTGCATCTTTCAGTGTGAAATACAAGCTTGAAAAATAGCAATAATATTCTGGGTTTAAGAAAACACCCATTTTGGGCAAAGTACTTAATATTGCAGCCTTTGCTGCATCTGTCATTGTGAGATACACGCGTTAGATACTGGTGCTCTATTCTGTTTTTAAAAAAACACCCATTTTGGCCAAAAAACTAATTTTGCAGCCTTTGCTGCATCTTTCAGTGTGAGATACACATGTTAGATACTGCAGTTCTATTCTGTTATAAAAAAAACACCCCTTTTGTGCAAAATACTAAATTTTACAGCCCTTGTTGCATCTTTCAGTGTGAAATACAAGCTTGAAATACAGCAATAATATTCTGGGTTTAAAAAAACACCCATTTTGTGCAAAGTACTTAATATTGCAGCCTTTGCTGCATCTGTCATTGTGAGATACACGGGTTAGATACTGTTGTTCTATTCTGTTATTAAAAAAACACCCATTTTGGGCAAAAAACTAAATTTGCAGCCTTTGCTGCATCTGTCAGTGTGAGATACACGCATTAGATACTGTTGTTCTATTCTGTTATTAAAAAAACACCTACAGTATTTTGGGCAAAAAACTTAATTTGGCAGCCTTTGCTGCATCTGTCAGTGTGAGATACATGCGTTAGATATTGTTGTTCTATTCTGTTAATAAAAAAACACCCATTTTGGGCAAGATCCTAAATTTGAGAAATATGACGAGAGCGTCCAATAAGGGACGCCGGTCGTGGTGCTGCTGGTGGAGCTCCTGTTGCAGGGAGAGGACGTGGTCGATCTGTGCCAGCTACACGCACAAGTGAAACGCCTTCCTCAGGTGCGAGTAGGCGACAGAACCTTCAGCGGTATTTGATCGGGCCTAATGCAGCTTTATGAATGGTGAGGCCAGAACAAGTACAGGCGATAGTAGATTGGGTTGCTGACAGTGCCTCCAGTTCCTTTACATAGTCTCCCACCCTGCTGAAAGATGAAAGTTGGCACCTGAAGCCGATGTCCATCAGTCTTTCACCTCACCCCCTTGCAAATCAGCCAAGCAGTTTGAGCCCCAAGTCATGCAGCAGTCTCTTCTGCTTTTTGATGATTGTTAGCAGGGTTTCCCAGGGCCATCCACCTAGCCCTGCCCCAAAAGTAGAAGAGATTGAGTGCACCGATGCCCAACCACTTATGTTTCAAGATGAGTACATGGGAGGAGAACCGCATTACGTCTCGGATGATGACGAAACACAGGTGCCAACTGCTGTGGCTTTCGAAAGTGTGCAGACCGACAAGGAGGGCAGGGGTGAAGACTGGGTGGAAGATGATGTGGAGGACGATGAGGTCCTCGACTCCACATGGAATCAAGGTCATGCGGGTGACCTGTGTAGTTCGGAGGTAGAGGCGGTGGTTACACAGAGCCACCAGCACAGCAGAAGAGGGAGCAGGGTGCAAAAGCGGAGTGGCCATCCCCTAGACAGTACGCCTGCTACTGCCCACCACAGCAAGGGACCAAGCACACCAAAACCAGCTCCAAGGAGTTCCCTGGCATGGCAGTTCTTCAGACAATGTGCTGACGACAAGACACAAGTGGTTTGCACACTGTGCAATCAGAGCCTGAAGCGAGGCATAAACATTCTCAACCTGAGCATAAGCTGCATGACCAGTCATCTAAGTGCAAAGCATGAGCTGCAGTGGATTAGACACCTCAAAAACCAAGAAAGGTCTCTGGCTCCTCCTGCAGTCTCGGCCTCTTCATTCACCTCTGGAGTGACAGTGCCACCTGCCACCCTGCAAACAGAGGATCTGCCAGCAACACCACCACCTGGGTCACCAAGCATCTCCACAATGTCCCACGGAAGCGTTCATCTCTCCATCCCCCAAACACTGGACCGGAAGAGAAAGTACCCCCCCTACCCATCCGCGATCCCTGGCCCAGAATGCGAGCATTTCAAAATTACTGTCCTTTGAAATGCTGTCATTCCGTCTGGTAGAGAGGGAGAGTTTTAAAAGCTTTACGGCGGTGGCTATCCCTTCCCTGCACAATTAAGTGGGGGACGAAATCAAGTGTGCACTGCACAATGCTATCTGTGGCAAGGTCCACCAAAATACGGATGCGTGGACCAGTAAGCACGGTCAGGGACGTTATATCTCCCTAACAGCACACTGGGTAAATGCAGTGGCGGCTGGGCCTGAAGCGGATGGCAGTTTGGCGCATGTCCTTCCACCACGAGGATTGCAGGGCGCTTCTCTTTGCCTTCTGTTGCTTCCTCCTCCTTCTCCGCTTCCTCATTCTCTACCGGCTCCTCATCCGGTCAGCGCACCTTCACCACCAACTTCAGCACAGCCAGGGGTAAAGGTCGGCAGCCAGTTTTAAAACTTATCTGTTTGGGGGACAAACCCCACACCACACAGGAGCTGTGGACGGGCCTTAAACAACAGACCGATGAGTGGTTGGTGCCAGTAAGCCTCAAGCACGGCCTGGTGGTGTGCGATAATGGGCGAAATCTCGTAGCAGCTCTGGGACTAGCGGGTTTGACGCACATCCCTTGCCTGGCGCATGTGCTGAATTTGGTGGTGCAGAGGTTCCTTAAAAATAACCCCAATATGTCAGAGCTGCTGCATAAAGTGCGGGCCATCTGTGCGCGCTTTGGGCGTTCTCACCCTGCTGCTGCTCGCCTGTCAGCGCTGCATCGTAACTTCGGCCTTCCCGCTCACCGCCTCATATGCGATGTGTCCACAAGGTGGAACTCCACCTTGCACATGCTGGCCAGACTGTGCGAGCAGCAACAGGCGATAGTGGAGTTTCAGCTGCAGCACGCACGGGTGAGTCACTCTGCGGAACGGCACCACTTCACCACCAATGACTGGGCCTCCATGCGAGACCTGTGTTCCTTGTTGCGCTGTTTCGAGCACTCCACCAACATGGTCAGTGCCGATAACGCAGTTCTCAGCATTACTATCCCACTTCTATGCCTCCTTGAAAAAACGCTGCTGGCGATGATGGAAGAGGAGGAGGGATCATTTCATAGGGTTTCCGGCCAGTCATTCACAAGTGGCTCTGAGGTACACAATTGTCCAGCCAGGGCACAGTTCTGGAGGATGAGGAGGTGGAGGATGAGGAGGAGGAGGAACCGTGTTCACAGCAGGGTGGCATCCAAACCAGCTCATGGCCATCACTGGTGCATGGCTGGGGGGATACAGATGACACAGACGATACACCTCCCAGAGAGGACAGCTTTTTGTTGCCTCTGGGCAGCCTGGCACACATGAGCGATTACATGCTGCAGTGTCTCTGCAACGACTGCCGAGTTGCCCACATTCTAACTTGTGCTGATTACAGGGTGGTCACGCTGCTTGATCCCCGTTACAAGGTCAACGTACCATCCTTAATTCCGTCACTGATCGTAAGATGCGCGAGTACAATCGCACGCTGGTAGACGCGCTGCTGGTGGCATTCCCACCTGACAGCGGGGGCACAGTGGACGCACAAGGCGACGGCAGAGGAGGAGGAATAGGTTGCCAATGCAGCTGGGGCACCACCAGCACCTCAGAAGGCAGGGTTAGCATGGCCGAAATGTGGAAAAGCTCTGTCAGCACGCCACAACAACTAGCACCACGAGCTGATATGGAACGTCTTAGCAGGAGGCAGCATTTCAGCAACATGGTGGAGCAGTATGTGTGCACATGCCTACACGTACTGAATGACGGATATGCTCCCTTCAACTTCTGGGTCTCCAATTTAGGCACATAGCCTGAGCTTGCCCTTTGCGCCTTGGAGGTGCTGGCCTGCCTTGCAGCCAGTGTATTGTCTGAACGTGTGTTTAGCATGGCAGGGGGCGTTATCACAGACAAGCACAGCCGCCTGTCCACAGCCAATGTGGACAAGCTTACGTTCATTAAAATGAACCAGGCATGGATCCCACAGAACTTGTCCGTACCTTGTGCAGATCATATTTAATTTCAAACAATTAACCTCCCTTGGATGTGGTCTTATCTTTCTCACGCTCCCTCTCCGGCGTGGAACCCTGATTCGCCGATAACCTTGATCAACATGGTAGGCTCAGAAAAGAACATCGAAAGTTGATAGAGAAGATATCCAAATGGATAGTGGACGTCACGGGGACGTGCGATCAGGCAGAAGCTAACGTTTCCAAATCCTAAATATCCCAGTGACATTCCCTACAATTTTTTATTAATCAATGCAATAACAGGGCATCTTAAGAGTCCTGTATTGTTATTTATCATCACTACCTCCCCGAGTCGGGAGTGGGTAATTGCCGCGCGCCTCCTCCATTCCTTCAATTCTTCAGTTTTAATAGCTTCTCCCACATTTCCGCTGGATCACAATTAAATTTCATCCATTGATCTCCCTTGGATGTGCTATTCCTTTCTCATGCTCCCTCTCCGGCGTGGAACCCTGATTCACCAATAACCGTGATCGGCGCAGAAAAGAACATTGAAAGTTGATAGAGCAGATATCAAATTGGATCATGAACATCACTGGGACGTGCGACATGGTGGGGCAGTATGTGTCCACACCCCCTGCAACTCCTGGGTCTCCAAATTGGGCACATGGCCTGAGCTTGCATTTTACGCCTTGAAGGTGCTGGCCTGCCCTGCATCCAGTGTATTGTCTGAACGTGTGTTTAGCACGACTGAAGAGGGTTATCACAGTTTATATTTCCCAATGTTTGGGGTGTACCCTAATTTAAAAAAATAAAAATAAATTTAAAACCAGAAAGCAGTGTAGGCTTCCTCCTCCTCCTCCACCGCCGCTTCCACCTACACCGCCACATCCACAGCCTCCTTAACCTCCTAATCCATATGGACCTCGTCCTCCTAGATCAAGAATATTATTTTTAATTTTTATGTATTTTATGTTATTTAAAGTAATTTCCCTATCCACATTTGTTTGCAGAGCACTTGTAACCACATTTTGCTGGCATTTGCATGACATTTCCATGACATTTTTAGAGCCATTTTAGTGCTCAAAAGTTCAGGTCCCCATTAACTTTAATAGGGTTTGGGGTCAAGTTCGGGTCCCAAACTCGAACTTTTCTTTTTAAGTTCGGCCAAACCCCTCGAACCCAAACATCCAGGTGTCCACTCAACTCTATTAACAAGCTCTAATGGTAATTTATATTCTGAAGTTTGAGAAAGTTTCAAAAGAACACATAGTGGTTGGATGAAGGATCAGGAATGTGAGGAGGTTGTGGAATGTTGTGTGTCGGGCAGCAGAGAAAGTGAAGAATGAGCCATGGCCAAGCGTAGCATTTGGAGGAAATATGTATTATGATACCAATGTGAAAAAGGATGACGTGGACGGACTAAAAGACAAAAAGTGTCCAGTACCCTGTGCCCCACCGCCCTCTAATCCGATGGTCACGGGTGGCCTGGGATGCTGGACATGTGGTGTTTGTGGAAATCAGGACACTGACTGGACTGAGACATGTAGAGTTTGTGGGGCACTGAAGCCCAGACCACAGACAGGACTGTACCCAGTGACAATCAGAACAAATTGTATTCCACGACCACCAGTACCACCACAAGTTGACGGGGCCGCAGACGGAGTAGACGGGGCAGACAATCAGGATCCCAAGCCCCACCAGTGAGAGGTCAGTATGAACAACACATAGGCTGACTTAAATGACTTAGTGGCCTTAAAAATGGGAGAATCACCATATAACCCTCCAGTTACTGGCTGAAAGGGTAAAAACCGACCAGTCCTCATGGTATGACTGGGAAAAGGCAGACGCATCGGGCATATAAAATGGCAGGATTTTTGGCAGATGGGCCAGGAAAAAGGAAGATGACAGCGCCGCAGTTTAAAAGACTTAGTACAGGAAACTAAAGAAGACGTAGTGGCATTTGAGTCTAGACTACAGACAGTGTGGACAGACATGGGTTGGAATACCACTGGACCTATGGAACAGAAGTTACTGACATTCGCTTTCATGTAGGGACAGAGACCTGCCCTCCTGACAAAACTGAAGGCATGTAAGCCTGAATGGAGGGTGACAGCACTACCTTAGTTTCTGCTGCTAAGGGTTCAGAACTAGACATGTCCACTACCAAATCCTCAAAAATCAATATGGTACAAGGACAACAGAGACCATGGTCTGGTCAACAGGGACAGACCAGACAGAGGAGGGGTGACTTCAGATGTTACAATTGTGGCAAACTTGGTCACATACGCAGAAATTGCCAGTTACCCCCTCAAGAACAACAGGTGAACTCACAGAACCAGGGTTCAGTGCACACCCATGGTCTGATGACCTCACAATAGGAAGTTGGCAACCCCGTGTCCTTATCTGCCATTACCACGGCAACCAAAGGTTGCCGGATCGAAATACCATTTCAGGTAGGCAATCAGCAGGTTCCCTTTTTAGTTGACACGGGGGCAGCCAAAACCGTAATTAATCCAGATCATGTGAAACCATGGCAGATAAGTGGACAACGTGTACCCGCCTAAGGGTTCACGTGGGAAATTGTTTTTGTTCCTGAAACTATGCCGATCAAAATCAAGGATAGTACAGTGGGGACTCAGTTGTTAGTAAAAGAAAATATCCCATTCAATTTGCTGGGTACTGATGTTCTGCAGGAACTGGGGGCTCATATTCACTTTAACCGCGTTCCGGAGGCGGCAGCCCTGCGCACAGTCACGCATCTATGCGTCATCTCGCGAGACGCGAGATTTCCTGTGAACGCGCGCACACAGGCGCGCGCGTTCACAGGATCGAAAGGTAAGCGATCGTTCGCTGGCAGGCTGGAGATGTGATTTTTTTAACCCCTAACAGGTATATTAGACGCTGTTTTGATAACAGCGTCTAATATACCTGCTACCTGGTCCTCTGGTGGTCCCTTTTGTTTGGATCGACCACCAGAGGACACAGGTAGCTCAGTAATAAGTAGCACCAAGCACCACACTACACTACACCCCCCCTGTCACTTATTAACCCCTTATTAACCCCTGATCACCCCTGATCACCCCATATAGACTCCCTGATCACCCCCCTGTCATTGATCACCCCCCTGTCATTGATCACCCCCCTGTAAGGCTCCATTCAGATGTCCGTATGATTTTTACGGATCCACTGATACATGGATCGGATCCGCAAAACGCATACGGACGTCTGAATAGAGCCTTACAGAGGGGTGATTAATGACGGGGGTGATCACCCCATATAGACTCCCTGATCACCCCCCTGTCATTGATCACCCCCCTGTCATTGATCACCCCCCTGTAAGGCTGCATTTAGATGTCCGTATGTTTTTTACGGATCCACGGATACATGGATCGGATCCGCAAAACACATACAGGCGTCTGAATGGAGTCTTACAGGGGGGTTATCACCCCATATAGACTCCCTGATCACCCCCCTGTCATTGATCATCCCCTTGTAAGGCTCCATTCAGACGTCCGTATGATTTTTACGGATCCACTGATACATGGATCGGATCCGCAAAACACATACGGACGTCTGAATGGAGCCTTACAGGGGGGTGATCAATGACAGGCGGTGCTCACCCCATATAGACTCCATGATCACCCCCCTGTCATTGATCACCCCCCTGTCATTGATCACCCCCCTGTAAGGCTGCATTCAGATGTCCGTATGTTTTTTACGGATCCACGGATACATGGATCGGATCCGCAAAACACATACAGGCGTCTGAATGGAGCCTTACAAGGGGGTGATCACCCCATATAGACTCCCTGATCACCCCCCTGTCATTGATCACCCCCCTGTAAGGCTGCATTCAGATGTCCGTATGTTTTTTACGGATCCACGGATACATGGATCGGATCCACAAAACACATACGGACATCTGAATGGAGCCTTATAGGGGGGTGATCAATGACAGGGGGGTGATCACCCCATATAGACTCCCTGATCACCCCCCTGTCATTGATCACCCCCCTGTCATTGATCACCCCCCTGTCATTGATCACCCCCCTGTAAGGCTGCATTCAGATGTCCGTATGTTTTTTACAGATCCACGGATACATGGATCGGATCCGCAAAACACATACGGACATCTGAATGGAGCCTTATAGGGGGGTGATCAATGACAGGGGGGTGATCACCCCATATAGACTCCCTGATCACCCCCCTGTCATTGATCACCCCCCTGTCATTGATCACCCCCCTGTAAGGCTCCATTCAGACATTTTTTTGGCCCAAGTTAGCGGAAATTATTATTATTTTTCTTACAAAGTCTCATATTCCACTAACTTGTGTCAAAAAATAAAATCTCACATGAACTCACCATACCCCTCACGGAATCCAAATGCGTAAAATTTTTTAGACATTTATATTCCAGACTTCTTCTCACGCTTTAGGGCCCCTAGAATGCCAGGGCAGTATAAATACCCCACATGTGACCCCATTTCGGAAAGAAGACACCCCAAGGTATTCGCTGAGGGGCATATTGAGTCCATGAAAGATTGAAATTTTTGTCCCAAGTTAGCGGAAAGGGAGACTTTGTGAGAAAAAAAAATAAAAAATCAATTTCCGCTAACTTGTGCCAAAAAAAAAAAATTCTATGAACTCGCCATGCCCCTCATTGAATACCTTGGGGTGTCTTCTTTCCAAAATGGGGTCACATGTGGGGTATTTATACTGCCCTGGCTTTTTAGGGGCCCTAAAGCGTGAGAAGAAGTCTGGGATCCAAATGTCTAAAAATGCCCTCATAAAAGGAATGTGGGCCCCTTTGCGCATCTAGGCTGCAAAAAAGTGTCACACATCTGGTATCACCGTACTCAGGAGAAGTTGGGCAATGTGTTTTGGGGTGTCATTTTACATATACCCATGCTGGGTGAGATAAATATCTTGGTCAAATGCCAACTTTGTATAAAAAATGGGAAAAGTTGTCTTTTGCCAAGATATTTCTCTCACCCAGCATGAGTATATGTAAAACACATTGCCCAACTTCTCCTGAATATGGCAATACCATATGTGTGACACTTTTTTGCAGCCTAGGTGGGCAAAGGGGCCCACATTCCAAAGAGCACCTTTCGGATTTCACAGGTCATTTACCTACTTACCACACATTAGGGCCCCTAGAATGCCAGGACAGTATAACTACCCCACAAGTGACCCCATTTTGGAAAGAAGACACCCCAAGGTGTTCCGTGAGGGGCATGGCGAGTTCCTAGAATTTTTTATTTTTTGTCACAAGTTAGCGGAAAATGATGAATTTTTTATTTATGTTTTTTCTTACAAAGTCTCATATTCCACTAACTTGTGACAAATTTTTTTTTTTTTTATACAAAGTTGGCATTTGACCAAGATATTTATCTCACCCAGCATGGGTATATGTAAAATGACACCCCAAAACACATTGCCCAACTTCTCCTGAGTACGGAGATGCCACATGTGTGACACTTTTTTGCAGCCTAGGTGGGCAAAGGGGCTCACATTCCAAAGAGCACCTTTCGGATTTCACCGGCCATTTTTTACAGATTTTGATTTCAAACTACTTACCACACATTAGGGCCCTTAGAATCCCAGGGCAGTATAACTACCCCACAAGTGACCCCATTTTGGAAAGAAGACACCCCAAGGTATTCGCTGATGGGCATAGTGAGTTCATGGAAGTTTTTATTTTTTGTCACAAGTTAGTGGAATATGAGACTTTTGCCGCTAACTTGTGACAAAAAATAAAAAGTTCTTTGAACTCACTATGCCCATCAGAGAATACCTTAGGGTGTCTACTTTCCGAAATGGGGTAATTTGTGGGGTGTTTGTACTGTCTGGCCATTGTAGTACCTCAGGAAACATGACAGGTGCTCAGAAAGTCAGAGCTGCTTCAAAAATCGGAAATTCACATTTTTGTACCATAGTTTGTAAACGCTATAACTTTTACCCAAACCATTTTTTTTTTTACCCAAACATTTTTTTTTATCAAAGACATGTAGAACAATAAATTTAGAGAAAAATGTATATATGGATGTCGTTTTTTTTGCAAAATTTTACAACTGAAAGTGAAAAATTTCATTTTTTTGCAAATAAATCGTTAAATTTCGATTAATAACAAAAAAAGTAAAAATGTCAGCAGCAATGAAATACTACCAAATGAAAGCTCTATTAGTGAGAAGAAAAGGAGGTAAAATTCATTTGGGTGGTAATTTGCATGACCGAGCAATAAACAGTGAAAGTACTGTAGGTCAGAAGTGTAAAAAGTGGCCTGGTCATTAAGGGTGTTTAAGCTAGGGGGGCTGAGGTGGTTAATGAGGATGGTACCACACATGTAGATATTGACACCCCGATGATGTTTTAACCCGGGTTCTAGCTTTACACCTGGAGCCGGACCAAACATCCTGTGTGGTACAATTGGAGCAGGACCTGCAGCCAGTCCCCGACAAGTTGTGGGCAAAGGGTAAAACGGATATTGGTAGATTGGATGTCACTCCTTTCTTGGTTCATTTGAAACCCAGGTGCAGTCCACCTCGGGTCTGCCAGTATCCTCTGAGTCACGCACAAGAACAGTCTGCTACCGAGGAGATTGAATAATATGTTCAAATGTGGGTCCTGGTGGTTACCAACTCACCCGCTAATACTCCCCTATTTCCGGTCAAGAAAAATGCCATAAAAGGTCAGCCTATAACTTATAGGATAGTACATGACCTATGGGAAATCGACAAGGTCACTGTCCTACAGACCCCAATTGTTCCCAATCCACCCTGTCCCCAAGCCTTCAAAGACTTCATGTTATACAGTGATTGATCTTGCAAATGCATTTTTCAGTGTTCCTCTCCACATGGACTGTCAATATCTGTTTGCATTCAACTTTAAGGGTACACAGTATACATGGACAGTACTGCCACAGGGTGCCCAGAATTCACCCACCATGTATACTCAAGCCCTTCAGTCCGTGTTGACAGGGTGGTCAGTTCCAGATGGTATAGTCCTTTTGCAATATGTTGATGATCTGTTGCTTTGTGCCCCCAGTTATAAAACATGTAAAAATGCATCATTGGCATTGTTGGTCTTTCTGGCAGAAAGTGGTTGTAAATCTTCACAGGACAAACTGCAATTTTGCCAATCCTGTGTTACTTTCCTCGGTCACTGTTTGTCAGAAGGTGCCCGTCACCTCACCGAGGAAGGAAAACAGGCTGTAAAATACATAATACTCCCTCGGGGGCCAAAACCCCTCAGAATGTTTTTGGGACTGGTGTCTTATTGCAGACCCTGGATTCGAAATGCATCCATGTTGATGCAGCCTTTGTATGACTGCCTGAGTACTGAACCTTTTTCTCTCAGTGATCAGGCAGAAGAGTCTCTCAAATTGGCAATTCTGTCAGCACCTGCACCCAACCCATACCCAACTATGACCAGCCTTTTAATCTATTCTGCTCAGAGCCAAGTGGCCATAGCACCTCAGTCCTGACACAGAAACATGGAGACAGGCAGCTTCCCGTTGCCTACTTTTCTGCCAGATTAGATACTGTAGCGCACAGCGCTTTGTCAGGGCGGTTGCGACAGTGCAACTCATGGTGGAAAAAGAATCAAAAATTGTGCTTGATTACCCCCTGGTGGTACAGACTCCTCATGACATTCAAGGAATCCTCAGTCAAGTACAGTGGCGTCGCTATAGGGGGGCTCAGTCAAGTACAGTGGCGTCGCTATAGGGAGGCAAGGGAGGCCCCCCACCCCCAGGTCATTTCTTGCCCCCCCGGGTGCCCAACCCGCTGATTCCCTGCTGCACCCGGCCGCCCGCACTATTGAGTGATTCAAAATCACAACACAGACAACATACACAGACATGACAGATGGGGTGGGGGCGGCGTTCGGACCCAGCGGAGGCAGAGGGTGCAGGGCGGGCGCAGGCTGAGAGTGTGGCAGCCGCAGAGTTGTCGTCACCGTGTAAAGCTGCATGCCTGCCCGCCCGCGCGAACGCTTGCTTCTGTTCTGCAGCTCTGCTACTGTGTCTGCTAGTGTCAGTGAGCCTGTCTGTGACCAGCCCAGGCCCCAGCTTCTGACAGGAGAGGAGGACTGTGTGTGGCAACTTCCCAAGAACTCTGCCTGGCCCTGCCCTGGTCGGCCCCTAGGCAAGCTAAGAAAACAAAGTAAGAATAAAAAGTTTTTAAAAGTATGTACCCCCACTACCTCGCCTCATGGCCTGCCTGCTTGCGCACATACCCTCCTCAACCCTGATACCCCTATAACTTAGGGGTATCAGGGTACATTATACAGGGGTAATATAACTAAGGACCCCTGTATAATGTCCCCTAATAGCACTGAGTCCTCCTCAGTTATATTACCCTTGTATAATGTACCCTGATACCCCTTAATTATAATATTACCCATAATGTCCCCTGATACCCCTCAGTTATATAACTGAGGGAAATCAGGGTACATTATACAGGGGGTAATATAACTTATATTACCACCGTATAATGTCTGATAGGCCTCCTGAGTAACTTATATTACCCTTGTATAATTATGTACCCGGATACCCCTTAGTTATATGATCCCGGTGGGGTCATATAACTAAGGAGTATCAGGGTACATTATTATACAGGGGTAATATAACTCAGGAGGCCTCTCAGGCATTATACGGTGGAAATATAGCTTACATTACCCCTGTATAATGTCCCATGATAGCCCTCCTCAGTTATATTACTCTTGTACCTGTATAATGTACCCTGATACTCCTCAGTTACAGTATATTACCCCTGTGTAATGTACCCTGATATGCCTTAGTTATATAATATAACTAAGGGGTATCAGGGTGCATTATACAGGGGTAACATAACTGAGGAGTGCTATCCTATCAGGGATGTAATACAGGGGTAATGTAAGCTATATTACTCCTTTATAATGTCTAAAAGTCCTCCTCAGTTATATTACACCCAATGTACCCTGATACCCCTTAATTATATTACCCCAGCGCCAGGGGCGTAGCTGCAGGGGAAGCGGCTGCTTTGGGGCCCTGACCTAGAAGGGGCCCATCCAGGAGGAGGAGGACTAAAAGATTTTGTCAGGGCCTCCTCAACAGTATTACACTATGAAAAAATATACAGATAGTACAGACAGAGTAGGAAAAGAATGGAACAGCTGCCGGGCCTTTTCTGAGAGAGAGATCTTTACTAGCCACAGGAATTGGGGCGGCATGAAAGGAAGGGGTTGCAAAAAAGTTAGTGGGGGAGGGGCTGTGGGGCCCAGTCATTTCTAGCTACACCACTGCCCGGCGGGGTCATATAACTAAGGGATATCAGGGTACATTATTATACAGTAGTAATATAACTCAGGAGGCCTATCAGACACTGAAGAAGAAGTAATGAAGTACTTCGAAACACGTCTGGTGCTTTATTGAGCTAGTCGTTATGAGCCGCAATATTGTATAAGCATGGCCATGCATGAAGACGAATAGTGAAATTGCAATTAAGCTAACCTAAAGTCAATTTTCCCAGGCATACAGCGAGCAAGAGAGCAAACAGCGCGAGACGCCCAAACGTCCTCTCATCTCACGGGAATTCAACACGAGAGTGTGAGAACGGCAACTGCGAGACGCTGAGGACTGTAACCGACTGTCTCCCTACTTAATCTCTCTGTCCTTGTCACGCAAATCAAGATAAGCTCCCACACATGTGACATAAGTAAGTGTGCAGTGTGTGCGATAGTAACAGGCGAGAGCACTGCAAATAGGGAGCAGCAGAGGACTAGGGGGTAGGCTGTCTCCTGTTTCTCGCAAGGTATGGGTATCAGGAGTCCTGGTGGCACACTGCAGGATGGCATAGCCTGCTTCAGGTGCCAGTCAGCCACAGCACCAGTGTGTGTAACAGATCTGAGGGCCCCAATGACAACAAATCATTTACTGCCCCGTGCGGTCAAACGTCAAAGACTATTACCAGGGACTCACAAGGGCGCAGAACCATCTTTAGAGAAGACCCTACCAGTACTTCAGACAGTCTACTAGATTATATGTAATGTGATTAACTAGCCATGGGGACTGGGACATTTCAGTCCGTGACCGTCCCTCGGATTGGCTGGACAGGCATCTGGTTGTTATGGAGCAACATACATTCACCATGCTGTTTGCCTCAGCATCTGCAATTTGTGTAGAAACCTATACTATATTGTTTCCATAGTTTTCCATGAAGCGAATATAGATGTAAGTGAGCAGATGGATATAGACGTGTAACATCCTTTCTTATGTGTTACAGCTTGTACGGAGTCTGAAGAGGAAGAACCCAAAAACCATACTGCCCAGGGGACGGCATTTTCTTACACCTAGCCCCCCAGCCAAAGTGTAAAAGTGGCATCAGAGATCACCAAGGTCAAGCCAAGTAATTGTAAGTTTTCATGTGGAGTATGTTTGTTATACACATATAGCCTACACTGTGCCCCACAATATACAGTATACCTCTACACTGTGTAGGGGTTATACTGTTTATTGTACAGCATGGTGCAGGGGTTATATTGTCCGGCATGGTGTAACCTCCATACATTTGTTGTACAGTATACATTATAATCCTTGTACCATGCCATACAATATACATTATAATCCATACACCATGCCACAGTATAATATACAGTATTGTTCATAAACATGCTATACAATATATATTATAATCCTATATACAGTATACTGTACAGCATGGTGTATGAACTATAACGTATATTGTATGGCATAGGGTAGGGTTTATAATGCATTCTGTACTGCATGATGTAGGGATTATACTGTATATTGTACAGCATGGTGTATGGTTTATAATGTATATTACACAGCATGGTGTAGGGGTTATACTGTGTATTGTACATCATGGTGTATTAATTATACTATATATTATATGGCATGGTGCAGGGATTGTATTCAGTACAGCATGTTGTAGGGATTATACTGTATTGTATGGGATGGTGCATGAGTTACACTGTATGCTCTTTGATGTGACAATTATCTTAGGTTTTCCTATTGCCCTCCTACTGCAAAGGCTTAGAGTGGACACTGCCCTTGACCAGCGCCCCCTGCTTTACATGCACCCCTGCCTGCGTACATGCACCCCTGACCATCGCCAAGACCACACTCTACGTTCCAGGTATGCACTATTGCACATAAAAGGTACCGCCATAAAAGATGCCAGTGTGCCACAGGTGACCCAGGCACACACTATTGCACATAAAGGATGCCATCGGTCACCTGTGGCAAAGAAGAGGTGGCAACCCTAAGGCCATTTTCTTTTATATTTTAGAACCTGCAAAAGGTGAAAATAACAGATGGATATACGATCTTATTATTCATTAGTGATGAGCGGCAGGGGCAATATTCGAATTCGCGATATTTCGCGAATATTCGCCATATATTCGAAAATTCGCGAATTCATGATCTCCAGGCATTATTTTCTTGATTGTGAAAATTCGCATAAAATTCGCATAAAATTTTCGCATAAAAATTCGCATGGACTGGTATTTAAAAAAAATCGAATATTCGCGATTACGAATATATTTAGCGATATTCTAAATATTCGCGAATTCTCGAAGTGCCGATATTCGCGATTAAAATTCGCAATTTGAATATTCGTAATCAACACTATTATTCATCCCTTACTAAAAAGCAGCCATCAGATTCTGCTGCAAAGGAGCAGCAACAGGATGAAAGTCAGCATTATAAGCATCCCGATTTAGAGATTGAACATGTGGAGATAGATTCCCCAGAAAGTGATTTTTATCTTGCTGAAGATGTGGGGGACCTTGAGCTATTACCACAGTTTGATGAATCTAGTTTGCCATCAACAAGCTCACAGTTCAGTGCTCATGTCGAATCCTCCCAATCCTGCGATTATGACCAGTCTTTGGTACATAGACCCAGTGGTGGCATCAAGAGCAAGCCACCAGGGCCCTCTGACATCAGTCAGTGTGCTACAGAAGGGCCAAAACAATCATTACTAAAAAAAATATCCACAGACAAAATTTGGAGGAGGTTTTCGTTCTTTTCGACCTCAGTGGTTCCAGTCATTTAACTGGCTGGAATACTCAATTTCATAGGATGCAGCATACTGCTTTTCATGTAGATTTTTTTCTGTGTCCAAGTATACTCATGGAGAAATGAAAAAAGTGCCATTTATTAATGTTGGTTTCTCCAAATGGAAAAATGCAATGGAACATGAAAAGGGGATGCCACAACATGAAAAATCTACTTCCCACAAAAAATCCTGTGTAAGCTGGCAGGATTTCAAAAGAAACAAAGAAAATGATACATCCATTATGAAAGGCCTAAGTTTTGCGCATGCCAGAGAGGTAGAAGAAAACCGCCATTATATTAAGACAATTGCTGAAGTTCTTCTTTTAAAAGCAAAAAACTAAATTGCGCAAAGAGAGCATCGTTACAACTCTGAAGACCTAAGTCATGGAAACTTGAGAGAGATCTTTTATTTAATTGCTAAAAAAGATCGCATTATAGAAAAGAAACTTCATGGTCCAAAAAATGCTTGGTATTTACATCCCTCCATTCAAAATGAACTTTTAGCTGTTATGGCTTTATTAGTTAGAGAAGACATAGCAGAGAGCCTAAAAGACAGTCCTTTTTCTATCCTAGCAGATGAGACAAAAGATCGTAGCAAAACTGAACAGCTGTCTGTTGTTGTAAGATATTTTTGTTACAAAGCAGAGAGCCTTGATGCTGCATCATTGACAGATTATATATTCAACGTTCTCTCTTCACTAGGGATCGATAAAAATGGGTGTGTTGGTCAAGCTTATGATGGGGCAGCAGTAATGAGTGGTAGGGTAAATGGCGTTCAAGCAAGGATTCAAAAAGAGGTGCCTACTGCTCTATATGTCCATTGCATGAATCACGTCTAAATTTAGCTGTTGTTGACACTGTTAAAAATGTAGCAGAAGCATCTGAGTTTTTTGCAAAGTTTTTTCTAGTACATCTGTGGTTCACTCCGTGTTTGAGAGTGTTCAGAAACAAATGTCAAGAAAACTCATTACTCAAAAACAATCAAGGTGGACATGCCAATATGCTGCATGTAAAGCTGTACTTCAGACACTTGAGTCTCTTTTGGAAACCCTTAAGTTGTTAGCTGATGGGAAGAATACAGAAAGAAGAAGTGAAGCTAATTCCATCCTTATGTTCATTGACTTCAATTTTATTCTATCACTTGTGCTTTTTGAAAACATGTTAAAAAGGACACAGATGTTATCCAATATGCTACAAGCAAAAGATCTTGATTTGGCATCAGCAGTCCTTCTCGTCCAAACTGTCATTGAAGAACTTGAAGAAGTACGAAATGAAGAAGGCGACCCTACAGGATCCGTACAATCTTCCGCAATAAGAAAGGTTTGGGTGGATGCAATGGACTTGTGCATTAAATGTGGAATAGAAACTCCTGACTCTGAAGATGAACCACCTCGCAAACAAAGATATCGCAGACCACCTTTGAAGTTAAGGGACCACATCATAATGGAAACTGTGGGTCAACAAACACAACTGAGCAAAAAAGATGATTTTATACAGGATTTTGTCTATGTTGTTCTTGACAAAATAATATCAGAATTAAAATCACGTTTTTCAAGGGATTCCTTGCATGTAATGGAAGGCATTCGGGCACTTAACCCAAAAGCGGATTGTTTTTTGCATTTACAAAGGTTTGCCTTTGCATTATTTTCTACCACCATAAAACAAAATTACCAGTGATTAATTTTCAGATGTGCACATAGTGTAAGCCCGTAAGGGGAGGGATCGCTCACCTGCAAAAATGCTCAGCATGAAAATCAGCCGGCATAATTGCCTTTCATATGGAGCGACACACTGCGTATGTCAGTGCATCGACATCATGTAATAAATCCCATGATTGGATGAGTGGACAGCTGATTCATTCATAAAATACTCAAATAGTAGATAAGTAGAGACATCACATTGTAGAATGGGACAGCGCAATCCTAAAACTATAAAACAGGAGACGTTCTGCTTCCCACATGTTTAGTACCACGATGGACCACATGGAGAGCAGCATATGGCAAACCAATGTATATTGTCACCGAGTACCATCAGTTTATAACGGATTGAATGCATCCCATACAAGTAATCACCAGTAAAAAAAAAACGTGGAAAAACTGCAATGGGTAAACAGTAGTCTAGTAATCTAATTCACACGATTATATTAGTTTTCAGGATGTCCACATTAAATTAAAAAAATATGTCCACAATCCGCCATAATCCATAAAAAAAAATTCAAAACATCTTGAGCGTAGCAGGGTGAGCATAGTGTCTCGATCCAGGTCATCTAGAAATAAAAAATATTAAATAAAATAAAAAAACTTACTACATTGGCTGTACAGGGCAGAAAACGACACCAGATAAAGGAGTAAATAGACAAATCATATAAATTACCAAGGTCTATAATCTACATTCAATACTTTAGGTCTTAATGCTTGTAATCTAAATATCCATTCAGATTCATGTTTTTTAGCATTTTATACGATTTACTCCCGTACGAGGCTGGGGAACATGGTCAATTATCAATTTACAATCACGTTCACTGTGTCCCATCTCCACAAAATGTTTAGACACTGGTAAGTCCCTACGCTGTTTTCTGATGGAGTAGCGATGTTGATTCATGCATGTTTTTAAATCGCATGTTGTTTACCCTAGGTAAAGCAATTTGCAAGGGCACCATAAAATTTAGATAACATAAGTCGAATCACATGACAAATAAAATCTAAGTTTGTGGACAGTGTTCATAATTGGATGTACAGATTCTCGACCTTTCACCATATCGTTGCAATTTACACAATGGAGGCATAGATAACAACCAAATTTTTGGGGGGCCAAAAGTAGTTATTGAACATTTTTATTAGATCCAATATCATTCTATACTAGTCAGTTTTTTAAATTACGTGCCCTTCTATATGACATTAATGGCTTATGTTTAAACTCCATAATATCCCTAGTTTAAATAGACCACTGTCTATTGATGATTTTACTTATATGTTTACTAGCCTCACTATATGTAGAGACAAAAGGTATCCTACTGGTGTTCTCCCAGATAGTTTTATTAAGGGATATTGTCTTAGACGACTCACGAAATGACAGTGTCACAGTATTAAGAGTCTTCTCCAATTTTGTTTCCTCGCTAATGATCCTCCTTGCCTAGTAAATTGACTATATGGCATAGACTGGATCATTTTGCGAGGATGTGCACTATCATATCGAAGTATTGTGTTTCTATCGGTAGATTTCACGTATAGGTTCGTACTCAGTACAGTATCTTGAATACTGACATTAACATCTAAGAAACGGATAGTCTCCATAGAAAATTCTAACGTGAATTGTATGTCAGGAATCAGGTTGTTCAAAAAAGAATGGAACAACTCCAGACCTGTCCAGATCATGAAAATATCATCTATGTATCTCCACTACTCCAGCACATGGATGAAGTGGTGGGACGCATAGAAGGAAAAGGAAATAATAATTATTCAGTATCATATGTAGCAAAGACAAAATAAATGCCCTTAAATCCACAGGAAAATCAGATGTGTTCAAAGCCTGTTCTACCACCGTCATTCCAATGTTATAGTATATGAAAGTGTAAAGACTAACAATATTGAAGGAGGCCAAAATGGCCTGCTTTGGTTTAGTTACAGTACTCAATTTCCTCAAAAATCTGTTGTATCCTGTACATAAGATTTTGTCTTTGTGGCATACTGAATAGTAATTTGTCCAAAAATATAGAAGCATTACTCAAAAGGGAACCCCTGCTGGAGACAATTGGTCTGCCTGGTGGACACTGCATATTTTTATGTGCTTCTTGATAATGGTCCCTGCAAGTGGACCGAAACATTGCACAGGTGAATACAGGATTTCAATTTTTTTTTCACCATTTGGAAGTGCTGCATTTTTTTCTTTTCTTTAAATCTATATTAAGTTATACGCTCTTCTCAATTCAGGGGGCTCATGCTTATATAACAGAGCAGAAGATAAGAAATTATAGATTAAACAGACTGTTATAAAGAAACCCAAAAAATCTAGGTTCTATTTACCATAAAATGTGTACAATGAGCATGGCTGTGCAAGTCACAGAAACTGACACTTTGCCGACTTTAGTTTTATCAGTTTAAAATAGTGAAATGTTTTGTTGTTGCCGTTCTCATTCATAAAAGATGTCTCAAAAACATTCAGGTCTATTCAGTAAAAGGTCAATTGCTGAAGAATTTCAAAATCTAGACCAATACGATTTGGAAAGTGAGTTGAATGAAATAATTTTTCTGGTTTGCCAATTTTGACCTAGATTATTCAATTCTCCTACCAGTTCTCCTAGCTGAATTGCAGTTAAATTATTAGCAGAATTGAAAAATCTAGGTAAAAATAGCTGAAATAGAAAATTTCTCACATTCTGCTCACTTAACCAATTGTATATATTGATCTAGATTTTTAAATTCTCCTGCTATTCACCTTTTAGTGTGGGTTCACACTAGCGTTAGGGCTTCCGTAATGCCTTTCCGTTATAACATGGTTATAACGGAACATAACGGAATCCATAAAATGGAGGACGGATCCGTTCTGCTGCCCATAGACTTGTATTATGACAGAATGCAAAACGGAAGCCTTTAAAAGGCATTCAGTTTGGTTTCCATCATAATAGAATTCTGTGGGAATCAAAACAGATCCATCTGGTTCCTGTTATGCAAGACGGAAAACAAAGTCCTGTCGACAGGACTTTGTTTTCCGTCTTGCATAACGGCACCCAGACGGATCCGTTAGGCTTTCTCATAGACTTCTATTAGGACAGAGCAAAAAGGTACAGGGTGTTTTTTTAATGATTTAAATGAAAATGATTCACATGACTGTGAAGTTTTTTTGTAGATGGCAGCAGATGCATGGGTGAGGATGGCCGATTTCATACTGGATATGCAGTGGTCACGCAACATGATGTAATATTGGCTGAACCACTCCCTCCTCACATGTCAGCACAGGAGGCTGAGTTGAAGGCACTAGCTGAAGCGTGTAAAATGGCAGATGGTAAAAGAGCAAATATCTTCACAGATTCCAGGTATGACTTTGGTATTGCACATGACTATGGCTCCATCTGGAGGGCCACAGACTTCCTCACTTCAGCAGGGCAACCAATTAAAAACAAAGATTCTGTGTTTGAACTAATGAACTCACTTGCTTCCAGAGGAAGTAGCCATTGTAAAGGTAAAAGCACATACTAGGCAGGAAATTGGTAAGGCTAGGGGCAATGACAGGGAATATCAAGCTGCCAAACAGGCGGCATTGAAGCCTTGGAACTCTGAGGTCATCCCTTTCAGCGTCCTGAAGCCGCACCACATGTCTGAAGACGTGCTTGTTAAACTGTCTGCACAGGCAGATTAAAAAGAGAGAGACTCTTTGGTACAGAAAGGAGCAGCCCTGAATGAGCAAGGTCTCTGGGAGGTCTCAGGTAAAATCTGCCTCCCAGGGCTCTCTACCCTATGATGGCACAAGAGGCCCACGGGCCCACACACCTGGCCAAAGGGTCAATGGTGGACACTGTTGCTGAAGAAATGGATTGCACCGGGTTTCTACACAACTGGCAGCAGGTTTGTACAGGGTAGCATGATCTGTGCTCTGAATAACCCAGAACAGGTAGTAAAAACACTCAGGAAACACACACCCAGGCCATTTTACCAGTTTCAGAGATTGCAGATAGATTATATACAACTACTAAAAGTGGGAGTATACGAATAAGTGCTTATGTGTGTTGATCTCTTTTCAGGATGGCCTGAAGCTTACCCAGTATCGGCTGCAAATGCTAAGAATACAGCAAAGAAATTGGTCAGTGAACTTGTCTGAAGGTATGGGGTTCCAAAGGTCATAGAATTAGACAGAGAAAGCAATTTCACTGGGGAGGTGATGAGGGAGATAATGGGAGCTCTCGGAATCACTCAGGCTTTCCACATGGCCTATCACCCCCAAAGCAGCGGCTGTGTGTAAAGATTGAATGGCACGATAAAACTAAAAATCCAGAAGGCCATGAGAGACTGGAAGGCCCGGGACAGAGTGCCTCCCACTGGCCCTGTACTTCATTAGAACCACCCCTGGAAAAAGGTCTTGTTTGTGCCCTTTTGAGATATTATTTGGATCTGTGCCCAGACTAGGACTGTATTTTACTCAACAGTTGCAGCTCTAGACTGACAGCATGGTCAGTTACATGAAGGCCCTCACCCGCAGGTTGGAACACAATCATAAACAAGTGTTTGCTTCCATTCCAGATCCAGACTCAGTGTAAAGGACACTCTCCCCCCCCCCCCCTGTGCCTAGTGATTGGGTTGTCATAAAAAGGCATGTGAGAAAGACATTTGAGCCCAGATTTGATGGTCCTTTCCAAGTTTTACTAAAGACTGAGACTGCTGTAAAAGATGAAGGAAGGATGAATTGGGTCCACGCTTCTCACTCAAGTCTTGGAACCACAGGATGAGGGTCCTTCTGTTGGCAGTGGCTCTGACCTTGAACGTGTCAGCAGTGTTTCGTCCACTGACTGATGAATGGGACAATGCTTTGATACGGCACCATTAGTTGCTGTTTGAAGGACTGAATGGCATTGAAAAATTTAGACTATTGGATCCGTACCCACAGTCCTGTGAGTCAGCCAGTATGCCCTATTTCGCCGTGCCCCTCAGTTTTTCTGAATTGACTGAACTGGCCAACTCTACTATCTTTTTCGCAGGCATGAAGCAGGTTAAGTCCAAAACTAAAAACAAGGAGGTACCCATAACCATTGCAGGATGGGCTGAGCCCCCCTGGCTCACGGTAAACAGATCAGGGCCACCAGTTAATTATAGCTCTACCCCCTGGAATGAGAACATGTGGTGCAATGTGTCGTGTTTTCATTTTTACCAATTCCGTAGTGAGACTTTGGATGAGCTCGGAACCCCGGTTCAACTGCAGATGTATATTTCATCCATGAGGTGGAACATCTGGGGTATGTCCAGCCGGATCTTATGGGCTCACCATGGTCTTAAATTGGGGAGATGTGAGGGCTTAGACTCCATCTTTGTGTCTACAGCGGCCATTTTACATTGTATGGCCTTTTTTGAAGTTGAGAGATCAGTGACTTTGTGTGTGTATGTCAGTATCTGCAGATAAGGGAAGGAGTAACTTAGCACCCACCTTTGCTATTCTCAAGAAATGGAAACTGCTTGGTGTGGCATATCTACTTCCTCTATTCTGATAAATGTATGTCTCGTTTTTGTATAGAAAGTCTGCGGTTAACTGACATTTATACCTTCTGCTTCATAAGCATTTCTATATGTCCAGATGTATCATGACTTTCATGTAAAGTGCGTGGGTGCATAACCGGAACTGGCCCCAATGTGGTATAAGTATATGCTTTCCATAAGTAATAAACTGAGACTTGCTTAGTTACAACCTTGATGTTTTGTGTCATTCAGTTCTCCCGAGTACTCGTTACCTATTTGCTATACTAATTTGGAACTCAGCATAAATCAGAGTAGGGGTCTTTGCCCTGACACCCACAACATTTTTTAGATGGTCAGCTCAGCAGCAGGCCCTCACCCATAATGTTATAGATGGTCAGCTCGGCATCAGGCCTTCGCCCACAAATTTTTTTAGATGGTCAGCTCGGCAGCAGGCCCTCACCCCTAATGTTTTAGATGGTCAGATCAGCAGCAGGTCCTTGCCCCTAATGTTTTAGAGGGTCACCAGCAGGTTCTTGCTCCTAATGTTTGAGGGTCACCAGCAGGTCATTAATCATAATTTTTCAAGGGTGTGTATGATGCCCTCATTTATGTGTAATAAAGGGTGTATTGGAGTGCCGGTTCCTTGTAATTTTTGGCAGCCCTTTCACTTTATATACATAGGCTTTATGAGTGTAGGAGTCCCACTACCTAAACAATTGTACCACAGTGTGAATATCGAAGTGCCTCTTCCTTGTAATTTTTGGCAGCACTTGCACTTTATATACAAGTAAATATACAGGAAAGAATTTTTCCTAACAATTTTTCCTCTAAAATCAATTTTATCTTCGGTTTGGTGCATATTATTGTCAGTTTGTAAAAGTGGCGTACTACTCGGACAGCATCGTTCCCAGCAGCGACCTGGAAGTCCAAGATGCATCCATACATTCTTCTTATGCTGTTCCTGAAATATTTCAGTGGTGTTTTCATCAATTTCTGACCTTGCACCCGAGCATCCCAAGGTTTTCTACTCGAGCACCTGAGCACTTTGGTGCTCGACCAACACTAATGAATATCTGTTCGTTGATCTGTGTCAGGTTGTTCCATTATATTTAGCAAATCATATTGGCTGATGCTGCTTCTTCTGCTACTTGTTGCAGAAGTACAGATGTAGTAGATTTAACACTCATGCTTTATGAGATGTGTTATCTAAACTAAATGCGTTAAGCAAACACCTTTTATTGCTTTTCAATTGCTTTTGTTTCAAGATAGCACGATGCGTTAAGAAATTCGAGTTAAGAGTTTGAGTGTTAACCCTTCTACATCTGTAGCACTGCAAAGGTGTTGTAGGTGGCGGAGGGGCCTCCTAATAATATACATGGGTGACGGCATCTATTCAGTGAAAGCTGCTAAAAGCTGGCTACAGAGCACATCATGTTAACCGCCTCCGGACCGCCTAACGCAGGATCGCGTTCCGGAGGCGGCTCACTCAGGCAGAGTCACGCATATATGCGTCGGGGGGTGATCAATAGACTCCCTGATCACCCCCTGTCATTGATCACCCCCCTGTCATTGATCACCCCCCTGTAAGGCTCCATTCAGACGTCCGTATGTGTTTTACGGATCCACGGATCCATGCATCGGATCCGCAAAACACATACGGACATCTGAATGGAGCCTTACAGGGGGGTGATCAATGACAGGGGGGTGATCACCCCACATAGACTCCCTGATCACCCCCCTGTCATTGATCACCCCCCTGTAAGGCTCGATTCAGAGGTCCGTATGTGTTTTGCGGATCCACGGATCCATGGATCCATGGATCGGATCCGCAAAACACATACAGACGTCTGAATCGAGCCTTACAGGGGGGGGTGATCACCCCATATAGACTCCCTGATCACCCCCCTGTCATTGATCACCCCCCTGTAAGACTCCATTCAGACGTCCGTATGTGTTTTGTGGATCCGATCCATGGATCCGTGGATCCGCAAAAAACATACGGACCTCTGAATGGAGCCTTACAGGGGGGTGATCAATGACAGGGGAGTGATCAGACATTTTTTTGGCACAAGTTAGCGGAAATATACATATTTTTTTGTTTGTTTTTTGTTTTTTCTTACAAAGTCTCATATTCCACTAACTTGTGACAAAAAATAAAATCTCACATGAACTCAACATACCCCTCACGGAATCCAAATGCATAAAATTTTTTAGACATTTATATTCCAGACCTCTTCTCACGCTTTAGGGCCCCTAAAATGCCAGGGCAGTACTTTTTGTCCCAAGTTAGCGGAAAGGGAGACTTTGTGAGAAAAAAAAATAATAAATCAATTTCCGCTAACTTGTGCCAAAAAAAATAAATCTTCTATGAACTCGCCATGCCACTCATTAAATACCTTGGGGTGTCTTCTTTCCAAAATGGGGTCACATGTGGGGTATTTATACTGCCCTGGCATTTTAGGGGCCCTAAAGCGTCAGAAGAAGTCTGGGATCCAAATGTCTAAAAATGCCCACCTATAAGGAATTTGGGCCCCTTTGCGCATCTAGGCTGCAAAAAAGTGTCACACATGTGGTATCGCCGTACTTAGGAGAAGTTGGGCAATGTGTTTTGGGGTGTCATTTTACATATACCCATGCTGGGTGAGATAAATATCTCGGTCAAATGCCAACTTTGTATAAAAAAATGGGAAAAGTTGTCTTTTGCCGAGATATTTCTCTCACCCAGCATGGGTATATGTAAAAAGACACCCCAAAACACATTGCCCAACTTCTCCTGAGTATGGCAATACCACATGTGTGACACTTTTTTGCAGCATAGGTGGGCAAATGGGCCCACATTCCAAAGAGCACCTTTAGGATTTCACAGGGCATTTTTTACACTTTTTGATTTCAAACTACTTCTCACGCATTAGGGCCCCTAAAATGCGAGGGCAGTATAACTACCCCACAAGTGACCCCATTTTGGAAAGAAGACACCCCAAGGTATTCCGTGAGGGGCATGGCGAGTTCCTAGAATTTTTTATTTTTTGTCACAAGTTAGCGGAAAATGATGATTTTTTTTTTTTTTTTCTTACAAAGTCTCATATTCCACTAACTTGTGACAAAAAATAAAAACTTCCATGAACTCACTATGCCCATCACGAAATACCTTGGGGTGTCTTCTTTCCAAAATGGGGTCACTTGTGGGGTATTTATACTGCCCTGGCATTTTAGGGGCCCTAAAGCGTGAGAAGTAGTTTGAAATCAAAATGTGTAAAAAATGCCCTGTGAAATCCTAAAGGTGCTCTTTGGAATGTGGGCCCCTTTGCCCACCTAGGCTGCAAAAAAGTGTCACACATGTGGTATCGCCCTACTCAGGAGAAGTTTGGCAATGTGTTTTGGGGTGTCATTTTACATATACCCATGCTGGGTGAGATAAATATCTTGGTCAAATGCCAACTTTGTATAAAAAAATGGGAAAAGTTGTCTTTTGCCGAGATATATCTACCCCACAAGTGACCCCATTTTGGAAAGAAGACACCCCAAGGTATTTTGTGATGGGCATAGTGAGTTCATGGAAGTTTTTATGTTTTGTCACAAGTTAGTGGAATATGAGACTTTGTAAGAAAAAAAATAAAATAAAAAGAATCATCATTTTCCGCTAACCGCTAAAAAGTTCTATGAACTCACTATGCCCATCTCATACCTTAGGGTGTGTACTTTCCGAAATGGGGTCATTTGTGGGTTTTTTCTACTGTCTGGGCATTGTAGAACCTCAGGAAACATGACAGGTGCTCAGAAAGTCAGAGCTGCTTCAAAAAGAGGAAATTCTCATTTTTGTACCATAGTTTGTAAACGCTATAACTTTTACCTATTTTTTCTTTACCCAAACATTTTTTTTTTATCAAAGACATGTAGAACAATAAATTTAGAGAAAAATTTAAATAGAAATGTAGTTTTATTTGAAAAATTTTACAACTGAAAGTGAAAAATGAATTTTTTTTCCAAAAAAATCTGTAAATTTCGATTAATAACAAAAAAAGTTAAAATGTCAGCAGCAATGAAATACCACCAAATGAAAGCTCTATTAGTGAGAAGAAAAGGAGGTAAAATTCATTTGGGTGGTAAGTTGCATGACCGAGCAATAAACCGTGAAAGTAGTGTAGTGCAGAATTGTAAAAAGTGGTCTGGTCATTAAGGGTGTTTAAGCTAGGGGAGCTGAAGTGGTTAATACAACAAATTGGTCTCCCTTTCAGAAAATTTCCTCTAATTTGCTTTGAAGTGAAGGTCTAAAAGCAAAGTAGTCCAATATTCATTACTTTGCTTGATGGTGATGATATTCTTGTCAGCATGTAAGCAACAAACCATGCAGCTTGCCTTGCTGGCCAACATGTCTAAGGACCCAGTTGCTTCAGTCTCTGCCTAGTATTGTGGTGGTTGGTCATGGCCAGCATTATCATCATTGTGATCATATCTGCCTCTTCCTCTAGCTGTGCCTGTGAAAAGTCAATTTCTCACTGCACCACCAACTGTTCCTCATTCTCCTGCTTCTTTGCAGGTCATAGCTCTCATCCTCCTCCAATTCTACCTTTATGTGAGATTGATCTTGCAGGTCCCCGACAGCCACTGGGTTGTGATCATGATGTAGAAATTGTTCTTCTTTTAACATCCCTTCTTGCATCAATATGAGCTCTTGCTCAAATATAAATAACAGTGGGATGACATTGTTTAGTGGTATTTGTCCGGCCACCTCTCTGCATATTTGCCGTGCTGCTGAAGGATCTCCACTGCTCCCCATTAAAGTGAATGGGGCCAGGTGGACTTTCATTATGGTTCCGGAAGGCTGTTCTCCTGCTGGAACAGCCTGCCAGAAAAGATAAATGCCAGTGTGAAACTGGCCTAATACTGTCTAAAGCTGGCCATATAAATTAATAGCTGTTGGCTGAACCTTCTATATCTCTCAAATCCCTCATACAGGATTTCCTGGGAGAAAAAAACCACACACGATTACTGGATGAATGAGCACACAGAGCAATTATCAGGAACAGTTATTTCTACAAATTCTCATCCCCAATAATTTACTCAATGATTGGTCTGTGTAAAAGGACTTAAAGTTTACACCACCTAATAAAGACCTTTTACAGTGGCTGATCATTGAGACAATTATTAGGAATGACCGTTTGTAGAAATGCTTGCTTCTTAAAACTCACCAGTGTAAATGTGCTGGCGATAACCTGAAGAATGAGCAAACATTTGTTCATTGGGTGATCGTATCTTTCAGCAAGCATCTAAAATTATAATTTCAGAACAGCAGATCGACTTGTATAGACCAGGATCTGCTACCCGCAAACAATGATTCTATATGGAGATAAGCAATCACAGTAACAAATAATAATCCCTATATAGTACAAAAGGGATAAATGCTTTGTTTAAATGTAGCTTTCCCCTCTGCTTAATGATCAGGAAATTATTGGGAACAGTTTGCCTGTAAAATCAGCACGCATAAAGGACTATTAGTTATCTTATTTTACTTCAGAAAGTTGTACACAATTTGATCCATTTTGTGCACATATTGTTTCAGATTTAGCCATTGCCCATTTCCAATAGGCCACTTCCCCTCTAAACTACGCCCCTTTGCAAGAAAAATAAAATTACCTAAAACACTTAATTTAACAAAACCTCAAGTAGTGGCGATGCTGAGGGAAAAAACTCCAATTTCTCAAGGACATTAGGGATATGCTGCCGTAAGTAATTTAAAATATGTATTGAAATTTTTGTTTTTTATTATTTTTGGTGTTTGGTACGCTAATGAACATTGTTGCCCATAGTAACCCTCCAACAAACATCTAAAACATCTTTTTATTTTAAAGGACAATAAACAATTTTTTTGAAAAGCGTGCAATGGGCAACAAATCATTTTCTTTATCAAATACTATGGTGAAATCAACCAGACCAGTCACATCTAGTATGCTGCCTTTGACGAAGACAGCATGTAGTGTAGTGGCCCACACATTGATTTCAGAGGGTTGTAACTGCATGGGAAAATTAAAAATGTATTTGCACTTACAGGTTGGACAAATTGAATTTAAAGGGAACCTGTCATCAACTTCATGGTGCCCATACTAAGGACAGCACAAAGCAGAGACAGATGAGTTGATTTCAGCAGTCTGTCATTTAAAAGTTAAAAGTAAATGGCTGCCGAGAACCAAAATCACAATCAATGCAGATTAGGCCTGGAAAAGAGTCACGACCACCTGAGAAGAGTCATGGTCATTCATAAATTCCTGCTCTCCCTGCCCACCTGCTGATGATTGACAGGCTTCTACCTAGTTTTCTCCCTTTCTCTCTAGGAGAGAACTGCCAATCATCAGCAGATGGACGGGGAGAGCAGGAGATTAGGAATAACCAGGACTCTTCTCAGGTAGATTTGACTCTTTTCAAGGCCTGTGCTGAAATGATTATGATGCTGGTTCTCAGCAACCACTTACTTTTAGCTCATGAGTGACACACCGCTGAAATCAGCATTTCTGTCACTATTTTATGCTGCCCTCAGTGAGGTCAGCATAACGTTGATGACAAGTCCCTTTAACCCCTTCAAGACCAAGCTAGTTTTCACCATAAGGACCAAGCCACATTTTGCAAATCTGACATGTTTCACTTTATGTGGTAATAACTCTGGAACGCTTTTACTTATATAAGCGATTCTGAGATTGTTTTCTCGTGACATATTGTACTTCATGTTAGTGGTAAATTTGAGTCAATATGTTTCACCTTGATTTATGAAAAATTAAAAAATTTACTGAAAATTTGGAAAAATTTGCAATTTTCTAAATTAGAATTTCTCTGGTTCTCTGACAGATAGTGGTAACTTACAAAATAGTTATTACTTTACATTTACCATATGTCTACTTCATGTTTGCATCATTTTGTAAATGTTATTTTATTTTTTTGGGATGTAAGAAGGCTTAGAAGTTTAGAAGCAAATTTTAAAAATTTTCAGAACATTTCCAAAACCCACTTTTTAAGGACCAGTTCATGTCTGAAGTCACTTTGTGAGGCTTATATAATAGAAACCACCCAAAAATTACCCCATTTTAAAAACTACACCCCTCAAGGTATTCAAAACTAATTTTACAAACGTTGTTAACTCTTTAAGTGTTCCACCAGAATTAATAGAAAATGGAGGTGAATTTTTTAAATTTACCTTTTTTTGCAGATTTTTCCATTTAGATCCATTTCTCCTGCAACCCAGCATGGGTTAACAGCTAAATAAACCTCAATATTGATTACCCTGATTCTTAAGTTTACAGTTTGGTCATAAAGTGCTATATGGGGGCACAGTGGGGCTCAGAATGAGAGGAACACTGTGCACCCCATAATCTGTTACTCATTTTCACCTGAGTACGTCAACACCCCATATGTGGTTGTAAAGTGCTGTATGAGCACTCAGCGGGGCTCAGAATGGGAGGAACACCGTGTGGCTTTTGGAAGGCAGATTTCGCTGGAATAATTTTCAAGCACCATGTCGCATTTGAAGACACCCTGAGGCACCCCAACAGTGAAAAAAAAAACAAAGTGACCCCATTATGGAAAATACACCACCCAAGGAATTTTTCAAGGGGTGCACTGAGCACTTTGGCCCAATAGCCGTTTCATAGAATTTAGAAAAACTTGGCAGTGAAAATGAAAAATTTCATATTTTACAAGAATATCTCGCTTTAAGCCCAAAGTTTTCATTTTAACAAGGGATATCAGGAGAAAATGCACCCCATAATCTGTTACCCATTTTCTCCTGAATACGTCAACACCCCATATGTGGTTGTGAAGTGCTGTATGAGCACACAGCGGGGCTCAGAATGGGAGGAACACTGTGTGACTTTTGGAAGGCAGATTTCGCTGGAATAATTTTCAGGCACCATGTCGCATTTGAAGACACCCTGAGGCACCCCAACAGTGAAAGAACCCCCAAAGTGACCCCATTATGGAAAATACACCCCCAAAGGAATTTTTCAAGGGGTGCACTGAGCACTTTGGGCCAATAGCCGTTTCATAGAATTTAGAAAAACTTGGCAGTGAAAATGAAAAATTTCATATTTTACAAGAATATCTCGCTTTAGGCCCAAATTTGTCATTTTAACAAGGGGTATCAGGAGAAAAAGCACCACATAATCTGTTACCCATTTTCTCCTGAGTAGGTCAACACCCCATATGTGGTTGTAAAGTGCTGTATGAGCACACAGCGGGGCTCAGAATGGGAGGAACACTGTGTGACTTTTGGAAGGCAGATTTCGCTGGAATAATTTTCAAGCACCATTTGAAGACACCCTGAGGCACCCCAACAGTGAAAAAAAAAAAAAAGTGACCCCATTATGGAAAATACACCCCCCAAGGAATTTTTCAAGGGGTGCACTGAGCACTTTGGCCCAATAGCCATTTCATAGAATTTAGAAAAACTTGGCAGTGAAAATGAAAAATGTCATATTTTACAAGAATATCTCGCTTTAGGCCTAAATTTTTCATTTTATCAAGGGGTATCAGGAGAAAATGCACCCCATAATCTGTTACCCATTTTCTTCTGAGTACGTCAACACCCCATATGTGGTTGTAAAGTGCTGTATGAGCACACAGAGGGAATCAGAATAGGAGGAACACCATGTGGCTTTTAGAAGGCAGATTTTGCTGGAATAATTTTCAGGCACCATGTCGCATTTGAAGACAATCTGAGGCACCCCAACAGTGAAAAATGCAAAAATGGGGCTCTAGGGGTGCCAGAAAATAAAAGGAAATTGAAGAATTGCCTCATTTAATAAAATGACACCTTTCAATGTATTCATCTAGGGGTATAATGGGAATTTTTAAGGTTTTTATTTTTATTTTTTATATATTTTTGGGGGGAGCTATTATTGGATTGCCAAATGGAAAAATGCTCAACTGAAAATGTCTTGCCATGGATTAATTAAGAAATTAGTGAAATGAACTTAATGGATATCAGTGGAGGTGTGATAAACTTGAAAGCACTCTCCAATGCAGAGGCCCGGTTTAGAGGGGCAGGTCTGACAGTAGTGAGTGGTGTCTTTCCTAATCCCTTTAACTGAGCAAACTCGACACCTTTTCTGGGGTCGCCTTTTTTTTTCTGTGGGGGGAAGTACTCCAGGGAAATGCTGCCCACGTATTATTCTTGATACCCCAGAAGCACTGCTGGATGAAAAACTGCCCTCTCCTTCCTGAATGCCAAAAATCAATTTTTTTATTATTTTTTCCTGAAATTCCAAGGTCCCCCCATGACCAGCTGTTCTGTGGATGACAAAGGCATTATATAGTGACACTTGGGTTAGGTACACAGCTAGTTTTTTGTACCACACCTAAGATTTTCTTAAGGCACTGTAGGGCTGTTGTACCTGGTCTGAAAGATCCACTCCACCCATGAACTTGTTGTAATCCTGGATACACACAGACTTCTGCTCTGTGGTTCATCGGACTGGGACTGGGGTGGACTGATCTGCATGGATGGTAGTCAACACAAGAACATCCCGTTTGTCCTTGTATTTTTTATATATTTTTTATAAATTCTTTATTTTTAATTTTTTAATAGTCAAGTAACAGAATCAAATGGGCATGACATATATATGCAAATCTTTGCGGTATTAATATCCAGTGTCTTACAATAGTAAACATTGCAAAGTAACTGTAAACATACATGGATTGTTATCACTTGTCATTGCTGTTCGATTCCTTTTGATATTTAAGGAGATATAAACAAGAACTGAAGCCTTCCATTCTAGTTTTCCTCCTCAAGGCTACATACTTGAGCTATGTAGGAGTAGTAAAATAACAGTATAAAATAAGAAAGTGAGAGTAAAGCGTAGGAAGGATAGAGAAAGTTGAGAGAAAAGAGAGGGGGGGGGGAATACACAGACAACTAATGTCCCAAATCTATGTATTGGTGTATCTGCTTAGTCAGGGTTCACCAACGCCAGTGACTTCCAAGGATTCCATAACCTCAAAAATTTATCATGAGTCCTGTTAATCCAACTAATCATCTCTTCAAACCGGCAGATTTGAGTTACTTTAGCCTTCCATTCTTGTATGGAAGGGGGATTTACATCTAGCCAATATAGGGGAATTACTGTTTTAGCTGCGGCTATAAGGTGTGAAATCAGATTTCTTTTGGATGGAGAGTATTGAGGAGCTGGAAGAGCAAGGGCCACCATCTCTAGGGTAAGTCTAAAATCTGAGGTTGTAAATTTCTGGATTAACGCTTCTACTTCCCTCCAGTAGGACTTAATCCGAGGGCAATCCCACCAGATATGTGACAGGAAGCCCACTCCTACTCCGCATCTCCAACACTCTCTTGTAGTCGCTAGACCTCTCTTGAAGAGAAAGTCAGGAGTTTTGTACCACCTTGTAAGTAGTTTAAAATGATTCTCCTGTAGGCGGATACAGTGGGAAAATCCGTGTGAGTGTCTCAGTACCTGTTTGACCTCTGCATCAGTCATAACCCTGTTCAACTCCTTTTCCCATTCTCTGAGATACAGGGGTTTAGAAGAATTGAACGGACAAACTGTAGTCATAGGTGTCTTGATTGATGGACAGACTGGAGTCACAGGTGTCTTGATGGACGGACAGGCTGGAGGGACAGGTGTCTTTATTGAACGGACAAACTGTAGTCATAGGTGTCTTGATTGATGGACAGACTGGAGTCACAGGTGTCTTGATGGACGGACAGGCTGGAGGGACAGGTGTCTTTATTGAACGGACAAACTGTAGTCATAGGTGTCTTGATTGATGGACAGACTGGAGTCACAGGTGTCTTGATGGACGGACAGGCTTGAGTGACAGGTGTCTTGACGGACGAATATGCGGGACTGACAGGTGTCTTGATGGACGGACAGGCTGGAGTGACAGGTGTCTTTATTGAACAGACAAACTGGAGTGACAAGTGTCTTGATGGATGGACAGACTGGAGTGACAGGTGTCTTGACGGACTAACAGGCTTGACTGACAGGTGTCTTGATGGACGGACAGGCTGGAGTGACAGGTGTCTAAATGGACGGACAGGTGTCTTGATGGACGGACAGGCTGGAGTGGTAGGTATCTTGACGGGCAGACAGTTGTCTTAACGGACGGACAGTAGTGACAGGTGGCTGGATGAGGTGATGATGACAGGACTGGACAGGACTAATCTCACTGACTGGGGCAAATCAGGCACAGAAGAGTGGCAAATCGGTAAGGAAGGGGTTAATTAGGGGTTAAGTATGTACGAAGCATGGGATGAGGCACAGAACTGACTACAGATGACAGACAACAGGCTGTTGATGAGGCACAGAACTGGGGCACAGAAGCAGCTTTTCGGCACAAAAGAGGTTAATTCGATCTGGTAGGTATTAATGTACAGCAGCTTTTCAAACTCTCTCCTTCTCTGATCGCTTCCCTGACAGGAATTGGGACAATCAGAGAAGGAGAAGCACATAGTCCCTCCCTAACCCCCCCTTACCTGCCCCGATGCGCTGCGATTGGTCCCTCTGCACCAATCGCAGCGCATCGGGGCAGGTAAGGGGGGTTAGGGAGGTCAGAGCTCCGATGCAGTTCCCGCTTCAGCGCTTCGCTCCCTGCGCTGACAGAGAAAGCCGATCACGTACATGCACGTGGGGATGCGGTGAGGCACCACATTCCCACATGTACATGATGTTGCATGAAGGGGTTAAGTTTATTGGCCCTGTTGTAACAGCAGGAAATCAGTGTGTGGTTCAGTCTCCAGGAATCTGTATCTAAAGCCAATGGTGGCTGCTGCAAAGCATATCTCTAAATGCTACTGAGAACAGCTCAGGCAACATGGCTGCCCCCATACTCACATTCAGGAAATAGAATAAAAAAATGTACAATAAGAAAATAAAAGCAGATTAAAAAAAGGGATATGTGTTTTTACTGGCAAATTTTTTTTTCCACAACACATTCCCTTTAAAGTGCCTAAACTTTTTTCCTACAAATATATAATTTCATTATGGGACTAAATATGCGTTCCAATAGGACGGAACTCTAGGACGGAACTCAATACCGGAAAAGAATAACACTAGTGTGAAAGTACCCTCAGCAGACAGTATCACACAAGATAGGATTAGATACACAGCTCAGCAGACAGTATCACACAAGATAGGATTAGATACACAGCTCAGCAGACAGTATCACACAAGATAGGATTAGATACACAGCTCAGCAGACAGTATCACACAAGATAGGATTAGATACACAGCTCAGCAGACATTATCACACATGATAGGATTAGATACACAGCTCAGCAGACATTATCACACAGGATAGGATTAGATACACAGCTCAGCAGACAGTATCACACATGACAGGATTAGATGCACAGCTCAGCAGACAGTATCACACAGGATAGGATTAGATACACAGCTCAGCAGACAACATCACACATGATGGGATTAGATACATAGCTCAGAAGACAGTATCACACAGGATAGGATTAGATACACAGCTCAGCAGACATTATCACACATGATAGGATTAGATACACAGCTCAGCAGACATTATCACACATGATAGGATTAGATACACAGCTCAGCAGACAGTATCACACATGACAGGATTAGATGCACAGCTCAGCAGACAGTATCACACATGATGGGATTAGATACATAGCTCAGAAGACAGTATCACACAGGATAGGATTAGATACACAGCTCAGCAGACAGTATCACACAGTATAGGATTAGATACATAGCTCAGCGGACAGTATCACACAGGATAGGATTAGATACACAGCTCAGCAGACAGTATCACACAGTATAGGATTAGATACACAGCTCAGCAGACAGCATCACACATGATGGGATTAGATACATAGCTCAGAAGACACGAGAAACAAGTTGATAACACGGCTCTCACCTGCTCCTTCTCTGCTATGAGCACGGAAGATAAACCGCACTTGGATGCGGATAACTTAAAATCCAAAACAGAAAACGAACATCCAGCTCAATTTCACAAGGGTTCAACAGTACTTTATTAGCGCGGTTAAAAATTAAACATCCAGTTCAACCAGTCTTAGACTACGCGTTTCGGGCTGTCAGGTATATGAGCCCTTACTCCTGACATGCTAAAGACACAACTGAGCGCAGCATATAAAGTGGGTCAACACCTGTGCCCCTAATTGCGCTGTCATGTGACCCAAATAAGACGCTGCCAATCACATGCATCAATTCCTCTGTTTAAAAGTTATATAATTAATTAGCTAAAAACACCAATATTCGACACAAAAGAAATTCCAGAGTGGGAAAATATATATCACTATATCGCATAGCATTATTGCTGCAATATCAGATCCAATCTTTTGTTAAGTCCCTTAGGCTGGCGGCTGTCCAACTGAAAAATCCAGAAGGATTCTCTGTTGAGAAGTTTCCTCTTGTGACCACCTCCTCTGACTGGTGCTTTAACCCTCTCAATCCCCTGCACTTGCATACCAGACGTGTCTCCACCATGGGTTACCGCAAAGTGCATGCTAGCCGTAGACACACTGCTGCTCCCATGGTGCGGCATGTCCGAAATGTGCTTACGTATCCTTACCTTAATAGCATTAGTGGGGCATACTGCAAGTGGCAAATCTTACAGGTAATCAGATATGTAGCATATGTTGTATTGCAATTAAGGTATGACCTTATTATAAAATCATTACCATTTGCGGTAGATCTAAATGATTTAGCCACCACAGTATGATCACAACATATGCATTTACCATGTCCACGTCTATAGCTGCCTCTCGCTATTAACCAATTTGGCTGCAACATTTTCTTGTCCTGATAGAAGCTAGGACTAACATAAGAACGCTCGCAACAGTAGAGGCTCTACGAGCCGCACACCTTATACCTATCTCTGCCCAATGCTTATCATATGCTACATTTGGGAGGTGCTTTCTAACAATCTTGCAAACTTCGGAATATTCAACACTAAATTGTGTCACAAAGGTGCTCTGGGGCGTCTCTTTTAATGACGCTTGTGGCTCAATAGCTCTCTCTTTTATCTTAGGATAGACTAGCAGGTCTCTATCTATGTCTAGTGCCTGTCGCATGCAACTAGTAATGTGCTTTCAGGAATAAGCCCTCTGTACTAACCTGCCTGTGATGTCCCCTGAATCTAATACAAAAAAGTCCACAGCTCCGAAGACAGTATCACACATGACAGTATTAGATACATAGCTCAGCAGGCAGTATCACACATGACAGTATTAGATACATAGCTCAGCAGACAGTATCACACAACATAAGATTAGATACACAGCTCAGTAGACAGTATCACACATGACAGTATTAGATACATAGCTCAGCAGACAGTATCACACAACATAAGATTAGATACACAGCTCAGCGGACAGTATCACACAGGATAGGATTAGATACACAGCTCAGCAGACAGTATCACACAGGATAGGATTAGATACACAGCTCAGCAGGCAGTATCACACAGGATAGGATTAGATACACAGCTCAGCAGACAGTATCACACAGGATAGGATTAGATACACAGCTCAGCAGACAGTATCACACAGGATAAGGATAGATACACAACTCAGCAGACAGTATCACACAGGATAGGATTAGATACACAGCTCAGCAGACAGTATCACACAGGATAGGATTAGATACATAGCTCAGCAAGCAGTATCACACACGGGATAAGGATAGATACACAACTCAGCAAACAGTATCACGCAGGATATGATTAGATAAATAGCTCAGCAGACAGTATCACACAGGATAGGATTAGATACACAGCTCAGCAGACAGTGTCACACAGGATAGGATTAGATACACAGCTCAGCAGACAGTATCACACAGGATAGGATTAGCTACACAGCTCAGCAGACAGTATCACACAGGATAGGATTAGATACACAGCTCAGCAGACAGTATCACACAGGATAGGATTAGATACACAGCTCAGCAGACAGTATCACACAGGATATGATAAGATACACAGCTCAGCAGGCAGTATCACATAGGATAGGATTAGATACACAGCTCAGCAGACAGTATCACACAGGATAGGATTAGATACACAGCTCAGCAGACAATATCACACAGGATAAGGATAGATACACAACTCAGCAGACAGTATCACACAGGATAGGATAAGATACACAGCTCAGCGGACAGTGTCACACAGGATAGGATTAGATACACAGCTCAGCAGACAGTATCACGCAGGATAGAATTAGATACACAGCTCAGCAGACAGTATCACACAGGATAGGATTAGATACACAGCTCAGCAGACAGTATCACACAGGATATGATTAGATACACAGCTCAGCAGACAGTATCACACAGGATATGATTAGATACACAGCTCAGCAGACAGTATCACACAGGATAGGATTAGATACACAGCTCAGTGGACAGTGTCACACAGGATAGGATTAGATACACAGCTCAGCAGACAGTATCACACAGGATAGGATTAGATACACAGCTCAGCAGACAGTATCACACAGGATAGGATTAGATACACAGCTCAGCAGACAGTATCATGCAGGATAGAATTAGATACACAGCTCAGCAGACAGTATCACACAGGATATGATTAGATACACAGCTCAGCAGACAGTATCATGCAGGATAAGATTAGATACACAGCTCAGCAGGCAGTATCACACAGGATAGGATTAGATACACAGCTCAGCAGACAGTATCACACAGGATATGATTAGATACACAGCTCAGCAGACAGTATCACACAGGATATGATTAGATACACAGCTCAGCAGGCAGTATCACACAGGATAGGATTAGATACATAGCTCAGCAAACAATATTGTGCTGTAGATGTCACTGTTATAGGCCTCATGCACACGACCTTTGTTTTGGTCCGCATACGAGCTGCAGTTTTTGCGGCTTAGATTTGGACCCATTCACTTCAATGGGGCCGCAAGGGATGCGGACAGCACTACGTGTGCTGTCCGCATCCGTTGCTCTGTTTCGTGGTTCGCAAAAAATATATAACCTGTCCTATTTTTGTCTGTTTTGCAGACAAGAATACGCATTTATATTAATGGCTGTCCGTGCCATTCCACAAATTGCAGAACACACACGGACGCCATCTGTGTTTTGCGGATCCACAATTTGTGGACCGCAAAACACACAATGGTAGTGTGCATGTAGCCATAGTGTATACTGTCGATATCTTTTAACAACACACATAAACATTAAATGAAATAGATGAAATATACCCGTGCGAAGCCGTGTCCTTCTGCTCGTTTAATATACATTTTATAGACACCCAAATCTAAATGTAAAGAAAAAAATTATTTAATTCAGACTATTAGACAAGAAAAGTGCACATAGTATATATATATATATATATATCATTCTGTTAATATAGAAATATAAATATTCTAAAAATTTAAAAAAGATGTGGAACCAGACCTGTAAATCTCACATCCAAATTCTTTTTATTGGTTTGTGCCATTCTCAGCTCCCGAGTGCTCCATTCTATTGAGATATATGGAAATTAGAATGAAGATTTCATAGTGAAATAAGCTGTTAAGAAATATGATGTTGATATTAAACTGTCATTTTGTGCAGTGATTGGCATATGCAGTATTTTATGATAGGGCCATTACATAGTTGAAAAGACCTATAATAAAGATATATTTGGAACAGCATTCACCTTCCTAAAAGTTGATAAATGATCTTGCGTGATGACAGAAAATGTAGCTTTCTACATTTTTCTCTCTCACCTGTATTATCAAAGACAGTTCTGTACTTTTTATACAACTCTGCTGCTGTACATACATATTATAGATGATTACTACCCACAACACCGGCTTTAAAAATTAATGTTTATGTCTAGATGAAATTGCAGCTGACAGATGGAGATCATGTATGGAAGATCAGTGTTTACAGGTTTCGTCTGCTTTTTATGGTTAGCCCAAAAAGGAAGGTTTCTATTCCAAATTGGGGACACTCCAAGCCCAGAATCATTTTTAAAGGAGTTGTAACAAGTTTTTAAGGTATCTAGCTGATCGCTGTGAGTCTGACTGATGGGACCCCCACCAATCATGAGAGCAGGGGTCCCGTTCAACTGTTCTCTGAAGGAGCAGCAGGTCATGCATGCGCGCTGCTGCTCCATTTACTCTCTATAGGAGCACCCATAGAGAATGAATGGAGTGGCAATGCGCAAGCACGACCTGCCGCTCCATCTGACCCCTGTTCTTGTGATTGGTGGGGGTCCTAGTGGTTGGAATCCCATCAATCAGCTAGTTATCTCCTATCCTGTGAATAGGGGTTAACTCAAAAACCTGTCACAACTCCTTTAAAGTCTTATATCCCCAGGATTATCAGTGCTGGCAAATTCAGATTTGTGGCTGGTCACCAGGTGCCGTAGAGGTCTCAAAAGCCTTTTATGCTCCTGGTGTTGGATGCAGAGAAGGTGTTCATTGATCCTATCTTTCTGCTACATTAGAGAAGTTTGAACTTAGTGGTTCATTAAAGGGAACCTGTCACCAGTTTTATGGTGTCTTAACTAAGGGAAACATAAATAAGTGACTGATTCTCTTAGCAAAATGCTGGGTCACTTTCTTTAATTGAGTCAATCTGCCAACATCCTGTATTGA
This sequence comes from Bufo bufo, assembly GCF_905171765.1. Taxonomy (NCBI): domain Eukaryota; kingdom Metazoa; phylum Chordata; class Amphibia; order Anura; family Bufonidae; genus Bufo; species Bufo bufo. Next base: position 585,158,461 of record NC_053389.1, on the reverse strand, counting down.
AAAGCTCCATCTCATAATGGTGAGTCCTGAATATTCATGAGCTCCTGACTCTCCCTGCCTACCTACTGCTGATTGACATTTTTATTTTCATATGAATTAGCATCAGGTGGGCAGGGGAGTGGCTATAGCTCTGAATTTAAAAAAAACGCTGGACTCAATGACATCACGCTGGACTCAAATCAGCTCATTTGCGTGCGGCATGTGGCATCTTTGTGTGTATATTATGAGGTAACCATCTGTCACACCAGTAAGTGAATACATCTGAGGTACTTTATAGTAGTAAATGATTGTATATAATTAGTTAGATTATAATCAAATATCCAAATGACAGGTTCCCTTTAAATCTGCAATATTGACCTATATTCCCAGCACAAAGCTTAGGTTCTCCTGGCTTTCTCTCAGGGATTAGTAAGGCATATGATAGGAGTGTCCACTTTCTCCTACTAAAAATTGAGTCCAAAGCAGTTTCAAATTTTGAATGTGAGCTTAGATTTATTTCAAGATATATCCTTTTATGATATTTCCTTTCAAGATATTTCAAAGATGTATGGTTTGCCCAGGGGAAGCATCTATAAATATTTATGTATTCATCATTTAGTTCAATCTCAAAATCCTGTTGCCCGTACATTAGAAATCCTCTTTTTTTCTTTTTTTTTTCTTGTATGAACAAATCTATGGTACAAAAAATTGTCTTACTTTATGGTGTCTTTGCTATTTGTACTTCAGAAGTTAAACGCACTAATGTTACTAGTTTGTAGAACAACTTACACAGAGTATACCCATTGTTGTAGTGGCTGGAAGCTTCTCATTCGGTCAAACATATAACAGGACTGTGCATTGAGAAATATTTTTTTTTTTAAACTATTCAGATAGATCTAACACCTGTAGGAATTGTTAAGATGCATCCATATCTTCAGAGTTATGTTGGAGGGCAGGGGAATTGCTAGGTTAAAACATTCGGGACCTGGGCCCCTGATGTTTTGTCCCAGGCCCCGAATGTACTGCCTGCTAGCTAGATACAACTGCATTGAATAATTGAATCAAATGCCTTGCAAGAGCTGAAGGACTTGTGATGACATCACAGTCCATGAGATCAGTTCTTAATGCAGTAGCTGAAAAGGACCTGCGATGATGTCACCATCATGTGAGAGGACGGCTCAGCAGTGAAGAGAAGTCCTGGGATGAAGCTGTGGTGAGGTCTGCTACATGACGAGAGATAAGTGAAGGGGTAGATTACTCAGTGTGAGAGGCAGAGCAATGTTGAGGGTTGTAGTTATTTAACTGGAACTGTATGTTAGGACTGAAGGGAGAGAAGTTAATTACATGGGACAGTGGGGTAAAGTGATATTATTTACATGGGACTGAAAGCTGAGGGGGTGATGTTATTTACATGGGACTGTATGTAGAAGGCAGCTGAGGAGGGCGTGATGTTCTTTACATGGGACTGTATGTTGAAGGCGGCTGGGGAAGGAGTGATGTTATTTACATGGAACTGTATATTTTGAGGGGGCAGGTGAGATGGTGTGATGTTATTTACCTGTGACTGTATTTTGGAGGGGGCTGTAGATAGAGAGGGATGTTATTTACATGGGACTGTATATTTGAGGGTTCTGGAGAGATGGTGTGATGGTATTTACATGGGACTCTATGGCAGAGGGAGGGAAATAATGTTATTTACATGGGGCTGTATTGTGGAGGCCCTGAGGAATTATAATTTCTGAGGACACTAAATGGAGGAATATAACTACAGGGGGCATTGTAAATACTGGGGGAGCTTCAGGGTGAGCATTATCACAGTAGGGGCAATATAAATACTGGGGGCACTTCAGGGCGAGCACTATAATAGTAGAGGGCAATATAAATACTGGTGCACTTCAGGGTGAGCATTAAAACAGTAGGGGGCATTATAAATACTGGGGGACTGTAGGGGCATTTTAAATCCAGGGGACATTAGGTGTTCTTATTACTACTGGGGGCTCTGTAAGGGCATTATTAATACTGGAGGGCTCTTCTACTAATGGGGGCACTCTTGGGGAGCACTATCACTTTTGGGGGCACTGTAGGGGGCAGTATTACTAATGAAGGCATTATAGAAGGGAATTACTATTGGTGGGACTATGAGGAGCACTCTTACTATGGGGAAGATTATCTGTATGGCACTCATTTTTCTTCAGGATTGTATATGGGTTACAGAAAAGTAAGGAAGCTAAGATGTCTGTCTGTGACACTCTGCAGAGACGAGGCGGCTGAGAGAAGATGTCCGGACCGAATGTAGGAGATGATGACAGAAGATCTACATCAGAGGAGACGTCACCTAGGAGGCAGTGCTTAACTGTTTAACACTTTACATGCCGCGGGCAATGGCGCCCGTCGCACGTAAAGTGCTGACAGAGGGAGGGGACACCCTCTGTCTCCTATCGGCACCCCACAAGTGACACCCTCTGTCTCCTATCGGCACCCCACAAGTGCGATCGTGGGGTGCAGATGTGTGTGAAGGCTGCCTGGAGTCTGATGTAGGCCCCAGACCAGCCTTGAGTAATTTCCAGCAGGCTGAGACTCTCTAGCGCAGCCCGCTGGTCAATGTCAGAATAGCATTGCCATTAAAATGCAATTCACTATAGCGATAGCGCATTGCATTTTAAAAACAATCAAAAAGCTGTCTGTTATAGTCCCCTTGTGTGACTATTAAGTGGTAAAAAAAAAGTAAAAAAAAAAATCATTTATTCAATTCAAAAAATCCCCTAAAAAATAAGATTTTTTTTATTGAAAATATGCTTTTCAATGAAAAAAATTGGTGAACGCTGTAAAAAAGTTTTTTTTTAAAAGACAGAATTGCTCTTTTATTCTTAGTTGCCACCGAAAAAACTTAATAACAAGCGATCAAAAAGCGCCATTTACTCCAAAATGATACCAATGAAAATCACAAGTCGTCCCTCAAGCCCTCACACAACTCCATATAAAGATAAATGAATCTTGGGAAGTGGCAATGCAAATAATTTTTTTTCTTTAAAAGAAAAAAAGGGGTTTCATTGCAAAAAAGTTGTAAAACGTAAAAAAAACTATACGTATTTGGTATCACTGTAATCGTACTGACCCATAGAATAAAGATATTATGCTATTTATACCGAAAAATGAACGCCGTAAAATTTATAACTTAAAAACTTAGTGGCAGTATTGCTGTTTTTCCCATCTCCCTCCCAGAGAGAGTTTAGAAAAGTTAATCAGAAAGTTATGAGTACCCCAAAATGGCACCATTAAAAACTTCAATTTGTCCTGCAAAAAACCAGCCCTCATAAAGCTATATAGACAGAAAAATAAAAAGCTTTTGGAACGTGACGATGAAAAAAGGAAGAAAAACGCTTGGTAAGTAAGGCCCAAAACAGGATGGTCAATAAGGGGTTAAAAGCCAGCAAGTTTACACTGCTTTGATTAAGAATACTATTAAAGTCTGCTTCTACATTTCAAGTACTCCAGTTACCAGGTGGAGTTACAGCACACTCAACTCTGTCCACTTAGTCACTTGGGCAGAGAAAAGAGGGGGAAAAAAGAAAAAGAAAAAAAAAGGCATTTGATCAAATATGCAGGGCCGCTACATGGTGTTCTCCATGTACCTTTACAAAACAATATAAGTTGGATGTACAGTATGTGGTGCTTGCGATTCAGCCTTTGACAGACAAATGATTATTAAGGCGGCAATTTCTACCCTCCCTTGTTTAATACTGCTTTTCAGATCCCTTTGTGTTGTGCTGCCTGAAGGACGATAAGGAAAGCCTAAATTTGCTTACTCAAATTTATCTTACTTGAGTCCAAAGGCAGCACAAATATCCCTCCCTTAAAAAGACATTGATTGGAAAAAACACGTCTGCCTAGTGGGTGTGCACTCCTTTATAGGGGGCTAATTAGTCTAATTTACAAATAAATTATCTTCTGTCCTAGATAGGAGGAGCAAGACATTAACCCTTTGTGTTGGCTTTGACTTTGGCTTGTTGTATCTGCAGTCCACCCTGACCATCTATAGCAAATAACCCCCTATTTAGCTGCCCCCTTTAACACTGCTATCCCGTAGTGTCCACCAATACTATGCCCGGTGCTGCCCCATGTGCCTACATTAGTTTACTTTCAAGCTGCTGAGAACATGATAAAATAATAAAAGTATTGAAACTTTTTTGATCCCACCACTCACTTCTCAATCACTGGCTGCAGCAGTCTCATGTCTCAGTGGAGGGGGATATAGTAGTACATAGACCCGCGAGGACACGGGAAGTAGTGGACAGGGATCAGAAATGTATCACTACTTTTATTATCACATGACGGGGGTATTGGTTATATGCCGCTCACCCCTTCCATTATTACACTTAACCAATGACCCCCAATACATACCGCCCCCTTGTAACCCATCTACCCACATAAACCCCAAATAAAACTCTGACATCCGAATGGAATGTATTGGCTACAGCAGCCGTTTATTAACATAAAATACATAAATAACCATAAACTCACCATAACAACCTAACGGGGGAGGTCCTTGGAGCCCCAAAACCCCTGAGCTGCCGAACCGGGGTGAGCCACTTTGCTTCCAGATGTTACCCCCAGATCGGAAGCACCACAGAATGGCCCCCTCGATCCACCACAACAGCTCGCCCATCATGGGAGTCCAGCCCCAACCGTGGAGCCCTCCCAATGTCCTCAAGTTCCAATGTACCCAACTACAAGGACCCCCCACCGCCACAGCCGCCGTGACATGCACAACCCCCATTGCTAAACCCCGTCCAACCCATAACAACCTTCACCAACATAGGGAGGGTGGGTGGGAGCTTCCCACTCTCACCAAAATGGCTACTGTCTTCCCCCTGCATCTTGTATTTAACCCCTTCACTCCTCCCCCTTACTTGAACTACCCAATCCCACTATCCCAGTGTCCCCTAACCAACTCCCTTTTCCCCCCAACCACCAATCCTATACTTTCGGGGGCTCCCTAAACCAAACCCCCTGTTATGTGGGCCTCCCCTCAAGGGCTCTGCACCCTTCTTCAGTCCGGATGCTCCCTTGCCGACCGCAAGTTCCTTCTTAACAACACCGCCCACCCCCCGGCACGAACAGAATCCTAAAACCAACAAGAAAACCCTCACAAATCAAAACCGCCGCTTCTCTATTGGGGTATCTAGCGAGATACGACTCCATCCTTCCCAGCCGCACCGGCGTCTCCCCCTTTGCTATTAGAATCGCCTCCTTTTTGTCTACCTCCCTTAAAGCATCTCGCCGCTCCATGATTCCCACGCATCCGGAGCACTCGTACTTAAACTTACATTTAAACCCAAATCGACAAACTCCCTCGTTAAATGCGAAACACAAGCCTTTCGCGGATGCTGTCACCATGGTTGTTGCACCCCCACTACCCCCCTCCCCTCGAAAGGGCTGCCCCGACCGAACAGGTGCCGTCACTTTCAGCCACAAGGCGATGTCTTTGGGGTCCCACCGCATTTCCGGACGCACCGTCTTTCTCTGCCGAAATTGCTTGTCATACCACAGCCAACCAACTCCCCTGTATGTCCGATACGCCTCGCCGATAGCGTCCAGATAAAACAGGGCCAAACAATTCTCTGGCACCTTCTCCCCAATAATGCTCGCTAATATCGTAAACGCCTGCAACCAATTGGCAAACGTTCGCAGTATTTACCGAAACCTGCGCTTCTCTTCCTCCTCTTTCTTCCCATCCTCCTTACGCGTCCTACCCAAGTTAAATCTTTCAAGGGGAAGCAGAGAAAAAATCTCCACGTACTCCCCCATCCATATCCGCTCAAAGGGCCCTCAAAACAAACATACACCTCTCCTTTGGCCTTATCATCTAACCGTGCCCTATCCTCTTCCACTTCGCCCCCTGCCTGAGTCTGCACTGACACCCCCGTGTCTGGTAACCCCTGCCTGGGCTCCCCTTCTGACTTCACTCTGCCCCTGGCAGAGCCTGGACTGGAGACACAGTTGCCCTCCTCAGTGGCAGGATCCCGACTGCTGCGACATCTTCTTTCCGTCTGTCCCCTGGCCACACTCAGACCAGGGACGCAATGGTTAACTGCCTTGGGGGGGCGGAGCTTCAAAAGGGGTGGAGCTTCCCTCTTCACTCTGCTCTCGGAGCCTGCTGCCTGTGGCCTCCGGACTGGCAGCAGCTCCGTACCTGGAAGTGATCCTCCCACGCCGGGGGGCAGCCTCCCTGCCTGGAGTTAAGGAGGCCCCCACCGCTCCTGGTCCCGATCCCACGCCGCTTCCACTAGTAGAAGGAGATTGCCCGGCCCTGCCACCCCTAGGGCTCAGCCTACCAATCGGATTCCTTCCACGCCGGGGCCTGGTGGAGTGAGCTGGCCCTGAAGGCACCCGACGTGAAGGGTCCTGGGAAGGGCTCCAGATGCGGCGCTGAGCCCTGGGGGGTGAAGATGAAGGGCTGTAGCGCGCCAGCGGCATCGCCTGCCGCGGCCGAATAGCTGGGGACTGAGGCGGAACAGGAGCCTCAGCCTCCCCCCGCAACAGCATCTTGCTTGAGTTGAGCCCCGCACTTCCGCTGCTGCCCGCAACTCCTGGATTGCTGCTTCAAGTTGCTCCATCTCACTGAGGTAATGTCAGCTGCTCGCTCTCACTAAAATGGCTACTGTCTTCCCCTTGCCTCCTGTATTTAACCCCTTCACTCCTCCCCCTTACTTAAACTACCCAATCCCACTATCCAAGTGTCCTCTAACCAATCCCCTTTTCCCCGCCCACCAATCCTATACTTTCAGGGGCTCCCTAAACTAAACCCCCCGTCATGTGGGCCTGCCCTCAAGGGCTCTGCCCCCTTCTTCAGTCCGGCCATTACTTTCAAATCAGTTTTCAAAAATGAATTTTGCACGGCTGGATAAACCCTTCTTAACTCCAGGCAGGGGGCAGCCTCCCTGCCTGGAGTTAAGGAGGCCCCCACCGCTCCTGGTCTCGATCCCACGCCGCTTCCGCTTGTAGAAGGAGATTGCTCGGCCCTGCCACCCCTAGGGCTCAGCCTACCAATCGGATTTCTTCCCGGGGCCTGGTGGAGTGAGCTGGCCCTGAAGGCACCCGACGTGAAGGGTCCTGTGAAGGGCTCCGGATGCGGCGCTGAGTCCGGGGGGGGGGTGAAGATGAAGGGCTGTAGCGCGCCGGCGGCCTCGCCTGCCGCAGCCGGATAGCTATTTCCCCTCATAACTGAGCACTCCATCCTCCACAGTATCTGTCCACATACACTGAGCACCCCCATCCTCCACACATCATCTCCTGTCATACACTGAGCACCCCCCATCCTCCACAGTATCTCAAATCATACATTGAGCACCCCCATTCTCCACAGTATCTGCCCACATACACTGAGCACCCCCTTCCTCCACACATCATCTCCCCTCATACACTGATCACCCCCATCCTCTACAGTATCTGCCCACATACACTTAGCCACATCCTCCACACATCATTTCCCCTCATACACTGATCACCCTCATCCTCCTCACAGCATCTACCCTCATGTACTGAGTATTCCCCCCAGCATCTCCCCTCATGTACTTACTCCCCCCAGCATCTCCCCTTATGTACTGAGCCCCCCCAGCATCTCCGCTCATGTACTGAGTATTCCCCCCAGCATCTCCCCTCATGTACTGAGCACCCCCCCCCCCCCAGCATCTCCTCTCATGTACTGATAGTGGGCACGGAAGTGTATGCTGAAGGCCCACCATGGTGGCATTGAGCATAATGGGAGTAGTAGTACGCATGACCACCATTGCCGGTGGTCGTAATCATGGAAACGAGCAGTGTATAATGTAATGGAAAAATGAATCCAGCCAGCAAAGAAAGCAATATGGACAATAACATTATATTAGTAAGCGACTTGTATTAACTTTGTCCACATGATAAATGCCATTTGCTGAAGTGAGACAACCCCCTTTAATTATAAATAATGGATTCTGTTGTTATGAAGTAATAGCCAGTCTTTCCTCATTGGTCAAATTTTGCCCTTCCATAAGATTTAAGTAGTTTGTGTATTTTTGCATAGCAACATAAAAAAAAAAACTTGTATCACTGGAAAAGTCGTGACTGAGGGGTAGTTGTGAACTTACAATAAAGGGATGGACCTCCTTGTGCTCCTATTGTTTAGATATGTAAAATCAGCCTGGGTAGGATGATTCCGCTGCTAGGTGTCTTAAAAAAGGAGCTGTTGTCCTCCTCAAGAGAAAATTTAAATTACTGGTATGTCACCCGTAAGTGATGTAAGATGTCAGTGCTGGAAAAACAAGCTAAACTACTACTTCCCTCTAAGTTTATCAGATGAATGGGTAGGTGGCACTTAGGGAGAAAAAAGGGGGGTTGGAGGGGATGGTGCAAAAAAGAGTGTGATGTTGCGGTATTTGAACCAACTGTCTTAGTTAAAAAGATATGTGTATATAACCAATGATTGCAAGCATAAATAGTAAATGATAATGATAACAGTGCAGTCTGTACCTTATGTTGTTCCGACTTTACTTTCTTTATTGATTCTGTGGCGTTCCGTTCTTCTCTTTTCCTTGTCACTTCTTTTTACTTTTTCTTTTGTATGTCTTTAAATGAGAGCATCCTCCTAGCTCACCTTCTAGCACGAACGCTGCCCCGGCCGGAAGCACGTGTGGTGCGAGGGAGCTTGTGGTTTGGTTGCCCGGGAAACCGCTTCGGTGACGTCACCTCTGAAGATACCGGAGCCTCCTTGGGACGAAAAACTTCCTACGCGTTCGGGGCCTATCGGGCTCCTTCGTCAGGCAGTAGTTGTGAACTTACCCAATAAGGAAAGTGTTTTCTTTCAAAAGGTCCAATAAATCCTGGAAGGTTTTCCTCTCATCCTCAGGTTGTTCCTGAATAAGTGATGGTTGTGAATAAAGCAGTCATAGGATTAGTCTTCTCCAAAACAGATATACTGTAGGTCTTTAGTGACCTCAAATTTGCATAAACTGTCTATCGGAGAAAAGGTGAGCCTTTTGCTAAGGATAGACTTTTCTACCTCTGCCAGTTGATGGGTAGAGAGGTTCGCTATTCACTACAACGAAAATACCTCTTCTTCGGTTAATTGGTTGGCATGGGACCTCTGTAACGGGGTCCACTTTTTTTGGATTTAAGTCTACCCCTCCTTGTCCTCTGTCGTTATCGCTGATAATAGCATTAGCTGTTTACACATTTGGTGCCACATCATTTGCAACTTTGCAGCAGTGAGTAGTTTTAATTACAAGAAGCCGTCTCAATCACTTTAACAAGTGTATAGGAACAGCTGTCCCATTGAAATGAATGGGAGGGCTTCTTGTAATTACTCCTGCTCACCACTGCAATGTTGACAGCGAGCAGATAACAACGAAGGGAAAAATGCGTGGACACGACATACGGTCTTCTGTTCAACCAGCTGATTGGGAGGGATGCAGAGGGCGCAATAGCCAGCAGATCCCAGCTATTTCAAACAGCAGAGTGCCGCGAGTAATGTCTGTGACCATCAATAATGCTGATCGCAGTTATTTAAGTCTTTAGATGCCATCGACAAGTGTGACCACGGCATCTAAATAACGATAAACCGGAAGCGTGCTCTTCCAGGTTAAGACTGGCGATCAGGGCTGCCGGTCATTCATTCTAATACAAAATAATATAAAAATGTAAATCACCACCCTTTCCCTAGAATAAAAACATAAATACATAAACAATAAAAAAATAAACATCATGGGAATCGCCGTGTCTGAAAATGCCCGTACTATTAAAATCTAAAAATATTTATCCCATATGGTGAATGGCATAACAGAAACAAGTACGGTATCAAAATGGCCGATTCACCATTTTTTCATTGCTTCTCTTACCCAAATTTTTTTATAAAATGTGATCAAAAAGTTAAAAACAAATACAACTTATCCCGCAAAAAAAAAAGCCCTCATAAGGCTATGTGAATGGAAAAATAAAAAAGTTATGGCTCTGGGAAAACAGGGAAGAAAAACGAAAAACGAAAAATGAAAAAAAAAAAAAAACTCTGGTATCGAAGATGCTAAGGTTAAACAGCTGTACCAAAGCAGTGTTTTCAAATCACTGTAACTGATTCTCCAAATTCTTGACTAGTTATTTTGTCTGTACCAATAAGTCCCTATCATGATCATGGGCCGTCACTTCCCAAGCTGTAAAGATACGGTATGTACACGCAAACCCCTAGGAACCATAGATAGTTTTGCATAATGTTCCAAACTCTTAATATTCCATCACAGTCTGACAATCAGTTCACTTTGCTCAAAGCAGATCCCTAGAAACCAATGAAAAATCATTAGCAGTGGCCAACTCCATAGAGCTGAAGACTGAAAAAGTTTGACTAGTGCAGAGTGCCTCCCTGGCTTCCCTGGCTTCCAAATCTAAAGCCATGATCAAAAAATAAACCATAAGAACAATGTGCCACCAGCGAGAAAGGTAGCTATATGGAAATCCAAAACTACCATCAGACAATGAATATCACATAGAGGTACTGGGCACCACCACTTACTATAGAAGCAACATATAATACGATGATCCATCTAGCTCAATATACAGTACAGTGAACTCCATATATGCGATGTGCACAAAGTCTTCTCTCACTACACAAATAAAATAAATCAGGCGTTACAATAAAAGATTTGAAAAAGGTATACTATCACTTTAAATATTTAGTGTAAAGATTTAAAAAGAAAACATCCCACAAACAATGGTTTGGAAGGCTACAAGACAACTCCAAAACTAAATGTTCATGTGGATTAGTTTATGCAAACATTATACTAGCAAAAAACACCCACCGAGTCTTCCATGCTGATAAACTGAATATTATTCCCCTAATTAGCTCCATATTTGAATATTTCTTTGCAATGTGGACAAACTTGTACAATCTATTATTTTTCATGTATGCAGAGGTTAGTTCATAGTTATTAGAAACATCAATACTTGAAACAGCATATGACCCCCTATTGATCTGTCTTTGTATATGATTACAAACAGATAGTAAAATGTCATTCATAAAGCATGCTATAGGACCAAATGAGATTAAGATATATAATTATCTAATACATAGTAAACTATGCAATAGTATAGACATTGTTATGAAATTTGAATTATTTAAATTAGTTTTTATTAGAACATGCCACATTTATTTGGCCAAAATGTCCAAAAAACGAACATTAGCATTTTATAAATATTATTGCACAGAATAGCAATATTGTAAAAAGTTTAAGGAAAATACCATAAGTGCAAAAAATATTAAAGTGAACTGCAAATACATATTCATCCAGCGTTAGAACAAGGTCTGTCGAAGTCAGATAGTGGTAAGATAAAGTGTAGTATTTGTTCTCAACAGTTGGTTGATGGGGCCATTGAGATGGAAAAATACATAGACCTCATTGCACATAGGATGACCCAATGGCTACAGGTAAACAACCTGGAGCCTCTTAACTAATACCACTATGTTGTTTGAAAGCCAGCGATGCAGAATGCCCTTGTAGAACCCCTGGCTCCTCAAAATCTCTTGGGGATAGTAAACCCACTTCATAAATAGGATGCGCTTGCACATGCACTTCTTCCTCTTACTTGAGAACACTCACCTCTATTGTAGCTCAGACTTCTGGCTATGCTGGAATATGAGGATGTTTTGTACTGCCAGCCATTAGGCAGGACCAATTAGAATAGCACATTTATTTTTTGTCATGTTTTAAATAGCACATTTAAGTGTTTGTCATGTTTTTCTCTCCACTACAACCCAGCGTTCCTTTTTGAATGAGCCTACCTAACTAATATGTAGGTGGTAGCCTATGCAATGTCATAGCACAAAAAGGTTCTCCCTAAGCTTCAGCACAAAAAGGCCATTGGTGCTCAATCCATGCAGAGTCTTCTGACTCAGAAGGGTTAGGAAATAGGTCAGGAGCATTTCATCTTTTGGAGAGGCCTTGGTGTTTGCATCTAGAAAGAGCACTTCTTTGTATGACATTTTTTGTGATATTTTGTCTGAAACACAATGCCACAATGTCAGCTTTCAATATGACAAAAAATGGCACATTTACATATTTCATTAAGGCCGATTGCATAGATCATACCAGTGTATTACTGTAGTGCAGCGGCGGCATGAAGCGCACGGCGTCATAGCAACCAATGACGCCGTGCACTCCTGCTATCAGCAGGATGCCAGCCTGGGATACCACAGACCGCTCAAGTCCGTGTTCCACGCCGTGTGCATTCGACCTAAGGCAAAGTTCTCATTTCAGTTATTTGTTCTTTTATTCCCATCAGTTCTTGTGAGCCGAACTCAGGTGCGGGTCAAAAACACAGAACAGGTGCAAATCTTTCAATTTTACCTTATCTCTGAGTAGGTTATACTAATGATTTTGGCTCACAATAAAGGCTCATGCACATGTGTGCCAGCCAGGCTCATATTGTGGGCTGCAAACAGCGGATCCGCAATATACGGGCTCTGACAATTTGTGCACCGCATCACAGATTCGGAACCATTTAAGTAAATCCGGTAAGGGCAGTGCTGAATGAAGGTACGTAATCCCACAGAAGCTGAATGGGTCTGCATCTGCCTGCGGAAACCCCACAGATGTTGCCCGTGCAACTGAGCATATTACTGAAGTGCGAACTTGGCCAAATTCTGATTCCAGTTGCACAAAAACAATGCTATGTAGTGTCCAACACGTCCACCATACAGTGTCCAAACAACAGAACTGCAATGCCCAAATGATAGAAGCATTTTGTGCCTAAATAAAAATGTCATGCAGTTGCCTAACAATAAAGGCAAAAAGGCAATACAGGCACTCACCATCTGAAACCAATAGTACAGTAAAAATGGCAAATTTTAATAATCTAAAAGCAGGTATAAATAGACAGTATATGTATAAAAGCTGGATGAATAAAGTAGTATAAAATGTAAAATGTCACTTGTGGAGAAAATAGTAGTATCACTTGTGGAAAAAATAAATAATAACAAATACTAGCACTTGTGGAAAAAATATATATATAGCACTTGCGGAAAAAATATATACAATAAAATAAAAGTCTCTTAATTCCTTGGTAATAGTGCAATAATGTATGTCTCTTATTCCATTGGTATTGTGCAAAGCTGCGGATAAAGTGCTCCCAAAAATAGTGCAAAGTTAATATGATTCCAGTGCAAGTTTGAGTAACTTTCATAAAACACTTAGGTTTCGTGAGTAGGGCACTCCTTCTATTCCCCACGGGGTTGCTCTGATGGCAATGGAGTACCACCTCCATCGATATACCGGACTCAATTCCGGTTATATCGATTATGTTTGTGAAATCACAGCATACCTATTAACTCATAACTATTTTGTGTTTGATGGTGTGCACTACCTACAGACCCGCGGAGTGTCAATGGGGGCCAGATTCTCACCATCCTTGGCCAATTTGACTATGTCATATTGGGAGGAGAAATACATTTACAACTTGGACAACCCATTTATGCCGGGTTTGGTCTGGTACGGCAGATACATCGACGACGTGCTCATGGTGTGGGCCGCCGGTGTGTCTGCCGTCCCAGACCTCCAGGCATATTTAAATCATAACAACTACAACCTACGGTTCACGTGTGTCGCACATGAGTCCCATATCAATTTTCTCGACCTGACACTCCGCGGGGTCCCTGGTGAGGTGGTGCACACCATCACTTATAGGAAGGAGGTGTCAGGCAATTCCATCCAGAATGCCAAAAGCCATCATCCAATGCATACTGTCAGAGCAATCCCCGTGGGTGAATTTATGCGAACTGTCAGGAATTGTAGTGGAGTGGATAAACTGGAAGAGGAACTTGATAAAGTGGAAAGGAGACTGAGGGACAGAAATTATCCAGATTGGATGATAAATAGAGGAAGAGAGTTAGCACTACAAAAAGAGAGAAAAGATATGCTGTTTGGAAAGCCAAAATATAGGTCAAATACAAAAACCCCTGCTGGCAGTGTGGAGACACGGGCAGACGGGGACCAGGACAGTGTTCCCACTCTATCTTTGACATATAGTAGTGAATTCAATACAATCAGTTCTGCAATAAAAAAGTGCTTACCTATTTTGTTTGATGACGATATTTTATATCAAGCTCTTAAATCAGGTTGCAGAATAGTCTCTAGAAAAGCTCCTACTCTGTCCTGCTCACTGTCCCCGTCTCTCTACACTGCCAGCAGTATTGGAACAAATTTTAAATCAAGCTGGCTCATTTACAAAGGATTCACAAAGTGTGGAAGCAATCCTTGTAAGACTTGCAACTATGTGCTCCCCACGAGATCATTTGACAATGCAGCACATTCATGCAGGTTTCCGATCCGTAGTTACATCAATTGTAATACGGAGGGTGACATTTATGTCATCAGATGCACCCATTGTGACCTGATGTACGTGGGTAGCACAGCTCGCAAGTTCAAAAGCCGCATTCTCGAACACCTTAATTATATCAGTAATCCCAACATTTTGAACATTTCAAATATAGCGAGGCACTTCATACAAGTACATGCCCGCCAGGTATCATTTTTTCAGGCCTTTGCCATTGAGCGAGTTTTGGCCCCCAAAAGGGGCGGGGATCATCGGAAGAAAATTCTTCTCCGTGAGGCCTACTGGATCTTCAGACTAGGCACCAGGGTTCCAGTAGGTCTTAATTTGAAAAAAGAACTAATATACATTTACCAGTAAGCTATATTAGAAATATGTGGTTTGCTCTTAATGTATATTATATAAAAATATAATGTGATAGGACATACCCTCCCAATTGAGTGATGTTATGCGATAAATTAATATTGGCAGCCTGTACTGTCTGGATTTTACACACATCTCTGTTCATCCGCATTTAGGACGCTGGTCAGATAGGGCGTTTTTTTCTATCTATCCTGGCTGTGCATGAAAATTCCTAATATAGCGCACCCAGGATATTTTGGAAGTCTTGTACTTTTCTTCGTTATATATTCCATCTGTATTACTTGCAAGTAGCAAAAATCTCAGCGTGCCGTCATGATTGCAAGGTTATTATATCATTTTTGCTACTTACTATCAGGTTTTCAGATGAATCCGCTTATGTCATTTGCTATTATACAATGGATCCCAATATGCCGGAACGCAAAAGGTCATATGTGTTTGTTATTGTTTTTGTATCTAGTTTTTGTATGTATTATATGCTTTTAATTGATGGAACAATGGTACGTTCACACTGTGCGGCTTTCTTTCTACTGAACGAAGACACTGGTTAATCCAGGGTTAATATGTCTAGAGAAATGTCCACACAGTGTGTCATCAATTACAACTGTGATTGATGCAACAAACGAAAAAGGTGTGTCAAAGTGTGTCAAAGTGTGCAGCAACCTATGGTGTTTGAGACTCGTTCCTCGCTATTGGAGGAGGGGTACTCCAACTCCTTTATATTGAAGGGCCACACTTAGCAAATTGTTACGACTAAGGGTACTCACCCGAAACGCGTCAATGTTCCTGCCGTGTACTTGATGGTTATGTCTGTCAACTATAAGTGAACAATAAAGAAGAGCTGACAGAGGAACTCTATTTGTCTCCGGGATCCTTCTTTACTTATCTGCAGCCTGCTACGGGAACACTTCCCTAGGGCCTCTGGAGCCGGGACTACACATTAGACCAGGAAGGTGAGCTGGATTAATTTTTTCACACTTGAGTAGTAGGTTAAAAGTAAAATACTTGAATAATAAGATGAAGGTATCTGCGTTGGTTAACAGTATTCCGGATGGAAAATGACAGATGTCTGTATTTTGATATAATCGTGATGTGTCACTATAGATCAAATGTGAATTCCTGGCAGAGTGCTATGGTTATCACACAGCTGAAAATAGTGTGCCAGCTATATTAAACAACACGCTTGGAGGGTGAAGGATAAGTATTTGTCTCTACTCACAGGAGACTAGTAAGATACGGCTGTGATCGGGGGCGTCCCACCCGTTCCTCAGCCACTCACCTGCTGTGTCTGCGCTGGTCCTGTGCTTGTGCAGATAGAAGTCTCGTGTAGCTGGCCTCGCTACAATTTTGGCGTCTTACGTGACTATGGATGGTTCACGGGATCGCCCAGCTTGTCATGTGTTGTTTTATTTGCGATTGTGTTGGAATTTTCGTATGGTTCCGATTGTATGAGACCGAAAGTTTCGATAATCCTTCACTGTAGTCTTCAAACTTTGAGGATGAATAAAGCTGAGTTTTCCTATAACATTGAAGTGTCGATTCTCGTTGCAACGTGATAAAAATTCGAATTGTGCATATAGTCCCGAATTCTTTCTATGTTATAGATATTATATTGAATTCGTAATGATCCAAAAAGAAAGGGGGGTCCCATCCAATGACGCCAGATGCGTTTCGAGGTGTACTACCTCTTCCTCAGTGGCCACTGAGGAGATTCGGAGGACGCAGGCGGTGCTGAGTTCCTTCACAGGCTGGGCTCCAAGAAGGTTAGTACAGCCCCTTAGGCTCCTTACCAGGCTCATTTACATATCTATAAAATCATTTTTTAAACACAATAAAAGCACACAGAGATATGGGACAAGTATATTGCGGACATGCTAGTGGCGAACTAGCCGTGCATGTCCGTAGCTCTATAGGCTAAAATGAGGTGACTGAATCCCTTTAAACTAGTAATTATTAGACAATGCAGATGTGGTGAAGGCTCTTGAATGTTGGATGCACAATCACAATTGCGCCAAATGCCCTCCCCATAATCTATGTATTAGACAAAAAGGTTGATGAAGATTATAAAAATACTCCTGGGTAAGAATCTAATATATAAAGCTGTGTGTATATGTCCGCTAAAGGAAACCGCACCGTCGCATTTACAATCCGGGAAGGATGTAGACCAGGTCTCAGCTCTTCCCGAGATATTCCCAAAAAATGCATTAGCCAATAGAAACTTGGTCACATGACCCTTATCAGCCAATAGAAGATCTCAGGTCCTTCAGCCTCCACATACAGTTTTATTCCAGGTTTCCATAACAACCCAGCCATTTATCTTCACTGCTGTAGGTGAGCTTTAAAGGAAATCTGTCACCAGGATAATAGCTGTTGAATTAAAGCCATGACCTGATAGCACTTAGTACCTTATTTCAGGATGTGCCTTTGTTCCAGCACTAGATGTTTTTATCCTCTGAAAATCCAGTTTATTTGATATGCAAATGAGCCAGTAAGGTGTGCAGAGGGGCGTCACTCTTGCAGGAGGGAGCCCAGACACGCACCCTGCCACAATGTGTCCACCCTCAAAAGACTTAAAACCCCTCCCCCAGGTCCCGCTAAGCCACGCCCATGATCCGATTAGGCCACGCCCGGCCGGCACCCCCATAGAAATGCCTATTCTTGTTAGCAATTGCTAAAAAGAATAGGACATCCTCTATTGTTTTCCGGAACTGCAGACCAGAAGATCGGGGCCGCACTCCGAGTCAGTTGTACTCCAGCCTTGGTGTGTGTGTGTGCTGGAGTTATGCTCCTTGTCTGGATGTTCCATCTTCCTGTGTGAGGGCCACCTAGTGGGACATCGATATCTCCAGCGATGTCTTCCTTATGTCTCCTCCGTTTTCCCTACCTTACCTGTGGTTATGTTTGGTGTGGGTATATGTTCTGGGGTGGTTGTTCGTCTAGTTGTTCTGTGTCTGGTCAGTGTTTGGTGTATTATTCTGTCCGGCATGGATGCTAGATGTTCCCCTGTCTGTCTGTCTTGGCCTCCGAAAGGGGGTCTCATGATTTCCCGGAGGGGTGAACCAAATGTCAAGTCTGTGAGCTGTTGCTGGAGTGCTGGTTCCTGTGTGTCAGTACATACTGCATCTGTTTGGTGTTTGGATTGCAGTATGTTTTTATGGGTTCCAGTTTACCTTGGTGTGGTCTTCTGTTGTGCCATCCAGCAGCTGCCAGGGGTAATTTACCATGCCTTCCTGGGTTCTAGGTTCAGTGGTTATCCCCGCCACTGGAAACTTACCTGCTGTTCCACTTGGCATTTCTCTGCAACTAGGTCGGTTGAGACTCCTGTTCATCCGAGTTGTGGAAGAACAGGTCGTCTCTCCCCTGCTCCTATGTGAGGGATTATCAGGGCGACTCAGGGTCCTAGGTATCCTGGGTATGAGCCGTCCTACCATCCAGGTCCGCTCATACGGTGATGAGTTAGGGCGAGGATTAGGGACTCTTTAGGAAGTGACCTGCTCCCTGATTCCGGTATCCTGGAATAGTTGCTTTCATTATCCCCCACTCATCGTACGGTGGGGGGTTTTCCCCACTCCCCACCGTGACAGGCACTTACTTTACTGCACCAAATAATACTATTCATAAAAAGCTTCCACATTGAGGAGGACCTACCCAGGGTGTTCTGACACGTGTGATAGGGTAAAAGTTGACTAAAGTAGCTCACATGTCTGGGTGCACAAGGTTGTAGGGGGATTACATTTGAAGCTGCATGTCTGAGATGCTGACACTAGAACTAGAAAGTAAGGAAATGTTCTGTTCTGAAGGAACCAATGTAGTTGGGTATAAGGCTGCAGTAAACAATTATTTTAGTAATCGAGTATTCTACCGATTATTTTTATGATTGAATCCAGAAAGGATCTTTGAATTCGACTTGATTCTACCAAATGGGTTAAACGCAGAAATGGAGATCTTTGGCTTCCTCTGAGATGTTAAACTTGGGTGGCTGCTGCCCGCCGATGGGGGGGACCAATGTGACTATTTATGTGTGCTCTGGTCCCACCTTGGTGGGCAGATGCCGCCCATTTACATCATAACAACATGGACCTTCGGAGTCACCCAGAGATCTCCAACTACTCCACCACCAGACTGGGAATATTATAGAAGTTATAAACAAGCCCAACCACCCTTTACTATATACCATATAGGGACATCATGCATCACTGGTCCTCTACACAAGACCACTATATGATTTTATATCCGTCACTATCAAATACATACATTCCAGTTATATAAGCTATACAATATGCAACCAAATAACCTCACATTCTAGTAGCACATTTTTGCCTTATATAGCCAATCGGTTATTGTCTTTTCACCACTGGGTCTTTTGCCACACAGACCAGTGTTGACATTCAATAAACTCATATTAACATAAGGCCAACAGTTTTTCCAAGTTTTGGAACCCTCCATTATGGAACAGCTACGATGCCAAGTACCATATTCCCAACAATACACTTTGGCTTTACAGACAAACTAGTTACCTTATCAGTATCAGATCCTTTGTTGTATGGACCAATATTAATACTTAATGAGCCTACATGGACATAAGGCCAACAGCCCTTCTAAGACTTGGAACCCTCCCTTATGTAACAGCCATACTATCAAGTCCCGTAATAAAGAAAAACGTACATAAGTTCCAACATACCTAATTACCACCATACACCCTGGTCCATAAGCAAAATGGTATATCTATCACTACTGGGTTTTCTGCTACATGGACCAGAGTTGATAAACCCATATGGATATAGGACCCCCTCCCACGTAACGGCCACATTTTCTACGTTCTATATATAATCCCCTATATACACTGCGTGCAGAATTATTAGGCAAATTAGTATTTTGACCACATCATCCTCTTTATGCATGTTGTCTTACTCCAAGCTGTATAGGCTCGAAAGCCTACTACCAATTAAGCATATTAGGTGATGTGCATCTCTGTAATGAGAAGGGGTGTGGTCTAATGACATCAACACCCTATATTAGGTGTGCATAATTATTAGGCAACTTCCTTTCCTTTGGCAAAATGGGTCAAAAGAAGGACTTGACAGGCTCAGAAAAGTCAAAAATAGTGAGATATCTTGCAGAGGGATGCAGCACTCTTAAAATTGCAAAGCTTCTGAAGCGTGATCATCGAACAATCAAGCGTTTCATTCAAAATAGTCAACAGGGTCGCAAGAAGCGTGTGGAAAAACCAAGGCGCAAAATAACTGCCCATGAACTGAGAAAAGTCAAGCGTGCAGCTGCCAAGATGCCACTTGCCACCAGTTTGGCCATATTTCAGAGCTGCAACATCACTGGAGTGCCCAAAAGCACAAGGTGTGCAATACTCAGAGACATGGCCAAGGTAAGAAAGGCTGAAAGACGACCACCACTGAACAAGACACACAAGCTGAAACGTCAAGACTGGGCCAAGAAATATCTCAAGACTGATTTTTCTAAGGTTTTATGGACTGATGAAATGAGAGTGAGTCTTGATGGGCCAGATGGATGGGCCCGTGGCTAGATTGGTAAAGGGCAGAGAGCTCCAGTCCGACTCAGACGCCAGCAAGGTGGAGGTGGAGTACTGGTTTGGGCTGGTATCATCAAAGATGAGCTTGTGGGGCCTTTTCGGGTTGAGGATGGAGTCAAGCTCAACTCCCAGTCCTACTGCCAGTTTCTGGAAGACACCTTCTTCAAGCAGTGGTACAGGAAGAAGTCTGCATCCTTCAAGAAAAACATGATTTTCATGCAGGACAATGCTCCATCACACGCGTCCAAGTACTCCACAGCGTGGCTGGCAAGAAAGGGTATAAAAGAAGAAAATCTAATGACATGGCCTCCTTGTTCACCTGATCTGAACCCCATTGAGAACCTGTGGTCCATCATCAAATGTGAGATTTACAAGGAGGAAAAACAGTACACCTCTCTGAACAGTGTCTGGGAGGCTGACAGAATCCATGGATGGCAGGCTTTTGAGTGTCCTTGCAAAGAAAGGTGGCTATATTGGTCACTGATTTGTTTTTGTTTTGTTTTTGAATGTCAGAAATGTATATTTGTGAATGTTGAGATGTTATATTGGTTTCACTGGTAAAAATAAATAATTTAAATGGGTATATATTTGTTTTTTGTTAAGTTGCCTAATAATTATGCACAGTAATAGTCAACTGCACACACAGATATCCCCCTAAAATAGCTAAAACTAAAAACAAACTAAAAACTACTTCCAAAAATATTCAGCTTTGATATTAATGAGTTTTTTGGGTTCATTGAGAACATGGTTGTTGTTCAATAATAAAATTAATCCTCAAAAATACAACTTGCCTAATAATTCTGCACTCCCTGTATATATATATATATATATATATATATATATATATATATATATACACTCACCTAAAGAATTATTAGGAACACCTGTTCTATTTCTCATTAATGCAATTATCTAGTCAACCAATCACATGGCAGTTGCTTCAATGCATTTAGGGGGGTGGTCCTGGTCAAGACAATCTCCTGAACTCCAAACTGAATGTCAGAATGGGAAAGAAAGATGATTTAAGCAATTTTGAGCGTGGCATGGTTGTTGGTGCCAGACGGGCCGGTCTGAGCATTTCACAATCTGCTCAGTTACTGGGATTTTCACGCACAACCATTTCTAGGGTTTACAAAGAATGGTGTGAAAAGGGAAAAACATCCAGTATGCGGCAGACCTGTGGGCAAAAATGCCTTGTGGATGCTAGAGGTCAGAGGAGAATGGGCCGACTGATTCAAGCTGATAGAAGAGCAACGTTGACTGAAATAACCACTCGTTACAACCGAGGTATGCAGCAAAGCATTTGTGAAGCCACAACACGCACAACCTTTAGGCGGATGGGCTACAACAGCAGAAGACCCCACCGGGTACCACTCATCTCCACTACAAATAAGAAAAAGAGGCTACAATTTGCACGAGCTCACCAAAATTGGACTGTTGAAGACTGGAAAAATGTTGCCTGGTCTGATGAGTCTCGATTTCTGTGGAGCCATTCAAATGGTAGAGTCCGAATTTAGCGTAAACAGAATGAGAACATGTACCCATCCTCTGATGGCTACTTCCAGCAGGATAATGCACCATGTCACAAAGCTCGAATCATTTGAAATTGGTTTCTTGAACATGACAATGAGTTCACTGTACTAAAATGGCCCCCACAGTCACCAGATCTCAACCCAATAGAGCATCTTTGGGATGTGGTGGAACGGGAGCTTCGTGCCCTGGATGTGCATCCCTCAAATCTCCATCAACTGCAAGATGCTATCCTATCAATATGGGCCAACATTTCTAAAGAATGCTATCAGCACCTTGTTGAATCAATGCCACGTAGAATTAAGGCAGTTCTGAAGGCAAACGGGGGTCCAACACCGTATTAGTATGGTGTTCCTAATAATTCTCTAGGTGAGTGTGTGTATATATATATATATATATATATATATACATATCCTGCATTTATATAGTTCATGTTCTCACCTATAGTTTCCCCTATTCGTCACATACAAATATATAAACTCTGTTTATATCTCCATATTTTTATACATTCCATATTTTCACACCCCATGATCCTCAGATCTTGCCTCTACTTTTAATCCTGTTTTTATATTGGGACATATTCCTGTTTTTATATTGGGACATTTTCCTGTTTTTATATTGGGACATTTTCCTGTTTTTATATTGGGACATTTTCCCTAGTAAGCCACAGACCAATACAATTTCCCAATCAACTTTAATTGACTGATTGAACTTTAATTGATTGATTGAACTTTTGATGGTCCACCCAATAAATACCATGCAGATGACGCAAGTCCTCCACTTACTGATGAAGGGACCAAGTGGAGTCCCGAAACGTGTTTAAGAGTACGGAGGACCACTGCTAACATACAAGCAACATCCTACAACCAACATCCTACAACCATTTTATTTAGGAGCGCTCCACCTATTCAATTGCTTCACTAAAACAGCCCGGCGGATCCCGATCACGAGTCCAACACATGGTCACGTGCACCTATTACATCACACAACAGACGCGCGCGCTTGGACACCACGTCAGATGCCGTGAGCCGGAGAGCCGAGCTGCAAGAAGCACCCGCTCGGAACACTGACGGAGGACATCATCGCGTGGTGGGTAAGTGAATTCTGAACCCAAGACAGTACGGGACGCCGTACTCAGCTTCAGAACAACAATTCCCCCACAGCATTTTTTCTTCTTTATTAAGCAAAGACCTGCATGATATTGTACGTGACTGAATACACATACAAATACTGCTCTGCAGCGAAACTATATATACTTTCAAATAAAGGAATATTTCACTATTACCAACCGCTGGGAAGGGAGACTACTCCACTGTACCCTATCGAAAAGGACTATAATATATATCGCTTGGCAGCACCAACATTCGTACGGCCCATACAGCCATTCATCAATTTTTACCACCTTTTTATCCTTTTCAATTTTTTATTATTTTCACATTAACCATCAATTCATATGGACTTGATTCACCAATTTTTTCACTAATATTTTTACTAAAGCCTGGTACCAGCCACATATCACATACCTTCCTATCCGGCACACACAATCAGTGCCCAGAGTCTTCACTCACTCATTTCACGTCTAGGAATAACCTCATACATAATTTTAATTAAGTATTTAAAATAAAACTCTTTTATCTAATCCCATCTACGAGGGTGCCTGCTACCTTCTTACCATATATTTTTACGATTAATCGAGTACTCTAATAAGAAAAAAAGGAATTAATAGACTGTTTTCCTTTATAAAAACTCATCAGACCCCCTGCCATCAGTCCCCAACACCCTTCGTTCCCCCTTGTGTGATCAGCCCAAGTGCATAAGTTCCCCCCAGTGCAATCAGCTCCACTATCCCCCAGTGCCATTAGCTCCATTCCCCCCGTGCCTTCAGCTCTCTCCCACCCCAGTGCCATCAGCTCTTCCCCACCCCAGTGCCATCAGCTCTCCCCCTCCCCAGTGCCATCAGCTCTCCCCCACCCCAGTGCCTTCAGCTCTCCCTCACCCCAGTGCCTTCAGCTCTCCCCCACCCCAGTGCCTTCAGCTCTCCCCCACCCCAGTGCCTTCAGCTCTCCCCCACCCCAGTCCCATCAGCTCCACTCCCCCAGTGCCTTCAGCTCTCCCCCACCCAGTGCCACCAGCTCCCCCATGTCATTAGTTGCTCCCCCTCCCACTGCCATCAGCTCCTCCCCCAATGCCACCAGCTCCCCCCACTGCCATCAGTTTCCCCACTCCCCCTCCTAGCCATCAGTGCCCAGCCGGAGCGCCAGTGAACTAAAATGTCCTGACAATGAGTGTACGTCAGGATCTAAAGCAGCGTTGTGCGAGCAGGCAGGTGACCACGGAGTGTGAGTAATAGCAAGCTCTTCACTCACCCTCTGTGGTCACATGGCACAAACGAATCAAAGATTTGATTGATTCGAGGATTTTTTTGTTTCGAGTTAATCGATTAATTTGAGTAATCGTTTCAGCCCTAGTTGGGTATAATGTATGATAAGACTAATAAGGGACAAGGGGGAATTTATAAAAACTGTGTAATAGAAAATATTGGGGTCATTTATCAAACTGGAGTAAAGTAGAACTGGCTTAGTTGCCCATAGGAACCAATCAGATTCCACCTTTTGTTTTCCAAAGGAGCTGTTAAAAATGAAAGGTGGAATCAGGTTGCTATGGGCAACTAAGCCAGTTCTACTTTACTGCAGTTTGCTAAATGACTCAATATGTCTTTAGTGCCCATAACAACCAATCACAGAACATTTTCTACAACAAAATGTGCCACATGTGGCCATATCTTTAAACAATTGTAATAGATCTGCCCAGATATTTTGTATGAGAAGATGCTAGAAACCATATGATTCTGTTTAAAAGGGGTTGTCGGGCCTAGGAGCTGACAACTTCAATGATCCTAACAAAACCAAAACCATTCTTACTCAATGGTCACATGTGTTTGATTTGCACATCATTTGCACTTCACAAAAACATGTGAAAACTGAGGCCTATGACCGGCTGCAGAGGTCATGGGACAAAGCTACTTCATGGTCCAGCAGGGTCCGAAAGCAGCCTGGAAGGGAGAAGTAGTGTGGAACAGCAGGACATTGGACAGATGAGTGTTTTTTTCATATTTTAAATGGGGTACAGGTAAAAACCATTGAGGGTGTCGGCTCCTAGGTTGGACAGTTCCTATTAGGATACTGATATGGGAAGAATGTCCTGAAAGAGGTGTGTGATGTATGAAGGGTGGACTAATGCTGGAGGCATTCCCTGATGCTATAGTTACATAGGTAATACCGTTGAAAAAAGACCATCAAATTCAACCAAAGGATAAGTGCGGATGTGAATTTTAGAAAAGGGGGGATGAGACTCAGATTTCTACATATTTGTATAATTATTAATGTAATTTACTTTTAAGGAATCATCTAAGCTCTTTTTCAAACTATCCATTGTTCCTGCTGTAACCATGTTCTGAGGTAGAATATCAGATTCACAGTTCTTACAGTAAAGAAGTCTTAACCCCTTTACGACTGCCATACGGCTATATACATGCTTTTTGCACATACCTCATGCAGATAGCACTTATATAAACGTTATGGCACGGCAGTGTAAAAATGCCGGTTTCAGGCTCTGATCTGCACTCTGCAGACCAGAGCCTGAAATCCGGCATTGGCTGATCTGTGCCCCCTGATGTGTCCTGCCTGCCCTATCTGTGCCAGCTGTACTCCATCCATGCTGACCCTGCCCCTTCTGTGTCTGCCCTGCCCCCATTTGTCCCCTCTGCCCTTGGTGCGTTCCCCTTCTGTATCTCATGGCGGCAGTTCTGTTCCTGAGCCGCAGCCATCATCAGCGAGTGTCAGCTGTATGCTGGCACCGATCTCGCCCATTAACCCCTTAGATGCCACAGTCAGCGGCATCCATTGGGTTAATAGAGGGAGAGGGCTCCCTCTCTCAACTATCGGGCTGCCGCGCTGCGATGGCAGTGGCCCAGTGGTTGCCATGGCAATCGGACACCTTGCAAAGGCTTCCATTGTTGCCATCAATCAGTTTAAAACTGATAGTATTATATTTTGCAATACAAGAACATTGCAAAGTATAGAACAGCCATCAGCCCCACTGGATCTTCAAGATCTAAGTGGGACTTGATAAAAAAAATGTGTAATAATAAAAAAAGTTAAATATAAATGTAAAAAAATAAAATTAAAATGTATTTATATAAATGTAATAAGAAAATTTTAATTAATTGCCTTTTCCCATATCCGCTAATTTATAAGAGATTAAAAAATGAAAAAAATAAAATAAACTATTACATAATTGGTATAGCCGTTTCCATAATGACCTGATCTATAAAATGATCATGGTACTAATCCCGCGTAGTGAATGCTGTACAAAATAAAAATAAAAAACTATGGACGGAATTGCTATTTTTTTGCCTCACCTTCCCCAAAAAATGAATAAAAGTGATCAAAAGTCATATGCATCCCAAAAACTATACCAGTAAAACTACAGCTAATCCCGCAAAAAATAAGCCCTTGTAAAGTTATTTTGACAGAAAAATAAAAAATTATGGGTCTTTGATTTTGGTTTTGCAAAAAAAATGTTTAACAAAAAGTGATTTTATGATATAAAAGTGGTATAATATGAAAGAAAATCTGGTGTTACCCTAACTGTATCAATTTTATTACAGAATAAAATTATCATATCAAATATACCACATGGAAAACCCCATAAAAAATAAAAATAAAAAACAGACAGAAATGCAATTTTTGCCACCTTAACCTACTAAAAAATGGAATAAAAAGCGCTCAAAAAGTCATATAGACCTCAAAATAGTACCAGTAAAAATTACAGTCTGCCCTGCAAAATACAAGCTCTCACACAGCTACATTGATGAGAAATTCTAAAAATTATGGGTCTTCGATTTGGTGATGCAAAAATAAAAAAATAATAATGTTTAATAAAAAAGTGATTTTATGATATAAAAGTGGTAGAACATAAATAAAACAATATAAATTTGTTATTGTCATAACCATATCAATACACAAAATAAAATTATCTCACCACATGAAGAACCCATATAAAAATAAAAAAACATTGGCAGAATTGCAATATCATAAAAACTTCACCGATCAAAAAGTTATATGTACCCAAAAATGGTACCATTAAAAACTGCAGGCTATCCCTAAAAAATGATTCAATAAAAAATATAAAAAAAGCTATGGCCCTTAGCAAATTCCATGTTAGAAAATGCAGATGTCACTTTTATTTTGAATTCTGTCGTCTGCTCATACAGCAGTTTACAACCACATATAGAGTGTTTCTGTATTCAGAAGAAAATGGGTAACAAATTATGGGGTGCATTTGCTCCTGTTATCCCTTGTTAAAGTGAAAAATATGGGGTTACACTACTTTTTCTTGTAAAAATATTTTTCATTCTCACAGCCAAGTGTTTCTAGATATTGTGAAACACCTGTGAGGTCAAAGTGGTCAGAAAACCCCTCAATGAGTTATTTTAGGGGTGTAGTTTCCAAAATGGGGTCACTTTTTGGGGATTTCTACTGTAGGGGTGCGTTAGTGTGCCTTTGAATATGACACAACACCCAAAATCCATTCCAGCAAAATCTGCTGTCCAAAAACCATATGTTGCTCCTTTCCTTCTGAACCCTGCCGTGTGCCCATACAGCTGTTTATGAACATAAATGGTGTGTTTTTGTAAACCGCAGAATCAGAATAATAAATATTGAGGTTTGTTTTGTTGTTAACTCTTGTGTTATAGGAAAAATTGGATTAAAATAAAAAATCTGTACACAAACTGAAAATATCAAATTTCAAACCAGTTTTGAATAATTTGAGGGTATAGTTTCTAAAACTGGGTAATTTCTGGTTGGTTTCTATTATGGGTATAGTAAGGACCTCAAAGTGACTTCAGAACTTAATTGAAAAAGCCGGTTTTATAAATTTTATAGAAAATTTCAAATATTGCTTCTTAAATTCTAAGCCTTCTAACATCCTACAAAATGATGCCAACATAAAATAGACATATAAGGAATCTTAATTAAAAATTATCTAATGCCTTTAACGCGTAGAATTTCAAATTTAGAAAATTTTCATTTTTTCCTAGATTTTTTTTTTATAATATAAAGGTAAAACATATCAACCCAAATTTACCCCTCACATCAAGTATGAGATGTCATAAGAAAAAAATCTCAGAATGGCTCAGATATAGAAAGCATTCTAAAGTTATTAGCACATAAAGTGACACATGTCAGATTTGGAAAATTAGGCCTGGTCACAAAGGTGAAAAATGGCTTGGTCTTAAAAAGGGTTAACACCTCTGGAGACTGAACTGTTTATTTTCCAGACGGAGAGGCAGTGCCCCCTTGTCTTTTCAAGGGATTTTACATGGAACAGCTTTTCATCATATTTTTGTACAGTCCATTTATATAGTTGTATAGGTTAATTATGTCCCTTAGACATCTCTTCTCAAGATTAAATAAATTCAATTCTTTTAATATTTCTTTATAATTAAGACTCTCCATGCCCTTTATCAGTTTAGTCGCTCTCCTTTGTACTTTTGCCAGCTCATCGGCATCCTTTCTATGGACTGGTGCCCAGAACTGAACTGTATATTCGAGATGAGGCTGCACCAAAGCTTTGTAAAGAGGTAAAATGATATCCCTGTCCTTGGACTCCATTCATCGCTCAATACATGACAATATCCTGGTAGCATCAGAAGCAGCTGATTGACATTGTATGCTGCTATTTAATCTATAATCTAAAATATTTAATCTATGATCCGCATAGATTTAATCTATGACTCCTTTCTCATGATTCTAACTTATGTAATCTGCAGTCTTTTCCTCTCTCTCCCTAGGGCGTATTTTGTGATTACAGCACAACTAGGGTTCCAGTATTCATCAACCATCAATGCTACAAATAGAGGCTTATACTTGAATCATTCATAGTTTATAAATAACCTAGAATATTTACAAATCAGCACTCTGATACCAAATAAAGTTAGAATGTTTTTTTTTAGAATCAAGCTTAGGCCAATTCACATATAACAGTTTTCTCAGGTGAATAAGTCTAGAAATTGTTAAAGCAACAAACTGGTGATCTGTAGTTGGTGAAGATGGCAATCTACCTAGCACTATGTAATAGCGTCCATCTGACATAATAATGTCCAGGCCACAGTAAATGACGGTCTGCCTGTGAGTGATTACCAATAAAGTGTTTTAAAGAGAAAGCTTTCCAGGTGACTAGCAGCACACAATCACAGTGCAAGTCTCCTTGTCTGAAAGGGTCATGGTCTTGAAGTAAAAAATAGACAGCACAAGGTAGATTTTCTTTGACATTAATATCTTTTCTGACAGTAATGTTAATACTCAGTTGCTTAAATCTGCACTTGACTTCGAAAATATAAGAGAAATGTCCTGTCTTACGTGAAAATATTAGCTCTTCTTCACCGCAAGCAACAGCATGTTTCAGGAAGGAAAATGTTTTAAATAGCAATTTTGCCATGCTGTGGATATATTTTTTACCTTTAGCCTGCTATTTTTATCACTGTGAACCTACGAGCAGGTCAGATGCTTTGTTGTTACAGACACTATATAAGTGAAAATAAAGAGCATTCGGCATTAATAAGGCACTGACAACAGAACCGTGAAGATACCAAGAGTCTCAGAGAACTAGATACTGTACCTCTAGGTCAGTGTTTCCCAAGCAGTGTGCCTCCAGCTGTTGCAAAACTACAACTCCCAGCATGCCCGCACAGCCAAAGGCTGTCCGGGCATGCTGGGAGTTGTAGTTTTGCAACAGCTGGAGGCACACTGCTTGGGAAACACTGCTCTAGGTAATGCTATACAGTATTTGGGGTGGCAAACACTCTGGAAATTCTATCAGGGTGTCCAACCTTCCTCCTGGGGTCAAATGGGGTTTTCCAACTGAAAAAAAATGGTGGTAGAGTGGGTTCCAAAAATATAGAACTCATACTCACCTCATTAATGCATCCTGTCTCGACATGCATGGAATGGCCACTCGGGTAATCACTTACTGAAGCAGGTCACCGCTTGAAGCCATGGCTGACTGGCCATTTCTAGGCATTTCATGTGTGCTGAGAAAGGACAAGGAAGTGGAAACCAGCGGTGACCTGAGCAGTGTGTGGGAATTGGAATTGGAAACTGGAATTGGAGCAGAGGTATCTGCTATTTTATTTTTCTAACCCATTAAATGCATGCATAAGTGCATCTAAACATACTGTACCAAATTATCTATGGTATGTGTTTGGTTTTATATGCTTGGGGTTTCAAATTGTAGGATGAACCATTATTAATTAATTTCTTTGAATAAAATTCCTAATTGTAGTCCCACCGTTTTTAATATTTTCTGGCTACATAAGTATATGTACAACACTTAACACTGAATCATGACGTATCAGTGGAGAGCTCTGTTGCCTTGCATCATTTTTGGGTCCAAGATCCTCACAGAGTTGATATGTTCTGTTTAGATTGGTTGCCTCTAGATACTCTGGTTATTCCAAACTCCAAGCCATAATTATTTGGCTTCCTATAAAACTGGGGCGTTAATGTAGGTGCATCTGAGAGATTTGATTAAATAACCCAATAAGGACAGAAACAGTGGGACTATATGAGCAACAACAAAAAATGATTAAAAAAATAAACCATCAGATGAGAATCCAATGAGCAACAAAACAGTGTCAAACAATATATCACTGACATACAGAGAGAGGTTTTACAAGTGCAAGATCCATAAATGCTCTATTATGAGATTAGGTCTTTTAACAAATTACAAAGTTCTAGTAACATGGATAAATCATTTTCTATACTGTTACCCTTCAAATCCTTGTACCCTTCAAACAATAGAGCAGCATACATGGCTTATAGTTAGCAGATGGACCAACAGAGAAATTGCATGGAAATTAAATCATATATGAATTTCATAAGTTGTCAGAACAATACTAATTGCAGAGAATGTCACTATGAAAATGCAGTGCAATCTGCAAGCAGCATGTTATAGAGCAGAAGGAGCTGATCACTTTGCTCTTTCTATGCTTTAGTCATTTGGGTAGTTCTACAGTATTTACTGATCGACAGCTATCTCTGTATGCTTAGGCATGTAGTTGGCTGCCAATTCCTAAGTAGGACCATCCACATGACTCCTAAGCATAGAAAGAGCAGAGGTTTAAATAATAAATTACAAGTTATCCACTTAAGGACCACAGGTTTATACCCCCCTAGTGACCAGGCCCTTTTTTACAAATCGGCACTTCACAACTTTAACGGTTTATTGCTCGGTCATGCAACTTGGCACCCAAATGAATTTTACCTCCTTTTCTTCTCACAAATACAGCTTTCTTTTGGCGGTATTTGATTGCTGCTGAGATTTTTTGTTTTTCTGATATTAATCAAAAAAGACCGCAATTTTCTCAAAAAAAGTGTATTTTTTACTTTTTCTGGTAAAATTGTTCAAATATAATTACATTTCTATACAAGTTTGTGTCAGAATTTATTGTGCTACATGTCTTTGATAAAAAAAATCCAATAAGTGTATATTTATTGGTTTGCGCAAAAGTTATAGCGTTTACAAACTATGGTACAAAAATGTGAATTTCCGCATTTTGAAGCAGCTCTGACTTTCTGAGCACCTGTCATGTTTCTTGAGGTGCTAGAATGCCAGGATAGTATAAATACCCCCCAAATGACCCCATTTTAGAAAGAAGACACCCCAAAGTATTCGCGGAGGGGCATGGTGAGTTTATGTATGATTTAATTTTTTTTCACAAGTTAGCGGAAAATGACACTTTCTGAGGAAAAAAAATAAATAATAAAGTTTCCATTTCTGCTAACTTCTGGCAAAAAAAATAAAAAATCTCCCACGGACTCACTATGCCCCTCAGTGAATACCTTGGGGTGTCTACTTTCCGAAATGGGGTCATTTTTGGGGTGTGTTTACTGTTCTGGCATTTTGGGTGGGGCTAAATTGTGAGCAACTCTGTAAAGCCTAAAGGTACTGTTGGACTTTCGGCCCCTTTCTCTGAAAATGACAACTTTTTCAATTTTTTTTATACAAAGTTGTCAATTTACAGAGATATTTCTCTCACCCAGCATGGGTATATGTAAAAATAAACCCCAAAACACATTGCCCTACTTCTCCTGAGTACGGTGATACCACATGTGTGACACTTTTTTGCAGCCTAGGTGCGCAAAGGGGCCCAAATTCCAATGAGTACCTTTAGGATTTCACAGGGCATTTTTACGCATTTGGATTCCAAACTACTTCTCACGCTTTAGGGCCCCTAAAATGCCAGGGCAGTATAAATACCCCACAAGTGACCCCATTTTGGAAAGAAGACACCCCAAGGTATTCCGTGAGAAGCATGGCGAGTTCATAGAAGATTTTTTTTTTTGGCACAAGTTAGCGGAAATTATTATTATTTTTTCTTACAAAGTCTCATATTCCACTAACTTGTGACAAAAAATACAATTTTACATGAACTCACCATACCCCTCACGGAATACCTTGGGGTGTCTTCTTTCTAAAATGGGGTCACTTGTGGGGTATTTATACTGCCCTGGCATTTTAGGGGCCCTAAAACGTGAGAAGTAGTTTGGAATCCAAATGCGTAAAAATGCCCTGTGAAATCCTAAAAGTACTCATTGTAATTTGGGCCCCTTTGCGCACCTAGGCTGCAAAAAAGTGTCACACATGTGGTATCACCGTACTCAGGAGAAGTAGGGCAATGTGTTTTGGGGTTTATTTTTACATATACCCATGCTGGGTGAGAGAAATATCTCTGTAAATTGACAACTTTGTATAAAAAAAGTTCAATCTTTCATGGACTCAATATGCCCCTCAGCGAATACCTTGGGGTGTCTTCTTTCCAAAATGGGGTCATTTGTGGGGTGTTTGTACTGCCCTGGCATTTGAGAGTCTCCACAATCATTACATGTATGGCCAGCATTAGGAGTTTCTGCTATTCTCCTTATATTGAGCATACGGGTAATGAGATTTTTTTTTCCGTTCAGCCTCTGGGCTGAAAAAAAAAATGAACGGCACAGATTTCTTCATTCGCATCGATCAATGTGGATGAAAAAATCTCTGCCAAAAAATGTGCAAAAAAAAAAAAGAGGGGAAAGGCGTCTGCCAGGATATAGGAGCTCCGCCCAACATCCAAACCCACTTCAGCTCATATGCCCTGGCAAACCCGATTTCTCCATTCACATCAATCGATGTGGACGAATAAATCATTGCCAGAATTTTTATTTTTTTTATACAAAGTGTTTGCCAAAGCATATGAACACCACCCCTCAGCTCATAAGCATCGGCAAATGTATCTTTCTTACTGCAGAGGAGAAATCTCGTCTTGCAGCGCAGCATACACCGACTTTGTGTAATCTGACAGCAGCGCAATGCTTCTGTCAGAATGCACATCAGTGCTGCAGCTGGTTGATCGCTTGGTCCACCTAGAAGCTAAAAAAAAAAAAAAAACAGGCAGCAACGCAATAAATTTATTAACATCAACTTTTATAAACTTTATATAACATTTGAAACAGAACATTAACTTTTTTGCTTACCTGTGATTTTTTTTTGTTTTTTGTTTTTTACCTTTAGAGGACAAACTTCTCCTTCCCCATGGGACAATGTGCAAAGCGCAAATCGCCCAGATATGTGGCGAAGTACATTATGCACTTTGTCCCAGGTGAAAGGAGAGGTTTGTAGCAGCTCTGTGTGAAAGGTCCCTAAGACCCCTGTGTGCCTGTCCTGTGTCACGCGGTCCCTACACTAATAGTGTACCTGTATGTGGTACTTGTGGAAACACTCCACTATGCATAGGGAAGGCTGGTCAGGACAGTCAGGACAAAAAACTGTGGTGTCACGCCTTATTCCAGAACTGCTACAGACACGACATCTTTTTCTTGGGGAACGGTGAGTTGAGGTACCAGGATAGACACTCGGGAAGTGTCTGTCATGTAGCCAGCTAACTACATCAGGGACTTGGGGCACGGACCCTCCTGGATACAGGAGTTCCGAAATGATCTCTTCCTGGAATTTTAGGAAGGATCCCCTTCTCTCAGCCTTACTGTAGAGCAATGTTTCCCAACCAGTGTGCCTCCAGCTGTTGCAAAACTACAACTCCCAGCATGCCCGGACAGCCTTTGGCTGTGCGGGCATGCTGGGAGTTATAGTTTTGCAACAGTTGGAGGCACACTGGTTGGGAAACACTGCTGTAGAGACCCAAAACTATTATACAAAGCCAATTGAATTAAATAAAAAGACACCTTCTTATACCAGCGTCTGGTGCGGCGGGACACTAAATAGGGAGCCAACATCTGGTCATTGAAGTCCACCCCTCCCATGTGAAGGTTATAGTCATGGACAGAGAGGGGTTTCTCAATGACTCCAGTTGCCCTTTCAATTTGTACAGTCGTGTCTGCGTGAATGGTGGACAGAAGGTAAACGTCCCTCTTGTCCCTCCACTTCACCATGAGCAGTTCTTAGTCACACAAGGCAGCTACTAGGTCGCGCGGTGCCACAGCATTGAATTCCGACTATATGTAAGTGCCGAAAGAGGGCCACGCTTGTGTAAAAATTGTCCACATATAAGTGGTACCCCTTGTGGAGTAAGGGTGACACCAAGTCCCAGACAATCTTGCCACTGCTCCCCAGGTAGTCAGGGCATCCGACCAGCTCCAGTTTTGAGTCTTTTCCCTCATAGACCCTAAAACGATATGTATAGCCTGTGGCCCTTTCACAGAGCTTATACAGTTTGACCCCATACCGGGCGCGCTTGCTGGGGATGTACTGTTTGATGCCAAGGCACCCGGTAAAATGTACAAGGGACTCGTCTATGCAGATGTTCTGATTCGGGGTATACACATCTGCAAACCTGGATGACAAATGGTCTATGAGGGGCCGAATTTTGTGGAGCCGGTCATAAGCAGGGTGGCCTCTTGGATGACAGGTTTTATTGTCAGTGAAATGCATAAAGCGCATGATGACCTCAAAACGTGCCCTGGACATAGCAGCAGAGAACATGGGCATGTAATGTATTGGGTCTTTAGACCAATAAGACCGCAATACATTTTTTTTAGTTAGACCCATGCTGAGGATAAGGCCCAAAAATATTTTAAATTCGGAAACTGTAACTGGTTGGGCATAGACCAAAGGCTGGGCATAGAAGCTTTCCAGATTGGCGGTTATATACTGTGTGGCGTAGCGGTTGGTTTCTGCCACAACTAAGTCATAGAGATCCGCGGTGAAGAACAGCTCAAAAAACTCAAGGGCTGATCCTAAATGAGCTGTCTCCACCCGAACTCCAGACTGGGCGGTGAAAGGGGGCAATACAGGTGCGGCGGAAGCAGGGGATTGCCAATTTGGGTTTGCCAGCACCTTTGGGAAACTAAGGGCTCTACGGTCCTGTGAACGTAGTGGCTGCGACGGGGGAGTTACTGCACGTGCCACCGTACCAGCTTGAACTGCCCCTCTGGTGCTCGCCACTTCACCAGGGAATACGGTAGAAGGTCCAGGATGTGCTGTGCTGCTGGTGTATGCCGCACCATAAAAAAGATCAGCGCTAGCACCACTCTGCTGCAAATGAGGCTCATCACGCGGGGCATGCAGAACACTGACATGGGGTCAGGTACGCCTGACCATAGCAGGGACCTTAACCTCGTCATCTTCACTAGCGGTTAGAGTGCCACTGCTGTCTACAGGTTCATATTCTGAACCACTGGATTTAGCGGGTGAGGCATCCCCATCGCTTTCATCCATCACGGTCAGAATCCTGTAGGCCTCTTCAGCGGAATACCCCTTTTTTGACATTTTGGGCTAACTAAATTTAGGGGGTATTCCTCTGAGACTACCCAGGAAAAAGAGCACACCTGCCTGGTAAAAAGGAGTGCTTGCGAAGTAAAGCTGCGATCGCTAATAAAGATCCAAAAAGCTCAAAAGTGATCGTTATAGCACCACAGCGATTTTACAGTGTTTTTGCAGTGATCAGGAAAGAAAAAATTCTGTTACTGCGGTGGGGCGGACTGAACGCAAGTGTGGGCACAAGATCAGGCCTGATCGGGCGAACACTGTGTTTTTTGTAGAGCCTAAGGTGACCCTAATGTTCTGATATAGATCTGATTGCGATCAGTCTTGATCACTTACAGATACTATATAGTACTAGTGCTGATTAGCGACAGCGATGACGCTAATCAGCGACTAATCAGTGACTCCGGTGCGGTGGGCTGGGCGCTAACTACCTAACAAGTAGCTAACTAACTGGCGATGATAAGGGACCCTTACAGGGGGGTGATCAATGATAGGGGGGTTACAGGGGGGGTGATCAGGGAGTCTATATGGGGTGATCAGGGGTTAATAAAGGGTTAATAAGTGACAGGGGGGGTGTAATGTGTGTGTGGTGCTTGGTGCTACTTACAGAGCTGCCTGTGTCCTCTGGTGGTCGATACAAGCAAAAGGGAGCATCAGAGGAGCAGGTATATCAGACGCTGTTTACAAAATAGCGTCTGATATACCTATTTGATTGGTTCTTTTAAAAATCTACAGCCTGCCAGCCAATGATCAGCGCTGGCAGGCTGTAGTTAAACTTGTATACTGCGCAATCCTGTGAACGCGCGCTCCTGTGAGCGCGCGTTCTCAGGAAATCTCAGGTATCATGAGATGACGCCAATAGGTGTCACTGAGAGCGCTGCCGTCCGGACGCCTATCGGCGTTACCGTGACGGCAAGTGGTTAAACTGAATCTTTTCTCATAAAACTATACAACAATCTACTCAGCTCCTCCTGCTCCATAACATGCTGCCTCCAGATTATACTATATACTATATTTTCATGATGACGGCTTCTAAGAAAAGTTTGCTACTAAAAATAAGTCTTTTATTGTCTTTTTTTCATTTTTGTGCAGCTTTTAGCATCTGCATTTTTTTTGGTTCTTTTTTTGGAGTAAAACACCAGCTCCACATATTAGCTTAAAGTCAAGGTTTTTTTTTTGGGATTTGGCATGTCCTCTATGGAGAAAAAAAATGGCCTAAAAATGTGGCTCAAACAGTTGTTTAGATGCCATAAAAACCTGCATGCAGTATGGAATAACACATGAATGGTTTTTTTACTAGTAACAAATGTCAGAGCACATTTGTGTACAAGGGGCCTAATTGTGGATGTATACTAATTTGTTAAAATACTAGTTGATTACAATTTAATGCATAATTGTAATGGGCTATAATGTGTTGTGTTTTGCACAACGGTAAAAAGAAGGACCTGTTTTGGTTGCCAATGGGTAGGGTTAGCTAGCAGTGCTGGAGATAAGGAACAGATGTTGTATCATGGTTGTAATTGACGGAGGAAATATTAAATGTATCTATATTGTTGTAACATGCAGATGATACAGTTATTCCCAATTCGTATTCCTGGTCTGTTAAACTATCCAAGCACTATGAAAACAAGGAACTTTTTCTGAGGAGAATTCCATTACGTTAAACCTCCACAAAGGCAGTGAAGGCACTATTATTTAGAAGTCCTTGGCATCTTGTCTTACAATGGCTTTATGTCTTAAAGATGAAAACAGAAAATATCTCTCCACTGTCTCAGAGATTACAGCTAAGCCCTCTAAATACTTATAAATACTTTACAATAACACACAATCTGTCAATCAGACCATTTATTGGATTTAGAATAAAAGTCACCTTGCTCTTAGAGACTTTCCTGTAAAACACAGTTTTCCAAACATGTCAGGACAAATGTTGACAAGATCTCTCTAAAATATAATGAAGGTCATTGGTCACAAATAAATTGCTTTAAAAAAAAAAGTGAAACTAGGAAAATGGCAAAAGATGGCCAATGCATGCAACAGGAATCTTACAAAGTTGATGTAACTTATGTTTCAGCATGTTCCACATAAGACATGGTTCTTAATGGTTTTGAAAACCCCAGGGGGAATTTATCATTTGGGCTTGTTTTTGTGTCATTTCTAAGTGTGTCCTTGTTTTGTGTGTCTGTACCAAATTTAGGAAATGGCTTACTTTAATAATAATACAGTCAGGTCCATAAATATTGGGACATCAACACAATTCTAACATTTTTGGCTCTATACGCCACCACGATGGATTTGAAATGAAATGAACAAGATGTGCTTTACCTGCAGACTGTCAGCTTTAATTTGAGGGTATTTACATCCAAATCAGGTGAACGGTGCAGGAATTACAACAGTTTGCATATGTGCCTCCAACTTGTTAAGGGACCAAAAGTAATGGGACAGAATAATAATCATAAATCAAACTTTCACTTTTTAATACTTGCAAATCCTTTGCCGTCAATTACAGCCTGAAGTCTGGAATGCATAGACATCACCAGACGCTGGGTTTCATCCCTGGTGATGCTCTGCCAGGCCTCTACTGCAACTGTCTTCAGTTCCTGCTTGTTCTTGGGGCATTTTCCCTTCAGTTTTGTCTTCAGCAAGTGAAATGCATGCTCAGTCGGATTCAGGTCAGAGGATTGACTTGGCCATTGCATAACATTCCACTTCTTTTCCTTAAAAAACTTTTTGGTTGCTTTTGCAGTATGCTTTGGGTCATTGTCCATCTGCACTGTGAAGCGCCGTCCAATGAGTTCTGAGGCATTTGGCTGAATATGAGCAGATAATATTGCCTGAAACACTTCAGAATTCATCCTGCTGCTTTTGTCAGCTGTCACATCATCAATAAATACAAGAGAACCAGTCCCATTGGCAGCCATACATGCCTACGCCATGACACTACCACCACCATGCTTCACTGATGAAATGGTATGCTTAGGATCATGAGCAGTTCCTTTCCTTCTCCCTACTCTTCTCTTCCCATCACTCTGGTACAAGTTGATCTTGGTCTCATCTCTCCATAGGATGTTGTTCCAGAACTGTGAAGGCTTTTTTAGATGTCGTTTAGCAAACTCTAATCTGGCCTTCCTGTTTTTGAGGCTCACCAATGGTTTCCATCTTATGGTGAACCCTCTGTATTCACTCTGGTGAAGTCTTCTCTTGATTGTTGACTTTGACACACATACACCTACCTCCTGGAGAGTGTTCTTGATCTGGCCAACTGTTGTGAAGGGTGTTTTCTTCAACAGGGAAAGAATTCTTCGGTCATCCACCACAGATGTTTTCCGTGGTCTTTCGGGTCTTTTGGTGTTGCTGAGCTCACCGATGCGTTCCTTCTTTTTAAGACTGTTCCAAACAGTTGTTTTGGCCAGGCCTAATGTTTTTGCTATCTCTCTGATGGGTTTGTTGTGTTTTTTCAGCCTAATGATGGCTTGCTTCACTGATAGTGACAGCTCTTTGGATCTCATCTTGAGAGTTGACAGCAACAGATTCCAAATGCAAATAGCACACTTGAAATGAACTCTGGACCTTTTATCTGCTCATTGTAATTGGGATAATGAGGGAATAACACACACCTGGCCATTAAAAAGCTGAGAAGACAATTGTCCCATTACTTTTGGTCCCTTAACAAGTGGGAGGCACATATGCAAACTGTTGTAATTCCTGCACCGTTCACCTGATTTGGATGTAAATACCTTTAAATTAAAGCTGACAGTCTGCAGGTAAAGCACATCTTGTTTGTTTCATTTCAAATCCATTGTGGTGGTGTATAGATCCAAAAATGTTATAAGTGTGTCGATGTTCCAATATTTATGGACCTGACTGTATATTGGATGTGATTGCAATGTGGTTTACCCCTACAGTATATGTGTAAAAGTGCACCAGGGGGTTGCCTGGCATAGAGTAGGGACCTTTGTGCAACTTTTGCCAAAGTAGCACATAGCAAATGTGCCATGATCCAGGTCTAATCTTGCTATTATCTGTTAACTGTAGACCACTTTGAA
Source organism: Bufo bufo (assembly GCF_905171765.1). Classification (NCBI taxonomy): domain Eukaryota; kingdom Metazoa; phylum Chordata; class Amphibia; order Anura; family Bufonidae; genus Bufo; species Bufo bufo. The sequence continues at coordinate 585,118,834 of NC_053389.1, read as the reverse complement.
TGTATAGATCTGTAGATACAACCAGCTATTGGACTAATGCAGGCCATTGTACAAGGTGTATGAGGGGAGGCCATTGTACTCCCAAAATTGTGGCACTAGACTGCTGGTGAGAAGACCACTAGATTTCAGGGCACAACAACACTGTACGTACTTCAGAGAACTGACATGATGCCTTCTCTGTCTTAGGTGACTAAATAGTGTATCTCACACTATATGTATAGCATTTGGTTTTGCGGTTCTGGACATTATAACCTTTCTCTTTTTGTATATATAACTGCTGAGTCTATGACTTGTGCACTAACAGTAGATTATCAGTATGTATGGGTGGTACATAATCACCCATGCCCTCTTTCTACCCTTTCTGGCTCTGTTCTCCTGTTCTTGAAGAAAGCATTAGGTCTCATTTACACGTCCTTTTCTGTAATGGCATCCAAGACAAGATGGTCAGTGCAGATGTTTGTGAAGGATCAATGTTTGGGCTGTGTGTCCATTTTGTGCCCTTCATGCGTCATCCATATTCCACAAACACTGCTAGGCTGAAAATTTGTTTCCAGAACATCTACTACCAATGGTCCATGAAAATCACTGACAGAACATGCATGTAATCTGTGTTGTGGCATTGGTTTTTACGGACCCAAAGACTTCAATGGGCGTGTTTGGTCCGGTTCACGGACCGAAGTACTGCATGCCCATGCTCAGTGTAAAATCAATAATGTGTAAATAAATGCCTTAATGTCAATAAGTATGGGTGCTGTCTGTGTTTTCCAAGTCCATAATTCACTGATGTGTGAATTAGGCCTTATTTTTGCACGCTTGCATTTCAGAAATGACCTTTTCTGTGGCTAAACTAACATCATCCAAAATGAAATGTGCTTTAAAGATGAGTAAGTGAAAATGTCACAGAACACTAATTATATTAACAGCAGTACTTTAGCACTGCAAGTAAGTTATGGGATGTAGTCACTGACTGCAGAAATGTTTCATAGAGCTCTAAAGGGGAAAAAAATCCTCTACAATCAACCCTTACAGTAGCTACACTAAGAGATGTTAAACATGCAATCTTAGAAAACGCTATAAAAATATCCATTATCATCGTGTCCTATGGTTAATTTCTAGTGTGACCTTTTTCTGAATTATCTTAGAGACTATTTATGACGCCCTAACCTAGCAATGCATTGCCATAAAATTGATCTCTGTGCGATCATGTTTTTATTCTTCCAACAATTTACACTCTCAAGAACACCTACTCACTCTTTATTATAACAACTATTAATTATATGAAATGTAATATTTCTTATCCCGGGAGCAACATGAGAATCCAAGCCCTGTGCTTTCTTTCATTTTTAGATGAGTAATTAGCAGGTTACCAATACCTAATTATATAGACCAATCAGCGTTGACATTCCAACCACCTACCTGATATTGTACTGTATACTACAGTACACATCCAGATATGCAGCACGCAATACACCTTTCTATCATAGCTAGCATTAACTTAAGTTTCTGTAACAGTATCTCTTCTGGAGATAGCCTAGCCTTAGCCCCTCTGGCAATAAGCCTTGGGTGCTAATGACCCTGTTACTGGGTTCATTGGTTGTCTGTCCTTGGACCACTTTTGGTAAGTAGCTCTGCATACTGGGAATACTCCATAAGACCTGGCATTTTGGAGGTGCTGTGCCCAATTCATCTAGTCATCTCAATTTACCCTTTGTAAAAGTCACTCAGATCCTTAGGGAAAGTTCATGCAGGACTGACATACAAAATTCATTTGGCAGATAAGCTACTTTGTACTGTATCAACAAAGTTTTAAGAAACTTTAAGAAATCTCATCCACACACTGTGTAAAAATCAGTAGAATTATTTGACCTGCAGTGCAGATTTTAAATCTGCAGCATGTTAATTTATGTTTGGGATCGGGTAGTCCCACACCATGTTGGGTCCAGGATTGATGGCCACCATGGAAATGACTTCATTATTAGTCAGCCCAGCAAAAAGCAAGCACACCAGGCCAACATGCCACATGTGGACAGATAGGAGGTAAGACATGGATGCCCATTTTAGATGGCCATCCATTTTATGTATTTTGTGGTTAATATAGGGTGATATATGTACAGGTGTGATATATGACAGTTAGCATATCACTCATGCCATCTTCACACCAGTTCCCTGGGTAAAATTTTGCGTATTTCTAGGCATGTGACATGTTGCATTCTCTTGCTGGAAGATCCCATGCACCCCAGGTAAGACAATCAGCATGTATGGCTGTATGTGATCTGATAGGATGGATTCATACCCAAATCAGTTGAAAGTATTCCACATGGATGAGTGAGCCCAGAGAATGGCACAAAAACATTCCTCAGACCATAATGCTGCCCCACCAGCTTGTGTTTTTCCAGCAATGGTTGCAGGGTGTTTGTTCTGTTATGTTTCTCGCCTGACATGCCAGTGTCCATTCATTCAATGAAGCCGAAAATGTGACTCATCAGAGATGGAAACCCTTTGCAAATCAGTGGAGGTTTAATCCCCATACTGCCACGAATATTGAAGCCCTCTCTGCCAATACAGAGGTACAGTGACCATCGTTTACTTTGGAGCCCCCTGCCCCCCTGAACAATTGTTTTAGATACAGGTCTGGTATCCCCCTGGTTCATTTTGGCTTCAAGCTGCTCCCATGTAGTGTGTTGGTCCACCCTCGTGCACCTTCAAAGTTTATCTTTCACATCAATGGCATGTGGTGCTCCCTAGTTTCTACCTCACTTATTTGCGATGGTGGCATTAGTCACAATACACTTTCACAACAGGAGCACATGAACAGTTCACAAACTGTGCAATTTCAGAAATACTGTCACCCGGGGCCCGAAAGCCAATAATCATCTCTTTTTGTAACTCTTATAAGTAGCCCCATTTACCCATGACAGCATTGAGGTACAGTACAGACCAAAAGTTTGGACACACCTTCTCATTCAAAGAGTTTTCTTTATTTTCATGACTGTGAAGGCATCAAAACTATGAATTAACACATGTGGAATTATATACATAACAAACAAGTGTGAAACAACTGAAAATATGTCATATTCTAGGTTCTTCAAAGTAGACACCTTTTGCTTTGATTACTGCTTTGCACACTCTTGGCATTCTCTTGATGAGTTTCAAGAGGTAGTCCCCTGAAATGGTCTTCCAACAGTCTTGAAGGAGTTCCCAGAGATGCTTAGCACTTGTTGGCTCTTTTGCCTTCACTCTGCAGTCCAGCTCACCCCAAACCATCTCGATTGGGTTCAGGTCCGGTGACTGTGGAGGCCAGGTCATCTGGCGCAGCACCCCATCACTCTCCTTCATGGTCAAATAGCCCTTACTTTCAAAGTTTTCCCAATTTTTCGGCTGACTGACTGACCTTCATTTCTTAAAGTAATGATGGCCACTCGTTTTTCTTTACTTAGCTGCTTTTTTCTTGCCATAATACAAATTCTAACAGTCTATTCAGTAGGACTATCAGCTGTGTATCCACCTGACTTCTCCTCAACGCAAATGATGGTCCCAACCCCATTTATAAGGCAAGAAATCCCACTTATTAAACCTGACAGGGCACACCTGTGAAGTGAAAACCATTTCAGGGGACTACCTCTTGAAGCTCATCAAGAGAATGCCAAGAGTGTGCAAAGCAGTAATCAAAGCAAAAGGTGGCTACTTTGAAGAACCTAGAATATGACATATTTTCAGTTGTTTCACACTTGTTTGTTATGTATATAATTCCACATGTGTTAATTCATAGTTTTGATGCCTTCAGTGTGAATCTACAATTTTCATAGTCATGAAAATAAAGAAAACTCTTTGAATGAGAAGGTGTGTCCAAACTTTTGGTCTGTACTGTATATGTTTGCAGACAGCCTATTGCACACCTTGTATAACCATCAAGCCAACTCACCACACGTGACTTCCTTCATGAGCTATGCACTGCCAACCTCAAAAGTAGGGAGTTGTTGAAATAATGTGGCTCAATTATTTGTCATGGCATGAATCTTACTATGTACTATACTGAGCACTTGCTGCCAGAAATAAGGGTGGTATTATATTGCCCAATCTTTGGGCAGTACGAGCGCCAATGGATGATAACACAGTCCAGTGAAAACTGTTTGCCAGAGGAACAATTCGCTCCTCTCTCATTCTGTTCTGTTCTGATTACACAGGGAGATGTGCTGCCGATCATTGGGCATCTTTCAGCCTGATAAGAGATGCCTATTAAACTGATCAATTATACAGCACCAGCCAGTTATCAGGAACAAGCTTTCCTTTGAACCATTTGCACCGTGTTTTTTCCTATATACCTGTGTTACAATATGTTCAGGTGTATTATTGGAAGTGAATGCATTGTGTGAATTCATCTTTATAAGTTGTCAAAGGTCTAAAAACATAACATATACTGTATATAAAAAAAGTTGGCTAAATACAAGCCAGGTGGTCACCCAAACATATTGTAAGGCATGGATGTAACTGGGATGGGGAAGTGGATCACAATGCTCTGCTTTGTTCAGGGTATTTAGATACAGGACAGGTCATGAAAAACATAATTACAGTTGCAGCAAACATTAACTTGACACTTAGGCCCCTTTCACACGCGCGAGATTTCCGCGCGGGTGCAATGCGTGACATGAACGCATAGCACCGGCACTGAATCCTGACCTATTCATTTCAATGAGTCTGTGTACATGAGCGTTTTTTTTCACGCATCAGTTCTGCGTTGCGTGAAAAACGCAGCATGTTCTATATTCTTCGTTTTTTTTCACGCAGCCCTGGCCCCATAGAAGTGAATGGGGCTTCAGTGAAAAACGCATTGCATCCACAAGCAAGTGCGGGTGCGATGCGTATTTCACTGATGTTTGCTAAGAGATGTTGTTTGTAAATGTTCAGTTTTTTATCACGCGAATCAAAACGCATTGCAACCGCGCGGAAAAAACGGAACAACTGAATGTAATCGCAGACAAAACTGACTGAACTTACTTGCAAAGTGGTGCAAGTTTCACTGAACGCATCCGGCCCCAATCCGCAACGCCCGTGTGAAAGGGGCCTTAACCTTTTAAAGATACTATTGTAGAAAACTTTAACAAACCCCTGCCTTCAGGATCAACCCTATTAAACCAGGCATACTGTATTTGGGGGTTGATTCTGCTGAATAAAACATACCTGTTTTGTGAAAATAGGTTGCGGTGTTCCGAAGATAAAAAATACTTTTTTCCTTTTGGCAAATGTTAGCTTCAGTGCACCATAGGGTGTGTCCAGCAAAGGAAAGATCAAGTGCACTGAGGGACTAGGCTCTGCATCTCAGTGCACTGAAGCCCTCAATTCAATAAAAGTATTTTTTTCATCATAATCAATTTTCAACCCTACCAGGCAGTATGGCTGGGTTAGGGCTGATTCTGCTGACAGGTGCTCCTTAAATTGTCATTTAACACCATAACATTTATTGAAAAATGTGAATTAAAGTTTGCTGCAACTGTGTATTTAACCCCTTAATGACATTTTGAAACTTTGTGACCAGGATGATTTTTGCAAATCCGACATGTGTCACTTTATGGGGTAATAACTTTTCAATAGTTTTACTTATCCAAGCCATTCTGAGATTGTTTTCTTGTGACACATTGCACCTGTATTTATAAAAATATCCTAATTTAAAAAATATATATATTTTCAAATGTTTTTTATTTTCTGCTTTTAACCACCTCCGGACCGCTGTACGCACAGACGCGTCCTGGAGGTGGTTGTTTAATTCCTCCTGGACGCGCCGGCGCGTCCTCTCGCGAGACGCGAGATTTCGGTCACAGCCGGCCCGCGCATGCGTATCGCGGGCCGGCAAAAGTTAAAGGACTATTGCATCAGCAACCTGCCAGCCAATGATCGTCGCTGGCAGGTTGCTGATTTTTAAAAAATCAAATCACAAGCCAGATAACAGATCATATTAGTAAATATGATCTGTTATATGGCTTCTCTGCTCCTCTGCTGGTCCTTTTCGTCGGTTGGATCCAGCAGAGAAGCAGACATCACTGTGAGTACACACCAAACACTGCCCTTAGCCCCTGATCACCATCCATCACCCCCATCATCCAAATTAACCCCTTGATCGCCCCCTGTCAATCACTTAGTGAAAGACAAAAAGTGATCAGTGTAAACTGACACTTTTTTTTTTCACTAGTATTGGCTGTTAGGTTTTAGGGATAGTTTAGGCCCCTTGGTTAGGTAGTTAGCGTCAGTTAGCGCCCACCCCACCGCACCGCAGTCACTTTTATTCGCTGTTTAGCGTATCGCTAATCAGCATTTGTACTTTTATAGTATCTGTAAGTGATCAAAACTGATCACGGTCAGATCTATAATAGTATTAGTGTCACTTTAGTTCGCCCTCCACCCAAAACGCAGTGTTTGCCCGATCAGGCCTGATCGGTCGCCCACACGTGCGATCACCCACGCCCGCCCCACC